>NW_004567106.1:2326028-2358584 GCF_000260355.1 Condylura cristata | reverse complement strand
TATATAAATTAATCTTTAAAAAATAAATTATTCCAGTGATGCTTTCTTAATAAGTTAATTCCAAGTAGCATACAATTAATATTAATTTTATTAATAATAAAAGTAAGTGTTTTTTTTTGTAAAATATTCTACTCAGTTATTGCTAGTATAAAAATAGTCTTGATTTGTACAATTTATCTAATATTTGGCAATTTGATTTATAATTGTAACATCCAATAATTGTGTTATTTCCCTTTTATGTACTATTACTTTGATCAGGAACTTTGGATTCCATACTAAGAATGGAAGTGAACAGACATCCATCCTTGTTTTGACCATTATCAAGAGGAAATGTATATATTGTTTATTATTAAAATTGGTGTTCACTATAACTTTTTAAAAATTCAATATTTTCAGATTTGGAAATATTCCTTCTAAGTGTTTTTGAGAATTTTATGAATATTTTTTATTTATTTTTTGTGTAGAAGACCTAGAGTTTAGACAAGAGCTGGGGTGGGGAGTGTTAATAGGATTCACTAAGACAGAGTGTGGAGTGTAACAGATAGATTTACAGAAATACACTGCTTATAATAGCAGCAGAAACAAGAGAGGTCTATTGTACAATAATGTGGTCTAGGACCTTTGTCAGAGATTGAACTCAGGCCATACTGTTGGTAGTATTGAGATTTAACCCCTAAGTCAACAGGAAGGCACAGTAATATGATTTTTGAATGTATCATAATTTCATTAAAAGGTTTAGTGAAGTTTAATTGAGATACAGTAAAATTTACTTTCTAGTATGGTTTGATGAATTTGATAAGTGTATAACTTAGTAAATACCATAACAATAAATAAGACATATCTATCATCACCCCTCACAAAATTTCCATTAGCTTCTTGCAGTTTTACTGGTCTAGTTTTCTATCTTTAATAAGTTAGATTAAATTGGTAGTTTTTCTGATACTAAACTGTTTCAAATTATTGTCTTAAGTCCTTTTCTTCTTTTCTTTTTTAATCAATGGAAAATTTTTATAGCAGTCTTAGAGTCACAGGAAAAGTAAGTGAAAGTACACATATTGCAGACCGTACATACACACCCCCTCTTCTGTTGTGGACATTCCACAGGTTGTACATTTTTTTTTTTGTAATCAACAAACCTACATTTATAAATAATTATCATCCAAAGTTCTTAGATTATAATAAGATTCATTGTCGGTGTTACACAACGACTTTGCTACACATATAATGATATGACCCTGCCAACAAAATATACTGAGTAGTTTCATGTTGAGGGTATTGTTTCATGTGGGAAACCTACAGAGTTACAACCTTAGCTTATTCTCTCCTCATCCAATGTCAAGTGTGGAAACTCACTTTACATCTGCCTCAGAGATATCAGCCTTTCTCTATTCAGGGCACTTTCTGCAGGTGCAAAAGAAGTATAAGTAGACACTGACCTCAATGTTTTCTATTCACCCCAACAGTCAGAGCTGCTGTTTTGGCCCCCTCAGAATTAAAATCCCTGCTAATTTTTCTTCCCCTGGATATTTGGTACACTTTTGTTCCTACCTGCTGCTTTTTTGTTTTGTTTTGTTTTGTTTTCCCTCCCTACCATATTTTTCTCCCCATGAGTTTGTCATGGTAGTTAGGGCAACATCTGACCTGTTTTTGTTTCAGATCCAAAGTTGGTTTTGGCATCAAAAGCTAGCATCTTATATTAGCCCTCTTCTTTTCCGCCAAAATAGATATTTAAAGCTTACTTTGTTTGACACCAAAACCCATACTCTATGATGTAATATAGAGAGAAAGGATTCAGGGTGTTAGAAAAACTAGAAATCCAGATGCTATCTTGAAATGAGAAATAAATAAGCAATTGACTCTCCTAGAGGAATTCAAGGACACGTATTTTTATTCTCTGACCCAGATGCAATAAAACTTTATTGTAGAATATTTCAAAAACAAGTTACTATAAACTACAAAGAACCACTATTGAAATTTCTTACTGCTATATTTCCTTCTACTTTATTTGTATAAATTTTTGAAAGCATAAGGAAAATCAATTTATATTTTTCCTCTTTAAAAAAAAAGCAGCATAAAGAAAAATCTTAGGACAGTTCAAAGGGAACCTCACTTCAACCTCAAATTCAGAGCCATATCCCACTGAGGTCTTGGCAAGGATAAAATCCAACTTCTCAAAAAAAAATTCTACCTTATGCCAGGGATAAAAAAGTCATTCAAAATCCTTGTCTTATGACAGTTAAAAGAAAATTTAAAAGAACACAAAATGTGTATCTACTGTTAGGAAAACCTTATAATTTGTTGCAAGGTTACTGGACTAGACCAATATATGCATTGTATTGCTTTGTGCTTTGGAGTTGATCTGTTAGAAACTATTTATTAAGTATAGTTGCATCTCCTCCAATTATAATAGTTTGCTAAATAAGTCCTGTCCTAGCGACTTAAACAGTGGTTTGAGTAATTTTTATACTTTAGAATAAAGTTGATATTCAGCTTAATATTTAATTGAATTTAGAAGAGGTCCCTATATCTTGCTGGTCATGGCTTACATGGTAACCAATAATTTAACAAAAAACCATTAATTTAAATATATAGCTAATTCAGGGGTTTGTTGTATGCTGAAAACTTGACTAAATTAATTTTGATGGATATCTTCTGAAAGGTTAATGTATACTATTGTATGTTTTACATTTCTTTACACATTTTAAGTTGTGTGACTCAACTTAATTACCACTGGGGCTATGCTATGATATAACAGAAAATGTAAGGAAGACAAATAAAAGGTCACTTCCCTCACTGATCATATACTGTATGAATGCTGAATTCTTTTTTTTTCCCCACAGATAATATGACATCAAATAAAGTAAATTGACTTACATAAAATTTGATTATTTTTTTCCAGAGAAAAATGAGATTCCGGGTAGCCTAGTGCAAAAGAAATGAATATCTACTATTGTCACCACAGGTCTTAATTAATAGACTTATATTTATTTGATTCATGACTCCCCCAGAATTGTTCTCATTGTTATCTTTTAAAAATATAACAATTTTATAAAGATTCACATACCATACAATTGACCCGCTCAACATGTATAATTCAATAGTTTAGTATGTTCACAATGTTGTCCAAAATTTCATTGTAGTGAATGTTGGAACTTGTTTCATCTTACCAAAAAGAAGACTTATGTCTACTAGCAGTCACTGTGTATTCCCCCCCCCAACATCTTCAACCCAAGCCCAGACAACCAAATTTATTTCTTTATAGACCTTTTTATTTTGGACATTTAATATATATAGGAATTTTACAATATGTAGCATTAACAACTGGCTTCTTTCACTCAGCATAGTGTTGTCAAGGTTCATGTTTTGTAGCATGCCAGTACTTCATTCCTTTTTATTGCCAAATAGCATTACATTGTATGGACATACCATATTTTAAATTTTTATCTATTCACGAAATGATGAACTTTTGAGCTGATAAGAATAACGTCTAGGGGTATTTGGGTATAAGATTTTCTGTGGATATGTCACTTATTCCTAGGAGTTGAATTGCTGCATCATATCATAACTTTACATTTAAATTTTGGAGGAGATGTCAGATCTTCATATTAACTGATAAATGTGCATTACACTGTAGTTATTTGCATGTAAGTGCAATAAGAAAAAAAATATTTTCCATTCACTGGTTACTCAGAAGGTATTTTATATGTACCGAATGAATGAATGAATGAATGAATGAAATGTCTATTAATGGATATACCAAGACATATTACTTATGAATAAGGAGAAATCACATTATAATACTTTCAGAGGCTGAGAAAAGAGTTGATAAAATTCAGCATCCAACTATGATGAAAGCCCTTAAAAAAACTGGGAATAAGTGGAATGCATCTTTTAATATAGTACAACCGATATATGACAAATCAGCCCACACCTGTATGTAGAGCCATTGAAAAAAGCATACCATGTGCCTACTTCTTTGACTCAAAAGAATACACATTCCCTATACTCTTAAGTTCTAACATGTAAAATCAAGATAAGTAGATACAATTGTTTTGTATTTTTCAATTGTACATTGTACAATTAGTAAACACTACTTTGTCAAATGCAATTTTCCACAACATTATTTATCTCTTAAACAAATTAAACTAATATATTGTTTATTTAGGTTGATGTAATATGTCTTGATAATAATTTAAATGTGCTTGTATGTATATTTTAAATGTGCACAACTTTTGATCTGAAAAATTCACTTTAAGACTTGATTTTTGGAAAAATAACCAAGACTTATGTGTGTGAATTTGTATGTGCAAAAGATGTTGCAATATCTCTTTTAGTAAGGGAAATATCTTCTCCCAATAATAGATTAATAAAGTGCATATTACTTCACCTGTCTAATTGAGTATCTGCAGATTCTATGACAATCTGGAAAGATATGCTTGACAAAAAGTACTCATTATTTTGTTACTTAAAAAAAAGTTACAGTCTTGGAAGATTGTATAATTCTAAAAATCTGTACATCTCATCTAGATTGTTGAATGTGTTTGCATATAAATGTTCATAGTAATCTCTTATTATCTTCTAAGTTTCTGCAGTGCCTGTTCTAACTTCTCCTCTTTTATTTTTGATCCTGTTTATTTGAATTTTCTCCTTTATTGAGCCTAACTAAAGTTCTGTCTACATTGTTTACTTTTAAAAGAACCAGCTTTTGGCTTTGTTTATCTTTTAAACTGTCTTTTTTATTTCTAGTTGTTTTATTGCTGCTATTATTTTTATTATTACCTTTCTTTTACTGGCTTTTGGATTTTTTTGTACTTCTTGCTCTAGGTCTTTGAGATGAGAAAAAAAGTGATTTGTTTGGGCTTTTCCTAGTTTCTTGATGTGGGCCCACATTGCTCTATGCTTCCATTCTAGAACTACTTAGTTTTGTCCCATTATCATTCCTTGAGGCATTTATTTATTTATTTATTCATTTATTCTTATCCAAGACTGAATAGGGAAGAAATACAAAACCTAAACACCTCTATTACAAGCAAGGTAATTGAACCAATAGTTAAAGCTCTTCCCCCCAAAAAATTACAGGACCAGATGTCTTCACAAGTGAGTTCCACCAAACCTTCAGAGATAAACTAATACCTATCCTGCTCATACTTTTCAAAAAAATTGAGAAATGAATTTTTCCAAACACATTTTTTTAAGATTTATTTATTTATTTATACAGAGCTGGGGTACAGGCCAGAGATGTGGAGGGTGAGAGGATTCACCAGAGACAGAGTGGGGAGCAGAACAGGCAGATCAACGAGTACACTGCTGAGGGCCCGTCAGGAGAGGTCTGCCAGCCATGTGGATCTCCCCCGGGACAGGCGGGATCGAACTCATGCGGAAGTAGCTTCAGCTTCTTAGTGCAGTGCTTTAACCCGCTGTGCCACGAGGGAGGGCCCTTTCCAAACACATTTTATGGGGCAAATATTCTATACCAAAGCTTAACAAAGACAACACTGAGAGAGAAAACTATAGATCAAAATCCTTAATGTACACATATACAAAATCCTGAATAAAACCCTACTAAACCAACTCAAACAATGCATTACACAGATCTTACACCATAACCAAGTGGGATTTGTAGAGTTTTTAGAAACACAAGGATGGCTCAAAATCCAAAAATCAATGTAATACATCATCATATCGACAAAAAGATAAGGAAAAATCACATTATAATGCCAGTAGAGGCTGAAAAAGCAATTGATAAGATTCAGCATCCAATTATGATGAAAACCCTTAAAAAACTAGGAATAAAAAGAGTGCATCTTAATGTAATAAACCAATATATGAAAATTCAAAAGATAGTATTATTCTCAGTGGTTAATACTGAAACTTTTCCACTAAGATCTAGTACAAGACCAGGATGCCCGCTCTCACCATTACTATTCAATGTGGTATTAGAAGTCCTAGCTAGAGCAATTAGGAAACAGAAAGCAATAAAAGGATTCCAAACTGGGGAAAAAAAAGAGATAAAGTTATCATGTTTTGTACGTGATATGATAATACGCATAGATAACACCAAATATTACACACACACACACATGAATATTGCAACAACAAATAAATTGAGCAATGTGGCAGGATTTAAAATCAACATACAAAAATAAGTTGCCTCCCTTTATCCAAATAATTAATCAGAAGAAGAAGAAATTATCTTTAAAAAAGCATTGGACAAACTTTACAAGCAAAACTATGAAAAAATTGCTAAAATAAAGAACATGATGACCAGTCCCAGACCAAGCAGGTGAAACCTCAAGCCCACCTTGGGGAGGGAGCCAGAATGCCAACAGACCTCAGGACCATCCCATAAAAAGACACCGTCACCAAAACAGCAGAGTTCCAGAACAAGGAAAGCAAAGTACAATATACACACCTGGGACTACATCAAACCACTTCTGAACAGCTAAAAGACAGCAACAAAAATGGAGAGACATTCCACCGAATGGGAGAAAATATTTGTATTCCATACATCTGATAAATAACTAATGTCAAAGATCTGCAAAGAACTCCCAAAACTCAACTAGAAAATCAAACAACCCAATTAAAAAAAAAAAAAAAGGGCAGATGAGTTAAAAAGACACTTTTCCAAGGAAATTCAAATGGCCAACAGGTATACAAAAAATGTTCAACATCCCTTATTATCAGGGAAAATAAAACCATAACCACAATGAGACATCACATCATGCTTGTGAGAATGACTCATATTAAAAAAAAAAAAAAAAAACACAAAATAAGAAGAAATTAACAAATGCTGGCAAGGTTGAGGTGATAAAGGAACACTATTACACTGCTGGCAGAAAGGTAAACTGGTCCAGCCGTTATGGAAAAGTATATGAAGGGCCTCAAAACACTACAAATGGATCTACCATATGTCCCAGTGATTTCAATCCTAGTAATCTGTGCAAAGGACAAAAAAACTCCAATCCAAAAGGAAACCTGAGCTCCTACTGCAGCACTATTTATAACAGACAAAATATGGAAACTACCTAAATGTCCCAAACCATATGAATGGATCAAGATATTGCATGTATCACACAGTAGAATACTCTTTAGTGTCCAAAAAAGATAAATGCATGCCACTTACAACAACATGTATAAAGTTGGAAGGGATTATGCTAAGTAAAATAAGGCAGAATGGAAAAAGATAAATATTGGATGGTTACACTTATATAAGGAATATAGAGAGACTAAACAAACGATCAAGTAAAAGATAGAAATTACAAGCTGACTATAGATCTGAGACATACAGCAGTGGACAGGGAAAATTACAGAGGTTTTAGTGATGGAGTATGGCTACTATCGTAATGGAGAACTACAGGAAATACACCTGAGCAGTGAAATCAAATACTGCCCCCACATTAACAACAATGCAAGAATTTAAATATTTACAAATGAAAATAATTAAAACTTTTAAGAAAACATAGAATACATAAATAAATGAAAAGATATTTCTCACTCATGGACTGGGTGAATCAACATTGTTCAAAAGGGCCATACCTCCCAAAGCAATGTATAGATTCAATGCAATCACAATATAAATACCATTAACATTCTTCAAAGAAATAAAATTAAGATTTTATACTGAATGCATACTGAATTACAAAAGACTCTGAATATCCAAAGTTTTCCTAACTAAAAGAGGAAAAAATGAGGCATCAGACATCTAGACTTCAAAATATACTATAAGGTCAAATAATTAAAACAGCATGATACTTGAACAAACATACAGTGCAATGGGATAGAACTAAAAGCCCCAAAATAAAACCACACATTTTGGACTACTAATACGTTACAAAGGAACAAATTATATACACTGGAACACAGAATGCCTCATTGGTGAATGTGCTAGCCGCATTCAGGTCTAACATAAAACTAGACCATTTTTTCACACCACTCATGAAAATAAACTCAAAATGGATAGTAGACCTTGACATAAGCAAGGAAAATAAACTGGGACTAGATCAAGGTAAAAAGCTCTCTATAATGAAAGAGACAATGATCAAAACAAATGGAAACCCCACAGTATGAGATAAAATATTGGCACACTATACCTCTCATAAGGGTTTGATATTGACAATCTACAAAGCATTTATACAACTCAGCAAAAAATAAGACAAACAATGCAATCAAAAACAAAAAATGGAGAGTTAAATAGACACTTGTCCAATCATGACATGCAGATGGTCAATAGATATTTGGAAAAATGGCAATCATCACTTACCATTAGGATAATGCAAATATAAACCACCTCACAGATGTGAAAATGACTTGTGTAGAAAAAAAAAAAAATCACAAGCAACAGGTTCTAATGAGGACTTGGAGAAAATCAAAGTCTATTATACTACTGGTGTGAATGTAGACTGAAACCTCTTTTGTGGTAATTCCTCAAAAGACTAAAAATGGGTTTACCATATGACCCAGCAGAACATTCCTAGGTATCTACTCAATGGGTACGAAAAAAAAAAATATTCAAAAGGAAACCTACATTCTTACATCGATAGCAGCACTACTTACAGTAGTCAAGAAGTTGTATCAACGTAAATGTTCCAGGACAAATGAGAACAAGAAAATGAGGTGTATTAACCACAATGGAATATGAATCAGTTGGTAAATTATGTTATTTGTAACATGGGTAGATATGGAAGAGATTATGCTGAGCAAAATAGGCCAAAAGGAGAAAATAAATACTGGAGGTTTCACTTATATGTGGAATCTAAAGAAAACCTAACCAAGGATCAGACAAAGGCAAAATGTAAGAATTAATTTTAAGAAAAGCACCATAGATCTGAGATATTCAAGAGGGATGGAGGAAGTGAGGAAGAGGGGAGAGAGGTGAAGAGTTGAGGGAGTAGTGGAGCCTGGTGGAGTGTGGGAGAAAGGGAGCACCGTAGGTGAGAAAACTACAGTGACCATACTTGCAGTAAGAAATCCTATACTGTGAAGAAAGTAAACATTGCTTAATTTAAAAAAATAAATAAATTCAAGGTGTAATGTATAAAAAAATTTCTATTTCAGGAACACACATTTATAACATAGCAAATAATTTTTTATTTTCAAGTCACTTAAGTCCTTTTTACAGGGAAAACTGGAGTCACAAGATTCCTTTATTAATATCAGTTCTATGGTTTTAGTAGCAAGAAAAAATATGTAAAAGAAGTGATCATGAATTTGTAAATATAAAGGCATTTTGTTACATAAGCAGAGAAAGTGCTCAATTCTTAAATCATTTCTCCATGATTCTTCTGGAAAGTTTTGGGAAGCTTCTGGCTGTGTACAAAATTCATGTTTGATTCTGGTGCTTGTTTTTTAATAAATCTTCAAATATGAGTTTTGAGAAAAGTATTGCTATTGAGACTATAATAAAGGATTTGTATACTATGCTGATTTTTAAGTCTTGTTCTTAAAGGGAAAGAAACTGAATATATTTTATTAAAAATTCTGTTGATGTTTTCTGTCTGAATTGATAATCATGACAATGAACTGAGAATCAAAGAATAGGCCATAACTACAATTGTACCACCACCCAATTTTCATCATTTAGGGAAGTATGAAAACATGACCAATATTGCATACAAAGGAATCTCAGCAATCTGACTCTGATTCTCAGCTTCATAGTTAAGTTTGTAGAAAGCAGAGGGAACATGTGCCCTCAAATTATCAACCTAGAAGGCAGAAAATTGGTTTAAAATGAGGCAATCAATGTTCCTTAATACTGTTTATATGAATGGGGAAAAGTAGTATATTTATAAAATTAGGACCAGTTTGAACTATCACAAACACCTGCAATCTATGCAAGCCCTCTAAATGTCTCTGTAATAGATTTAGTTATAATCAAAATCATAGTCTTTAATAATAGAAAATAACATTTGGGGACCTGCTGTTTTGAGATTGAGTTGCCATTTAAGTGGACACTACCTCATTACAAGAATGATGCAGCAGCCAACAAATTCATCTATTAGGGAAGTGCAAAAAAAATGTATTAGATCACTTGAGATTAATTCCCTTACAATTGGCTGATGAGAGGTACTGATGGCTTCTACCTGAGGTTTTTGCCTTGTTCTCACTGGTCAGATGGGCTTATCTAGCAATATTGTTTTCATGTGGATTGGGAAACTAGGGAAATGGCATCAGGATTGCCCAAGGGCTTACACTTGAAATAAGGATATTTCCCTCAGAGGTATGGTCTACAGCTTGAAGGATAGTTCACTGACTGGTTTTAAACGCTAGCTCTATTCATCAAAGCTTTGTGTCTGTGGGCAAATTATTTAAAATCTCTGAGAACTCGTGACCTCATCTGTAAATTATGGTGTCCTAGAACACTATCTTATAGTAGTGTTTTAAAAAATACAAATACCTTTTTAGGTTGACTCATTAGCACTTAATCAATGTTAGTCAATAATAGTTATCAAAATTATTATCATCTTCTATAAAAATCAATTGAGCTTGCTATGTACCTGATTCTGCACTAGGTGCTGGAAATAAAAATAAATAAATAAGTGTTTAGAGCATTATTATGACCTTCTGGAATGCTAGTCAAATACAGGAGATCAGTGAATAGACAGTAACTTCCTAGAGACAAACACACAGTATGTGGGAGAAGAAAAGGGACACACCCCTGCATTGCCACACCATGGAGTTGACCTAGATAATGCCATTATTTGCTTAGAATGGCTCTTTGAGTAGCTACTATTTCCCCCAATTAACTGTTTAGAAAATGGAAGTGAAAATAAATTGCTTCAGCAAGTAGTTGACTGTTTTCCTTCTTGTCCTGAGGCAGGCTTCCCAATTAAGTAGCAGGAGTGCCCAGGTAGTTTGAGAGATCTCACGTTTCACATGTGATGTGAGACTTTTTATTCTGGATGAGTAAATGAGTTCTCTAAAGAGTAAAGGATAGAAAAACAGCAAGTAGTAGAATGATACATTTAAAAGTATGAAACCGCGGCCCTGCCTGGTGGTGCAGCAGGTTAAAGCACTGCACTAGTGTGGCAGACCTCTCCTGGCCCGCCCTCTGTTCCCCTAGCAGTGTACCTCGTTGATCTGCCTGTTCTGCTCCCCACTCTGTTCCTGGTGAATCCTCTCACCCTCCACATCTCTGGCCTCTACCCCAGTTCTGTGTAAATAAATAAATCTTAAACAAAATAAAAAAAATAAAAGTATGAAACCACAACATATCTGAAGAACTACAGCTCAAATTAGATTTAGAAAATAGGTTCCAAATGGACAGGTAGAAGTCTATGTAGAGCCAGTAAAAGTAAGTACCATCAGAAAGAATGTTCATGGGGAGTGGATCAGAAAATGACACTTTGATGTTCATAAAGCTTAGGTTTAGTTGCTATGATGTGTTCCCCTCATGTCTCCTGGGCTTGGGACAGGCCTCATTTTATTGCATAAGCTGGAGTTAATGGAATCTATACAAGTTTGGAGATCTTTAACAACTTCAATTGCTCCAGAGGCAAAGGAAAGTGCCCCATGGATCTGAATGTCATTCTTCCATAAATGCATTCATACAAAGTTGTAAGTGTTAAAGCTATACTTGAATAAATGAAACAAATTTCTGTCTTTGGAGAATCCAAGGGGTGTGTGTGTGTGTGTAGTCTAAATGTCACAAATATATCACTACATATATATTCTAAATACCTATCTCTCTAGTCTAAATGTCACAAATAAGGAAACTATGTAGGATGGTGACAAGTGCCACAGAAAAGTGGGTTATAGAGGGCCACATGGGGGTGGTTGTGGGAGGCCTCTTGAGATGGAAACATTGAAGTAAAATTTGAAGGATGGAAGGGAATGAGACATACTGGGAAAAGAAATTATAGGCAAAAATGATTTGTATGATGTCTGAAGCAAAAACAAATTAATGCATTTGAGAACAAAAAGAGTGTGGTGGGAATAAAGTAAGGGAAGGAGAGATGAAAGAGCAGAGGGTCAGAAAGATGCCACTGAGTTCAAGGGAGTAGCCACTGGAGGGTTCTGAGCAAATGAGTGACATGACCTACTTAGGTTTGACAAATGTCCCATTCTAGATCATTTGGTGAGACTAAACATAAATAAACATTAAATCAGGAGTAGGTGGATACCTCAAAGCTAGTACTTGAATGTCTTATTCAATGGCTGCATTTTATGGATCTTATGGTTCCCAGCCATATATACAAATATCTAATCCATCTTTAATAAAATTTTATGTAAGAAGTTAAGTAATGATCTAAGTTTTTTAATATTTATTTTTATCTAATTATGCATAGAAGAACTGGCATGTAGGCCAGAGGTGCTTGGATCAGGACTGGGACTGTTGGGGGGGTGGGGGTGCGGTGGGGGAGGCAGTGAGAGGATTCACCAGGAACAGAGTGGGTAACATAAAAGGCATATATACTAAATATACTGCTGAGGGGAGCAGTAGTCAATACAGGAGTTTAACTATGTGGATTGTCTCCCTGACCAGGGATCAAACTCATGTTGCAATGGCTGCAATAGCTTGATACCACTGAGACAGACTTTAACCTCTGCACCAACAAGGAGGCCCCCTACGTTTATTTGTTTGCTTGTATTTTTTTTTAAAGATTTACTTGTGTATGCATCTAAAACTGGGATACAGGCCAGAGGTACAGGGGCAGTAAGAGGATTCACCAGAGACAGAGTGGGGAGCAGAACAGGCAGATCAACCAAGCACACTGCTGAGGGGAGCAGTAGGTAGGTCAGGAGAGGTCTGCCATGCCACGTGGTCTCCAAGGCAGGGATCAAACTCGTGCTGAAGTGGCTTTAGCTTCTTAGTGCTGCACTAACCCACTGTGCCACCAGGGAGGACCCAATTTGTTTGTACTTTTATGTGACTAGCCAAGTTTTCCAGCAAAGTTAGTAAAGGGTCTTCTTTCTCCATGTCTCCTTCATCAAAAATTAACTATGCATATTACTGTTGGCTGTTTCTGGGTTGTCTATTCTAGTTCATTGTTCTGTGTATCCTGTTTATCCCAATACCATACTGTTTTGATTATTATTGTCATGCAATATAGTCTCAAGACTATATCCCCATTCCTTCTTTTCTTTAGGGATTGCCTTGGTTATTTTGGGCCTTTGTTGTTCAATAAAAATCTTATATTGCCTCATATCCTAAAGAATATCAGGAACTTATATAGTTATGTAAATTTATGAATTGCTTTAGGTAACATGATCATTTAATCACTATTGTTCTATAAAGGATATTACTCTTTTCATTTTTTCTTTTAAATATTTATTTATTTGTACAGAACTGGGGTACAGGCCAGAGATGTGGAGGGTGAGAGGATTCACCAGAGAGAGAGTGGGGAACAGAACAGGCAGATCGAGGAAGTACACTGCTGAGGGGAGCAGCAGGTGGGTCAGGAGAGGTCTGCTGAGCCATGTGGTCACCTCTGGGGCAGGTGGGGATCGAACTCATGCAGAAGTGGCTTAAGCTTCTTTGTGCTGTGCTTTAACCTGCTGTACCACCAGGGAGGGCCTCTTTTCATTTTTTCTTATCTTCTTTTATTTCCTTTACAGTGTCTTGTGGTTTGTATTGTATAGTCCCTTCAATTTCCTTTATTAAGTTTACCTGCAAGTATTTCATCTTTTTTGATGCTATTTTAAATAGGATTTTTTTCTTAATTGTATTGGCTTCTAATTTATTGTTTGCATATACAAATGCAGCAGATTTTGTGTGTTGCTTGTGTAACCTTTATTTCAGGTTATTCATTTATTAGATCTAATAGATTTTGCATAGTCTTGGGGGTATTTTATGTATGTTATTGTGTCATCTGCACATAGTGGTAGTTTCAAAACTTTATTTTCAGTTTTAATTCCTCTTATATCTTTTTCTTGCCTGGTTGCTTTAATTAGATCTTCCAGTATTATTTTGAACAGTAGTGGTGATGGTGGAAGTCTTAGACTTGTCCCTGAAATGAAGACAAGTAATTTCAATTTTTGAACTACTGCGCATGATATTCTATGACCTGTTATATGTAGTTTTGATTATTAGTTCTATTTTATGTGCATTTTTATCATAAATAGCTGTTGATCTCCCCCCTTCGCTGTTGAATCTTTTTAATTGACTGCTTTTTCAGCATCATTTTTCAGATTATTTCTATTGAAACAATCATGATATTTATCTTTTTGTTACTGATGTGTTTAATGATATTGATAGATTTGTGTATATCGAAACAGCCTTGAAAAAAGACTGAAAACAGCAAATGTTGGCAAATGTGGAGAAAAAGAAATGGTCATCCAGTATTAGTGGAATGAAATTTGTACAGCTTTCATGGGAAATGGTATAGAGATTCCTCAAAAAAACCCAAAATTGTAAATACCACATGATTCAGAAGCATGGCTACTAGGTAGGTAACCAAAGAATATAAAAACATATATGTACTTCTATGTTCATTGCAGCCTTATTAACAGTAGCCAAGACATAAAGTCAACCTAAATGTCCATCAGTAGATAACAAGATTAAAAAAAGAAGAAAGAAAGAAAGAAAGAAATATAAATAATCAGTGGAATACTATTCAACGTTTAAAAAAAAAGTGAGATAGTGTTGTTGGGGACAAAATGAATGAAGCTTGAGGTCATTATAGTAATTTACAGCAAAAAATAAAGCACTGTTATTAAATAGAGCTACTAAGGTATAGAATATAATCAACAGAAAAAAAGGAAGCAAAGCAACAAGGTTAATTCTTAAATTTTATGAAAATTACAAGAGGGGATGAGAGAGATGGAGGAAGGCATATGGGAGAAAAGGTCAATGGTTGGTGGCACTAGAGAGTGGTGGAATGTAAGGGTTATAACATATGGAAGTATGAATTTGTACTGCCCAATTTGTACATGTAAAATAGTGGCAAACCAATAAAGCTTGAAACAAAAAAATCTGTCAAACATTTTGACTGTTTGCGATCCATGGGAAGAAACACATTCTGCCTGTTGACCAGTATAAATGCATATACCCATATAATGAAGACAAAATTATATACTTAAACTAGTCACTCATGCTATATAGAATGGACTTTGATGTTTTTCATTCTAATTTAGTCTGTTTCATTTTTGAAGTTTCTGGTTGTCATTCAAATTCACTATATGCATGTATCAGTTAAAATCTATAGTTTAAAACATTTTTAAAAGAATCTGCACAAAACGCTGCATCATGTATATCACAGTGGTTAATAGCACCAATCTTGATATTGGATAAGTCTAAGATTCATTAAATGTAATGTAACTCAAAATGAAATAATATTAAATGTAAGTCCATTTTCTTGTTGTAGAGGTAACTGGTGACAATATTTACCTCTGGTGATCCACAGATCTACAGCCCCAAACTATATGTTAAACTATAAGATTAAACTAGCTAATGAAAAATAAAATACAGTATAAAACAGACAAAATAAAATACCAGTAGTAGTGAACATTTGAAGTCAAGTTAAAGAATAAAGCTTTATCTTGTTCTATGACTATACAGAATTATATATCAATGTGTAGTAGATCCTGTTTTTCTTTTCCTTTTGTCATAGAAAGTAAATTTTCACTCACAGATAACACTGTAACCTTAAATACATATAGAACTGGACACTCCACCCGGCATTAAGCTTCCGGGGACAGCCAGACAAGAGTAAAGGTCAATCCTTATATGACTGAGCCTGTAATAAGTCATTGTTTTAATTTTCATGGAAAATTATTTATGGAATGTTGAATGACCTTTTTACAGGCTCTTAGCCACCCTTTGAACCTTTGCCCATGTATATTATCAACCTTCATTTGATATGCTGAAATATTTAGATGCAGAGTTTATAGCAGGGAATAAAGCTGGGGGTGTCAAAACACAACAAGAACGGCTTTTTCTTATTTGATTTCTGGCAGAGATCAGAGTGGAAGTGATGGAAGGCTTGGGAAGAAGTCCAATTCTGTCAGTGATTCCGCCAACTTGGCCGACTCCATAGGTTTAAAGGGTTCAGATGAGCTTTATGGCCGTAAACCTTTGAATCCGTGTAGAGGATCTAATCTGACTGTCTGAAATTTTCTGAGGCTTAACACATGTAATTGCTCCAGGCCCAACTTCTAGCTACAATCATTCTCTCCCCTGCCTTCCAGCACACACGTGTACTAATCTGTATAATCATCTGTGACAAAATGGAAAGAAAATTAATAGGGCACGTGCTTCTATAGAACCTGCACTGAAACTTTTATCACTTGCAGCATGCATACATCAAAACATTTAGAGGCTTTTGTTAATCTGTTTTTGCATTTTTACAGATATTAGAGTTACACAAATTTAAATGGCTTTTAGTCAATATATCCTTTTCTGAATGCAAAAGATTTTACTTTATCATCTAAAGATTTAAATTCATTTTCATTATTCTTTCCAGTGGATGAAATATTGATTACTACTTTAAAAGTGAAATGTGTGTGCATGTATAAAATAACTGAAGATTTTAAAATGTCAGAATTTTTATATGATTTTATTATAATAGGCCCTAGGTAATTCCTCAGGAAAAACAAGATTTTTCCATAGCCCACTCAGGTGGCTCAAGGGGTAAAAAGCACAGCACCATGAAGCTCTCCGAAGCCACTGCAGCATGAGTTCCATCCCCAGTCAGGGAGGTGACCCATATGGTGCAGCAAGCCTCTCCTGTCTCGTCCACTACTCCCCTCAGCAGTGTATTTTAGTAGATCTTCCTGTTCTGCTCCCTACTCTGTCTCTACTGAATCCTTTCACACATCCCCGCCCCCACACCTCTGGCCTGCACCCAGTTCTTATATGCATAAATATTTTTTAAAAACAAGATTTTCCAGATAACTATGATATCTGGCTGTGTCTACTAAAGCTGAGTAAAGAAAGAGATGGCCTAGGAAGAAAGATAAGCTTTTTCTAAGTTGATTGTTGCTATGTTATACAGCTCTTGGATATTCATCTTTGCATTTTGTGGCGTTCTGTGCAAGCCTCCACTTAGATCTAAGTTATCTCCAATGTACACATTTCCTTGAGAGCAGTCTTATTGAAACCACATTTCCAACTTTGATGTCCTTCATGTTACAGTGCCTACGTTGCTGGCTCAGGATCAGGAATATGTCTTACATCTCCCTGACACATTTCCTGTATAAATTCAGGGTTAGAGGTGTAGCTGCATTTTCTCACAACTGTAGACACATTCAAGAAAGAATGTGATAGAGAATGATCTGATAGAGGATAATCACCAATGTCCTCTTATTCTGGCAGCTCACTTCCACGAGGAAAGTTTTTGGCTTTTTTTTTTTTTTTCCTATGCCCAGTGCTACCATAGTGTGCTGTGGGGTTCATGAGTCTTCCAGTTTGAAGGGCAGGGCAATTGGCTTAATTTCATAAAACATCTCAAATGTGTAAGGAGGTGAACAGAAGTGGTCTCTTAAGGATAAAAACACAAAGTATTTGCTAGAGAAAAAAAGTGGAAGGGAGGGTAGGTAACTTTCCCTTATCTCCAATATCCAGATTGTTTGCTCAGTGCCTAACATAGAGCTTCACATTTCAAAAATCAAGAGTGTAAAAGTTTATTGAAACACTTAGCAGATACTTACTGGCTCCAAGTAACTAGTAGAAATCAAATCAATAAGATATATGCTATGTTGCTATATTTCTGGAAAGATATATTTTCACCAATTGTCAATGGTTAACATTAAAAGACTCCACACTCTTAACAGTTAACATTTGCATTTGTCTTCTGTTAGTTTTATGAGATAGTTTTTAAATGTACTTATTAGTTCTTACAATACTTAGGACTATATCAATAGGAACTTGCACATTTTGATTCCAATTTAAAAATCAATTTACTGTATAAAACAAAGTGTCAAAGTCTTTTTTCAGGCTGGAAGAACTTTTTTGCAATTGAATGGATTTCAATGTACTCCACATAGAGATAATTATTAAAAGGTATCTAATTGTTTATATAAAACTTTACATGTCTGGTACTCCAAAAATCACTTAAATAGTAACTCATGAACATTCTTGATCACTCTACAAGCATTAGAAACAAAGTAACAAGCATTAGAAACAAATTAATAATCTGACTTTTATAAGTTTGTATTGTGGAATTCATACTGAACATGATAAACCCAGCACTAGAAAATTTCACTAAAGAAACAATAAAAATAAACCACTCACCCATCCATAACTTAGGAAACCTAAATTCCATTTTCATTGGTGTTTAACCTCACTGGACTAACCAATCTTAAAGACATCTGCATTTAGTCCTGGGGAGGGTGTAATTCAGAGTGTCTACAGATTTCAAAGACATGCAGACCCACAGGAATGAAACTTTATGAGATCCATTTCTGAAACTGGGGCTGGCAGTTGAGTGGAGATGTTGGCAGCTGGTGCATCTGCCCACTGGAAAGGTCAGCCAGGTCTGTTCCTTGGCAGAAAAGACTGTGGCTTTTCCCTCCCCCCACACCCTGTACCATGGAACCAGAGCCAGTTCTTAGGAGCAGACCAGGCACTTAACAATTTCTCCATTATTCTTCTAGGAGGGCACTAGATATAAATCTAAGAAGTTTGTAGAAGAACTTTCCTTGGAAATATTTTTGTACTTCCAGATTTAAATACAGATAAGCAAGAAGATTCCCATTTAACTAGAGCACCCGTATCAAGCCACAGTAAAGCAATAATGTTGCCTATTTTTCCTATGCAGGGTGAGAGAGAGCATCATCAGGGAGAGGCAATTCTTTGGAGACACTGATGAAGAGCTCTACTTTCCAGGCTAAAATCCTAAGTATAACTGGCTCCCCAGTCCTGGCACTTATTCAGCAGCATAACCAAACTCAGGTCTTATAGTGAAAACAAAACAAAACAAAACAAAACAAAACAAAACAAAACACCAGTATATGTGCCTGCAAAATGAAGAAGATAAGGGTATCCAAAAGGCAAATAGGACTGTATTTGTCTCCAAAGTAGCATGGGTCTGTTTCCTGCACCAGCAAGATTGCTACAATAACAAGAAACAGCATGGTAAAAATCCAGAACTTGGTTTTCAGAGCTAACCTGGTAGAGATCTGACTAAAACATTCTGGAATTCATCTTGTCAGAGTATAAAGACCTTAGGTGTAAGTAACAGAATAGACTAATAATGGTTCCTAGACTTTCTGCTCTCTAGAAACAAGCAATCAGTAGAGATATAATAGGTACATTTATTTCCTGTATTCTTCTACTTTTTTTTTTAAATTTAATTTTTTGTTAGCAAGATATATTTCACTATATATTTCCATTTGCTTTATTTTGTAAAAAAAAAAATGGAGAGATTAATATATAATAAACAGTGTGTTTTCTGCAGCGGATTCTATGTCAACCATCCAGGACAGAAAAATCTTTCAAATTCTTTTAATCAAGAACAATTTCTTCTACCATTTTCTCCACATGATCAATAGCATATTTCCTACCATGATGCTTTAGATAAGTTGGAGTGGACAGATGGATAATATTGATGCTGTGATTTCGACTCCATTACATGTCAACATTCATTCAGCTAGTTTAATGAGAGCATTGTTTTAGGACAGATGCGTACATGAGAATCACTATCAGAGACAGAGGCTGCTCAGTACAAAAGGGGCCCAGGTGGTCAACGGGAAGTTGAACTGTAGTATATGAGAAGGGAAGCAATGGACAGAGGAGACATACCACCTCAAGTTCATGGTCATAGTAAGACAATAGAATTGCCTCAGGAAAAAAGAAAATGGAGTTCAAGTGATGAAAGGTTGTAGGGAAAATTCTCTTATGATGTAAATTGTGAGTGGCTACATGCAAAAAAAAATACTAATTTCCCTAAATGACTTAAATATTTAATGAGACTTAATATTTAATATATTATGTAATTTAGGAGGAAATGACACACCAAAACTTTAAGATAAAAATGTGGAAAGAAAGGAAAGAAGAGGAAAAGACAGCATGACAGCAGAATAGAGAAAAATGGGATATGGAATCATTTCCTATCCTACGGCAGCATTTCCCCTAGTCTTCATTCTACATGAATCTTCAAACAGTTGTTTCATGTAGCATTAAAATTTTGCCTCAGGAGATACCCAAGCAAGATAAGTTGGGGTAAAGGATGAGTGGAATGCATTTCCAAGTCCAGGGCTCCCCTGTCCCTCAAATAACAGCTGTCCCTGTATTTATAAATGATTTCTGTTAAATTATTTGATCTAATTGGTCGAACCTTCTAATGGTCACTTAACCCAGTTTCTTGAGACAATACCCATGATGAGGTTTCTTTGGCAGGTCTTCAAATCAAGTGAAAACTTAGAGGGTGTAATTCAATTTTCTCTTTTGCACCCCTAAACACAGTCTCAGGAGTACATAATTCAAAGTAGCCAGAACAGCATCAACTTCATTGCTTTGTCAAAAAGCACATGGAACTATGATGGCACACGGGTGAAGTGGTGGTGGGAAGTCCCCGGGGGTTACAATTGAGATGAAAAGATGTGAAAAATGAAGAAGAATATATATATATATATGGGTGTGTATATATTTATATACATATATATTTACACACACACACACACACACACATATATATATGGCACAATAAGAAATTACTTTGGTTAAATCAACTTTGCAGAGGAAATGATAAACGCCCAGTATTCTACCTTGTCTCAGTTTCAGCTGTTCCGTCATGGGATAGGATAGGTTGTGGATCATTCTTATATAGCTTGTCCTAAAGCAAGCCTGAAACACTACCAATCTCCATCTTTGCAATTTTCTGGAAGGCCTCTGCAAACTCAAAGAGCAATCACATGTCTAAACACTAAATAAAAGGAAAACTGGTAAGTACCTTTTTTTTGTTCTTCCAGAGACAATTTCAGGCAGTGCCACAAGGAATTAGTTACTAAACTTTGTGGTTTAAGTGAAAACATTTTTCACTGTAACTCAGACCTAAATCTCTGTGACTTAAGAGAATATATCAGTAATATTGGTTGGGATTAATTCCCAATGTGAATGGGAGGGGAGTATTCCAAACCTTGTTTCTTGAACTAAATAGTTTTCTAGTCCCTTGTAGAACATTCCTAATTCACTAAGT
Source organism: Condylura cristata (assembly GCF_000260355.1). NCBI lineage: Eukaryota > Metazoa > Chordata > Mammalia > Eulipotyphla > Talpidae > Condylura > Condylura cristata. The sequence continues at coordinate 2,337,510 of NW_004567106.1, read as the reverse complement.
TAAGTGTGATTGAGATGTCTCAAAATCGTATGCATTCTGTCATTTCAAATTAATGATTTATAACTTGTTTCTGCACTGTAATTAGACTATTATACTTCTAAATCAAAAACATTCATCAATTTTCATGTCCATGTACCACAATGTCTACATATAATAGAATTGCTTAGAAACCCCTAGATCTTTGCTAATCACATTAGTAAATTCTTCCTTGGTACCCTATCTTATTATGGTAACAACATGTGCTTCAAATTTGGGCCACTCACAAGCTATTTCATACAGAAGAAGGAGTGCATTGCACATGTCTAAATGATGAGCATATGTTAGCACACAGACACACACATGAACATATTTTTGAGTCAAAGTCTGCTATTGGGTCCATAACCCATCTGGCCAATGAAAGTTATAGATGTACATTTGAGGGCTGGCTGTACTAATTCACATAATTAATAAAGCTTGTTCAAAATGGCAGGGTCACATTGTTACATTTTTTCATTGTATCTCTATCTTAAGTCATTCATGTTCCTCATTTCAAGTTGTGGCTTTATGCCCTTTGGAAGTTTCCAGTCTGAATCAGTTGCAGTTTATAGGCACCAGTCCTTTGCAGGCCATTCCCATCATGTGCCCAGGTATGATCTCTCTTTCTTCCCTGAGGGAAATATTTACCTTCAAAGAATTTCTATCATTCCTTGGGACACCTGCTAAATCTGACCACCTGTTGTCTAATAATGAAATGTTCGAGTGTTTTCTGCTCTTAAAAAAATTAGGAAATGTAAAAAAAGATGACGAGCTACATTTACTCAAAAGTTGGTATCATTCCTAGTGAGCAATTTGCCACATAATATGTCCCTGGTTTATAAATGTACAACAAAGAATTAATATATGCATTTGGCCTAGATGTTTAATGATGAGTAGAGCACAGCTTATTCAGGAACCCAATAAAGTGTGTTTCTTCCTGAAATCCACATTGTCAACATTACTTTTGATTGCCAACAGTCACTATGGTAACAAAGACCTCTGAATTGAGAACACCCCCGACAGTAATCAGGAGCTTTAAGCTAAATTGTGGTCTCCAAAGAGAAAGAGATATGGCCATGCACTAATCCCTGAAATCTGTGAAAGTGACCTTAATTGGAAAAGGGTTTTTGTCTTTGCAAATCTAATTAAGAACTGTGAGATGAATGCAGCCTGGATTACCTGAATGGGACTTAAAATCAAGAAAAAGTGCTTTCATTGGGGAAAGGCAGCAATGACACAAGCACAACTCAAAAGACCTGTGAAGATGGAGCCCAAGACTGGAGTGAAGTGCCACTATCAAGAAACTCTTGAAGTCATTAGAAGCTGCCAGAAACAAGAAATAATTACCCTCTTGAGTCTTCAGAGGGGACACAGCCCTGTTTATACCTTGATTTTGAACATCTGGCCTCCAGGACTGTGAAAGAATAAGTTTCTGTTGTTTTAAGCTTCCAAAGTGTGGTAAATTGTTACAGCAGCCCCAGGAAAGTAATGTACCATGACTTGTTATCTCTTAGAAACAGCAGAAAAAAGTATAGGGTCATGGAATGTCAATAAATGTTACTTTTATGTTTAGAAGAGGAAAAGCAAAGCCTGGTAGAGGTGTAAGGCTGGAAAGTGGAAAATTTTTGTTGGATGATACAGAGTTGTTGGGGTGGGAGGCCTTTCCATGAGGACACTTGAAGAGGAAAGCCACTGAAGATAACTAAGTGGAAGGAAGTTAAATATAGTAAGTCAAGAGTATCCAATCATCAGAACAGAATTTTTTTATAGACTTTAAATTGTAGCAAGAAAAAATTACGAAAAACAAAATCTTACAATACCTCCAGATACACAACTGAATAGATAACATAAGTCGAAGTGTTGAAGTCAAGGATCCCAGTGGGTTTTGATTTTTGAGGGGGTTAAGGATCACACAATGTAACATTTTCAGTTTTTGTTTTTGTTTTTTTTTTTTTTAATATTGGGTTGAATTATAGAGTCACAATTCACAACATGCTGTGTCAACTATAAAATGTAATCAGCTAACAGGAAGTCACCCATTTATTAACTCAGCAAGTATGCTTTCTTACCTATCCCCCCCCACCCCTGTGCCCCCAGTGTGTCTTGATTTCCTGGGATGGACACATACACTCTCTGTAGTATGGTCCCATGTACATCTGATCACAGGCTGCAACCTGGGTGGTCTATCAATGACAACACAACATTCCAAGTGGGCACTTTATTGTTTCTATATATCTCATTGTTTGTCTGTTATTTATTAGAAATACTGAGGTTTAGTTCAAGGAGTTCTAATTTTGATCATGTACCATTGATTTGTATTTCTTGGGTCTCCTGGTGGTTGCCCTCTCCAAGGAACTGGGTTCCTTATTATCTAAGACCTCTTCTGTCCAATAGATGCTCTAAATACTGGTGAAAGTTCTTGGCAGGACATAAGCTTCCATTGCTTCAAGATGATATGTTTTTTCTGCATTGCTTTGTCTCAAGTTTGGGCACAGGTCCATGCCTCAGTTTCCTAGAGGGATAGTAAAGATTGAAGTTTGGAAATAACTGATAGGAAGAAGGACTTGGAAAACAATTAGGAACTGTGACCAGAGGCTCCAGACCAAAGATAGTGGTGATATCAGTATTTCATTCCAAGATACCATCATCTTGAAGGGCCAGGTGCCTCTTCCATATGAGAATTTCTCCTAAACTCTAGTCTCAAAAACCAGAATCCAAAAAAAAAAAAAGGCATAGCCCAATCAAGTTCTTCCAGTTCACTGTATCCAAGTCTAGACTCTCTTGAAAGAAAAAAATTGTTGAACGCAAAACAAAGTTTATCTCAAGTGAATTGCATTCTGTAAACTTTCTTCTCTTTTTTCCAGGTATTGAGTTCAGGACTTGTGACATCATCTCTGAATTCTTTCTCTCAAAGTCCACTTTTAATCTTTACATAAATTTAGTTAGCTATATTTGAAATATATCTAGAATCTGAATTCTTCCCCAAATCTCCACTGTTATCACTTACTCCAAGCACCCATTATCTTATGCCTCACTTAATGAAAAATACTTCTAACTTGTCACTTTTTTTCACATTCTGCTTTTCCCACCCAATTGTACATTCTCAGCTCAATAGTTTAAAGAGGTGTTTTCTTTTTTTTCTTTTAGGAACTATTATTACAGCTTTGATAAGAATCCTTCAAACCTTCCCCAGTCCCAGCCTCAGAACCTGTATCACAGACCCTTGATTGTCAAGCCCCCAAAAGGTCCTCCTGTGTGATAGCTGTCTTCAGGGGCTGGCCATACAAGGCCTGCCTCCTCCCTGCCTCTCTGTCCCACTGCAAACTAAATACCATGGAGGAATTCTCTGATCAACCAACACCACACTACTTTTCCTTTGTTGAAGGTCTCTTTACTGTCTTCCCCCTTCAGAGTGGAGTTTGTAGGACATAGGCACATCCCTCAGCTTGAGCAATGGCCAAGATATGAGGTCAAGGGCATAGCAGTGGGCTTCCATTTCTCCTCTTACCCTCACCTGAGAAACATTGGAGACTGTTCCTGTGTCACTCAGAGGAAAGTCAAAGCCTTCAAAACTCCTCCAAGTCTACATTATACTTGTCTCCATCCTTGTCTTTTCAAGGATCCTCATGCCTGCTAGCAGTTTCTGGGGGCATTTAGAGGTATTAACCACTGTGGACCTTTGCACTGATTCTTCTTTCTAATTAAAATTCTCCTTCCCTTGCATTGCTTTTCTTCATAGCATATACTACCCTAATAAACACCCAGTCACATACTACTAAAATGTTATATACATTTTAAATGTTAATACATCATATTTAAAAAAGTAAAATTATGACTTGACTCTCATAAAGTCTAAATTGAAGATCAGACTTTATTCCATTTTTAACTAGTTAATTAAAATGTTAAAATAGATTGAGAATTTGTCTTGCAGAGTTCCATCTTGTATATTCAACAAAATTCATTTGCATTGTTACTGAAGGTATTCCCCTAGTGTGTTACTCTGGCCTGTGGATTATTTGGAAATGAAAACAATGAGATCGAAAAGGCTCAAGAAATGCCTGCTTCTTCTATAACTACCTAGAAGAATTTAGAAATCTCCTAGAAGACCTTGTCCACAATACAAGTTATTCCAAGAAGTAAACTTTTTATGACCTATATATGTGGCAGGGCAAGTATCTAGTTACCAAACATCCACTCTTGCTATAACTCTGTGAATTGCCCCTTTCCCATAAGTTCAGGCCCCTATCACACATTCTTTAGCTCAGGATGGTATAAATACCTCATTTTACTTTTCTATCATAGGCCTTTTTTTTTTTACATATTTATTACTTATATAGGATATCCATTATTTAATTTTCTCCTGTAAGCTTAGAGTTAGTTTGGTTATTCAACCTGAGGAGAAGAAATAAGAGGACTAGGAGGTACTCCCCTTTCACAGCTTACGTTGGAAGCATTGCTACAAGTTGGACACATATGCTTATCTGTTTATCTAATTCAGTACCCATAGAATCATAAAGTAGTCAGCCACAGTCATAACGTACAGATTCAGATAACCCATTGAAACTATCTCACACAAGACAGTCCACTGAATGTACACTCAGTGATCTCTCTTGTACATTTGTGAGTGTTGGGCACACTCTATCCTTCCAATATATATTGAGAGTCTATATATTAATATAGTATGTATTTTATATTATGACTATGTTCTCACTATAGAATATAAGCTTCTTGAAGGCAATTATTTTTACACTTCCTTTCACTGCATAGCTCTTATATCCACAGTGGTGGTGACAACATAGTGAACATTCATGTTAAATGAATGAATATACTATTTGTCACATCATACAATAATTCTATGGGCATAATTAAACTATGTCTATATAGAGCAGAATAAGAGTTATTATACAATATAGTAGTATATAAAATATAGTATATTGTACAATATATTATATAAGATATATTATACAAAATATAGCATTAACATGCCATTTGCTCTCAGTTCATACTTTTGAGTAGAATGCTGAATTGCAGATCTCAGCTTTCTTAAAGGCTACAGTCAATGCCCCCAAAATGAGTTCCAGTTCCTTAGTAAATATACTGTGTGTGTGTGATTGTGTGTGTGTGTGTGTGTGTGTGTGTGAGAGAGAGAGAGAGAGAGAGAGAGAGAGAGAGAGAAAGGTAAAATTTTAACAAAGGTAAATTCCAAGTTTCATCCCTAAGAAACAAAACAAGTTTGATTTGGATTTCTCCCCTACCACCTTAAAAATATCTTGGAATGCAGAGGAATAGGGCACCTAATTACATATGTTTTTTATAGACTTCAGGGGATATTTAGAGACAAAAAAAATTCCATAAAGAAGACTTTTATTTTTAGTAAAAAAATATTTTTAATACTCATGACATATAATTGTTGGCTGTACCAGAAGTAGAACTCATTTTTTCCCTCAAATGGAGCATAAAAAAATAACCACTTTACTTTTAGACAAAACTTGCCTCATACCAGAAGAGTTCTTCAATCCAGCCACTTGGATTCCAAGTCAAATCTCATCAACAATTTTTCAAAAGAAAGCAACAAACTATGTATCTCCCCCCCCAAAGCTTGCATCAATATTCTAGAAACCTCAACTATTTTAAAGTTATTATTCTTAAAAGAAATAGTCACAGCAAATTCCTCACTTAGCCTGTGCATTCAGTAAAGGCTGGACTTAGAGTTCTGATCTGCTACAATCTCACTTTACAATCTAAGCTTTCTATGATTCTCCCAAAATTTGGATTTGGTATATTGTTTCCAAGACAAGACATATTGAAGCCAACATACAATAAGAAAGAAAACAAGTGTTTTCTATAACAGTGTGTTAGCAAATTTTGTATTTTGTTTTTAAGCATCCTTGTTTGTTATTTTACAGTATAGGATTTCACTTCTTAAGCACTGTTGCCATAATTTTTCTACCACTCCACCCCATAGTCCTCCGCCACACTCCGCCCTTGTCTCCTCCCATGTTCTCTGCTCTCCCCCCCCTCTCCCTCTTTCTCTCTCCTTCACACTTCCTCCCTTCCAGAGTATCTCAGATCTATGATCTGATATTTGTTAGTATTCTCTAGATTCCACATATCAGTAAAACCATCCAGTGTCCCTCTTTCTCCTACAGGCTCACTTCATTTAAAATAATCCCTTCCAGTTCTACTCATGTTGCCACAAATGTCATGAGTTTAGGATCGCTGATGAGTGTTCCATTGTGGAGATAATACCACATCTTTATACACTTATATGTTCTGAGGAGTTTAAGTTGTCTCCATATCTTGGCTATTGTAAATAGTGCCAATTTGATGTAGGAGTACAGGAGTACAGGTTTTCTTTTTATTTATTTATTTATTTATTTATTTATTTATTTATTTATTTACATTCTTTGGATTTATACGTGGGAGTGGAATTACTGGGCTATATGGTAAATCCATTTTTGTCTTTTGTGGAATCTCCACATTTCTTTCACAGGCTAAGGAATACATAGGCAAAATACTTCATGACATAAACCTCAGAAACATATTTGCAGACTCACCTCCAGCAGCAAGGAAAATGAAGGACAAAATAAACAACTGGCACTACATCAAACTAAAAAACTCAGTACAGCAAAAGACACATGGGCCAAAACAAAGTGTTCTGCCTGTTGAATAAGAGAAAATATTTGTACACCATGCATCTAATAAGAGGTTGATATTTAAGATCTACAAAGTGTTTATGCAACTCAACATAAAGAAAACAAACAACACAATAAAAAAAATGGCATTGTCCAAAGAACATGCTGATGGACAACAGACATGAAAAATGTTCATCATCACTTATCATCAGGGAAATGCAATCAAAGCCACAACAAGCTATAATCTCATACCTGTGAGAATGGCCCATCTTTGAGAATACTGTTACATTATTGGTGAGAATGTAGACTATACCAACAATTTTCGATTACTATTTAATTTGATTTTCTCAGGACTTCTATAATTATCATCTTAACTTCAACCCTATCATATGTATTATTAAACTGAGGCTCATGAATTCAAATGACTTGGCCCAAATCACGAGACTAGAAATAACAAAGAAAAGATTCAAAACCACATGTCTTAATACAACCAGTCTTTATTTGACTACAACAGGAGTCTAAAGCCCAAGTTAATTATCTTCTGCGTCAATGTCTGCATTTGTAAATTGGTAGTGAGGTTTAAAGTCTCACAGGAAAGAGAATTACAGAAGGGGCATATTTTCAACATATTCATACTAAAAAATATATATATATATATATATTTGCCAAGGATTTTACAACGATTCCTTGTAGATATATAGAAATGTATCCAGTGGACCTCAGGGCTACCAAGGATTTAATGGTTGTCATAATCAAAAAATCTTGCCTGGGAATTTTGAATTAGTCATATTCAGTTGAAAATTATTTTCCTATTAGAATTTGTAATTCTATTTAAGTTAACCACTATTTACACAGTAAAAAGAAGTTTCTTATCATAGGTCTAAACAAAATAGCAACATCTCTTAATGTATATCTAATGTTTTGCTTCAGTCACTGGGGAATGACCATAATTATTTATAGTTTCTCACTGAGTAATATAAAGGGTTCATTTAGGTAGGAGATGATAAAATGTCTTCAAAAACCTAATAAAATTATACAAAACAAAAAATTAGTGTTTTGAATTCATCTACTGATTCATTGGTCTATTTTTGTTAGTAAGTTGTTCCTCGCTTAAGTTATTCTTGCCTGTAATGACAATACCTATGTTTCCATAGACATATCCAGATAACCTCAAATAGGAAGAGCTCATTATTACACCAATTTTTCAGGTGAGAGAAATAAAGTTCATAAATTTCAAATAACTGGTTCAATATCATCTAGGTGAGATTCAATTATATTACCTAACTCTAAACTATATTTGGTTTTTCCATACCATATTCCAAAACTATGGCGTTTAGACGCACGTAGTTTTAGAAATCTCCAGTCATTGGATATAGGGAAGTGTGATAGCAGGGGAAAAAAGATCCTATGGACTGAGAAAAAACAAATGTTGTCACTTCATGAAAAATATATATAAGAAAGAAAAATTAATTAAAAACAGTTAGGACCGGCTCTCCCTGGTGGCGCTGCGGATTAAAGCGCAGCACTGAGAAACTAGCCACTTCCACATGAGTTCCATCCCTGCCTGCCCGGGAGGTGACCACATGGCACAGCAGACCTCTCCTGACCTGCCCAATGCTTCCCTCAGCAGTACTTCGTTGATCTACCTGTTCTCCTACCCACTCTGTCTCTGGTGAATCTTCTCACAGCCCCTCCACCTCTGTCCTGTACCCCAGCTCTGCATGCAAATAAATAAATCTTAAAAAAAAAAAGTTATGACCATTTGAAAATAGCATTTTATCTATTATGTGAATGTGCATAGATCCGTATTTTAAGATAAGCTTGAATCCCACCCTAAACTTAGGTCCTCCATTATTTTTTTCTGCCTGTCCTTATCATAATTTAAGCTTCATACTTCATTGTGTTGAAGGTGTATGTGGCAGGCTAATGGTCTAAATCTTTAAGTTTCATTTCATAAATATTTATTGAAACTGATGTGTTCATATCTTTGAAGTCATATGCAAGACTCACTGTGAGCCTGTGCTTCCCTTCTCTGCCTGTGGAGAGTAAATGCCCAGAAGTCTGTTTACAAGGGGATCACTTCAATGTATAGCTAAAATTTCTTAACTGCAATTTCTCACATCACTCATGCTTGCTTTGTTGTAACTTTTCCACCTTTCACCTCCCTTCTCAAACAGTCAAGGCCAGAAGTAATAAACCAAAGAATATGATCTGGGCTGCCATTGAACTAAAGAAGGTAGACAGCATTAACTGATTATCTATGAGCTGCAGGGGACCTAATGATTTCAATGGAGAAAACTGTACAAAACTCAGAGAAAAAGTTCAAGATAAAATAATTTTGCATTCAGCATCCTAACCATAAAACTGAAACTCCTGGACGTGATTCTACTAGCAACATAAACTTACTGAAGGCTTTATAACAGGAGAACCAAGTAAAATATCCGTGCTTTAGGAAATTAACCAGACAGTGTCTACAGAGAACTGCCACAGAATGGAGGAGAGACCAATTAGAAGGCAACCACGATAACATAAATGAGAAAGGAAGAAGACCTAGAAATAGAGTCCCAGTAATATTTAGATACTGGCTTATGATAGTGAAATAAATAGGAAGGTTTTCATATGTCACCGTCATAGAACTGATAAAATTGGAACTACTAGATACTGGACAAATATAAGTTAAAATATAGTCAAAATTGTTTATTAGAGAATAGAAAGATGATACTAAAATTCAAAGAACAGATTTAAATAAAGAAGCATGATTAAACCAAAAGATGATGTGAATCATTGCTTTGAACATAAAAAAATGTAAGGGTTACCAGAATCTGAACTAAATGAAAATCACAGAGGTAATGGGTTAGAAAGGCAGGTGTGACTTACAGTTCTGTATGACTAAGAAGTGGTAGATGAGGGAGAGAAGGGTATATAACAATAGCTACTGCTTTTTTATATTAACGGACAAGCTGTGATTAATTACCAAAGTCAAATAAAAAGGAGGGGTGTCAAGGACTAGGTAGAGCCCATACTTTCAAGTTTACTAAGTTATATCTAGGTGAAGACATTCAGACAAGTGAATCAGCTGCCTAGAGCTCAGTGCATGGTCTAGTTGAGGAATCCAGATTTAATAGTAGGAAAACAAGTTTGAAACAATGCACAGAAGATCAGAATTTACTTCCAGGATATTGGCAGACATACCTAAGGCAGATCCAGTAGGAGCTTGGGATGAGAAGAGCATAGTGCAGAGTGTTCTGTATTTTCATTTACTCATATAACTCAAACTTGGCACTGGAGAAATTGACAGCCTGGAACTAACATTCACAGGAAAAAAGCAATCCAACAAAATCTGCTGCCTTGGTTTCCTCCTCAAATTAAGCTTATTGAAGTAAAGTAGGTTTACATTTGTGTACCTGCTTTGGAAGTTATTGGTATAATTTCCCATGATGCCCCTCACCAGTGTCCCAACCACACTTCTCCAGGTTTTACTGAGTCACCTCCCTCCCGGAATCCCATTCCCCACAGCTCTGCCAACAGACAACAACAAAGTTCCAATTTGGATGTCCACAGAGACTAACTGAATAACCTAAACTCACATCTCCACCACCTGGCAATAATAAGATAGAGTGGGTGTCACTCAAAGTCAGGGGAAGTGGATTTAAATAAGATCCAGAATCTTATAATATAAAAATGTTCATATTTTAACTGAAAACTACTCATCAAATCAAGAACCTGGGAAGTTCTCACACTAAATGGGTCTTCGTGACAACAGGAAGATAGCAGAGATGACAGAATTATCTGGCAGAGATAAAATTTTAAAGAAAATAAGTCATATAAGCATTTGACAAAATTCAACACACTTTCATGATTAAAGACTCATAAAAATAAAACAAGAACAGAGGGGTTATTTCTTTAACTTGATAAAGAATATCATCAAAAGTTTTACAACTAACATTATATTTAATGGTGAATGGTTTCCACTAAAATCAGAAACAAAACAAGAATGTTGACTTTACTCAACTCCAACTCAGCACAGAGTTTGAACTTCTAGCCCATGTAGTAAGGAACTTAAAAAAAAGAAAGGAAGAGGAAGAAAGAAGGAAAGTCATACAGACCATAATGGAAAAGGTAAAATCTGTCCCCATTTGCAGATGGCATGATTCATTTTTAAAGATTTATTTATTTATGCTTACAGAACTGGGGTACAGGCCAGAGGTGTGGTACATGAGAGGATTCATCAGAGACAGAGCGGGGAGCATAATAGGCAGATCTACTGAAATATACTGCTGAGGGGAGGAGCAGGTAGGTCATAAAAAGTCACCTCCCTAGCCAGGGATTGAACTCTTGCTGCAGTGGCTTCAAAGAGCTTTATACTTGGTGTTTTAACCCCTTGCACCACCAGAGAAGGCCCAGCAGACAATATGATTTTATATATCTAAAATTTCAGTGAAACAAAGTATTTTCAGCAAGGTCACAATATTCAAAAATCAATTTAACATCTATCTAATAGCAATATATACATGAAAACAAAATTGAAAATCAAACCATTTGTATTCCCTGGGGGGCGGGGGGAAAGAGTGTGTAAACATAACAAAATCCATATATATTTGTAGCATAAAGAAATCAAATAGCTTTTAAATAAACATAGAGGCATACATTAGAAGACTAAACTTAACACAGTAAAGATAGGAATTCTCTGCAATTCCATGTTACACTTTCAAAGAGCCAAATTTATCAAAATAAAAGCAGGATTTTTTTTTCTCAAAAGTTTATTTTTACATCATTTTGTACATTTTTTTTTCCATCTCGATTGTAATCCCCGCGGGTTTCCCATCACCAAA
>NW_004567106.1:2315929-2322242 GCF_000260355.1 Condylura cristata | reverse complement strand
GACTGATGGCTTCTGTTTTTTAATCCATCCAAAAGCAGGATTTTTTATTAATATAAGATTATTGTAAATTTATGGAAGGAAATATATCTAGAAAATGCTGGATAGTTTTTAAAAGGAATGAAATCAGAGGAATCAGTTGGACTTAATGTTAAAAAAAAAATAGATCCATAAGTCAATGGAACTTAACAGAGAAAAAAATAGATCAATAAAATATTTTAGACAATGGTACAAAAACAATTCAACAGATTAAAGACAACTTTTCAAAAAATACTATAGAAGCCCACCTGTGAACATTATTTAATCTAAGCTTCATAACTCACACAACAGTTAGTTAAACATGAATAAAAATAAAATAAAAATGAATCTAAAACTAAATATAAAGTGCAAAACTAGGAAAATATTAGGAAAAAATACAGGAAATTTTTTTTAGAATTCAGGGCTAAGTAAAGATTTTTTTAGTCATTATACTAAAAGTATGAGCCATAAGAAGTTAATATCTAGAGCTTTATAAAAATTAAAAACTATTATTCTATAAAAGACCTTATTTAAAAGATTGAAAAGCTACATGGTGGCAGGAAATATATGTAAACCACGTATCTGACATTCTCAAAATTCACATGTAAAAATCTGACAGCACAATTAGAATGTATGTGAAGAGCGGGCCCTCCCTTGTGGTGCAACACGTTAAAGGTCAGCACCATGAAACCCGTTGCAGCTGCTTAACTGTGAGTTTGATCCGAGCCGGGGTCGTGATCTACAAGACTTAGGAGACCTCTCCTGACGCGTCCGCTGCTCCCCTCAGCAGTGTACGTCGTCTGTCTGCCGTTCTGCTCCAGGTTCTGCTTCTGGTGAATCCTCTCACCGCTGGACTGTACACCAGTTCTATATGCATAAATAAATATTTAAAAATAAACACATGTGAAAAGCATAAATAGTTTTCATCGAGGCAGATATACATACAGCAAATAAATGCATTAAATGATGTTTAACATCATTAGGCATCAGTCAATTGCAATTCTCTTTTCTGTTATTTTTTATTTTGTTTTTGTTGTGTTTTTTCTTTGCTTTATATTCTATGTATCATTAAAATCATACAGGGTTTATCTTTCTAGACTTGATTAATTTTGCAAGCATAACACTTTCTAAGTCCATATGCTGTTACAAGTGACAGGATTTTATCTTTAGTATAGTTGCATGGTATTCTACTATTTATATATATACACACACATAAATATGGTGTATGTGTGTGTGTGCATGTGTGGTATATATATATATATATATATATATATATATATATATGCACATAGTATGTATATGCATATGGTGTATGTGTGTATGTATGTGTGTATGTATGTATAAATATATAATGTGTGTATAACACACACCATATCTTCTTTATCCAATTATCCATCACTCCATATCTTCTTTATCCAATTATCCATCACGCCATATCTTCTTTATCCAATTATCCATGGAAGGGCAGTCAGCTTATATCCAACTCTTGGTTACTGTGCATTATGCTGTCATCTACAAGGAGATGACTATATCCCTTCAAATTAGTGCTTCATATACATTGAAGAATTGGGATAGCTGAATCATATGGTATTTCTCTTCTTAATTTTTTGAGACATGTCCATAATTTTTTCCCATAATGGATCTACTAATTTACATTCCCACCTATAATTCTCTTTTCTCCACACCCTTGCCAACACTGTTTCTTATCTTTATTAATACCTATTTACATAGGTGTGATAGACATCATTGTTTTAATTTGCATTCCCCTAATAACAATAAGAGATGATGAGCATCTTTTCATGAAAGAAAATGTAAATTAAAACTACAATGAGGTACTACAACTAATATGTCAGAATAACTAAAATAAAAAGAAATACTGAAAATAGTAATACTTTCAAGAATGCAGAGAACAAGGGTCACTCATATATTAGTAGTAGGAATGTAAAATTGTATAGCTACTTTAGCTTTGTAGGGAGGTAGTTGCATATTAAATTAAATATGTAACTAGCATATGGAAGTGCAGTTGTTGACTTGGATTTTTACACTAGAGAAATGTATATTTATCTTTCTATAAAACCTGTACATGAACATTTAGTCAAAAGGTAGAAACATTTCAGATATGCTTCAGTGAGTACATGAGCATAAAAATGGTGGTATACCCAGACATTAGAACCCACTATAGTAATGGGAAAAAAAAAAATTAACTACCAACGTACATTGCAATCTTGGTGAATCTTCTTGGTGGCCACTTATTAAAAAAAGCCAATCTCAAAAGGTTAAATGCAATATGACACCACTCACATGACATTCTTGAAATGACAAAAATTATAGAAATGGGAAAAAAAGGTTGCTAGAAATTCAAAAGGGTTGAGAAATGGAAGGGAAGTGTCACTGTAAAAGAGTAGCAAAAGTGGGATCTTGTGATAAAATGCTTTGTTTGTTGACTGTATCCAAGTCTATATCTTCACTATGTTATTACATGACAGCTTTGCATAACCTTAGGAGAATTTAAGTTAAAAGTACATGAGATCTCTATATATTTCATATAACACGTGATCCTACAACTATCTCAAATTTAGATAAAAAAAAAAAAGTACTGTGAAGATCAATAAAAAGGTTATGTATGAACCCACCTGTGTGACTCTACAATATTCAGGTAAAATTCCAGGATCAGACAGAAGATGATCCAAAAAGATGAGTAAGCAAGGACTTCTTAAATTGTTAAATCAAGAAACACCCAAAAAGGGAGGCTCTTTGCATGTGCAATTTAAACTTTTTTTGAAAATTGAAAATGAATAATAGCTTACATTAAACAATACCTAGGATTTCAAAACTGCCAACTTTATAGATTTTCAATAAACTGAAGACTAGGTGAGTTTCACATCTGGTCAATTCAGACAGATGGTCTACTCACTGATAAATTCAAAAGATACATTTCATTCACTGTGATGTTGTGAGTTACCAGAAAATAAAATAGTCATTAATTTGAAAAACATGTATTTATTTGCCCTTGGTAAGCAGTTTCTGGATCACAGTTCTCAAAAGAATTGGAATTTCCGTAGTGTTAAAATTGATAAAGTGTCTCTTGTTATGTTAATAAAGTGACTTTTGGGGAACACCCAATAAGGCGCTAGTAGTCTGGAGAACTAACTGATACTGGGTGGCAGAGGACACTACACTGCCAAGTCCCTCTGCCCAAATACTTTACCAAATGCTGTCTAGTTTCTGCATCCATACACACATTGACAAAACACCTTAGGTTTAGAAATAACAACAAAGGAATTTATTTAACAAATCAGCAAAATCAAGACTTACTGACACCAATAATGTCTGCTTACTTTACACAAAGTCGAGTCGTGTCCAGTACTGTCCAGTACTGCCCAGTCCTGCACAAAGACCACTACAATTGCATCTTCTCACCACTGAGGCTGTGAAGCTCCTCTCTGGACATAGGCCTGGTGTCTAAGATGGCGTCTTCCTGCCAGTGTGGGCATGCAGCAGCCAGACTACAGGCCAGGATCCAATTCACAAACACAGCAAAGGCTACAGCAGGAGATGCTCCTTGGTTTACCAAAATGCCCAGTACAGCACCAAAGAAGCAGTGCTGAAAACAACAGCTAATGTGGCAAACTACCCGACAAACACCATGCATTTTAGCTGATGCCTGTCTCCGGATCTCTGTTCTCCACCAGGCCTAACAATTTTTTCAAACGCCTCCACAGAAAAGGCCTAATCAATGGCCTCTGCCATGTTGTGGCCCACGCCCACAAATCCCCCAAGGGCTCCGCAGAGCTGTCCTGGAACCCTCTGCTGCACTGCAGCGGCCTCTGCTTGGCTTCCCTCTCCCTCTACTTGCTCCACAGCTGCCACCTGGCCTCCCTCCCCCAGTGCCTACACAGCTTCTTTTCTCTCGTGCTCCTGAATTTGCTCCCATATGTGCACAGAGCTCCTTTATATACTTTTTTCTGTTGCTTCACCCCACTTATAGCATTCTTCTGGGGTGCTCTATTTTCTACCAGCAAACCCCTCCAGAGGGCATCACCCATAACAATTTACAGTCTTCTACTACCTACATTATAACAAAGTCAGTAGGAGGCTGGAAATCTCAGGTCTCAATCCTCAAAGCTCAGTGGGAGGGGAGAGGAACAAGAGATTAAATCATCAGCAATGGCCAGGAATTTAATTAACCATGCTCTGCAATGAAACCCCCATAAGAAATATATAAGGGACGATTTATACTTTGCTCTATGAATTTGCTGAATTATAGACCTTTGTAATCAGTGAGTAATTAGGTTTCCTCAATTCTGTAAGTCACTCTAGCAAATTAATAAAACCTAAGAAGAAGATGATGGGAGCTTCTGATTATAGCCAACAGATCAGAAGTAAGCAAAGTTAGTAACTGGGAAGTGGGGTTTGCAACTGAAATGTAAACTCTGAGGAAAGAATCATGTAACCCTCCAATATATAGCAGTTTGGTCAAAAGCACAGAGAACTGCCTTGACTTGTAACTGGCTTCTAAGATGTGGTGTGGTCCAGTGAAAATTCTAAGAAAGAAATAGAAAGATCTTCATTGTTCATAAATTGAAGAACTTGTTAAAATAGCCACCTTATTTGGGTGAATTTCAATGTCTCTTCAACAAAATAATTACAAACACTGACATTTATTTGGGGCCCTCCCTGGTGGTGCAACAGTTTAAAGCAGAGCACTCTGACACTATTGCAGCCACAGTCAGGGAAGTGACCCACATGGGGCAGCAGACCTCTCCTGGCCTGCCCGCTGCTGCCCTCTGCATTGTATTTCAATGACCTGCCTTTTCTGCTTCCCACTCTCTGGTGACTCCTCTCACCACCCCCCGCCTCAGACCTGTACCCCCGTTCTGTATGCATAAACAAATAAATCTTAAAAAAAAAAAAAAAAAGAAATTTATTGGGAACCAAAGAATCCAAATAGCCAAAGCAATTCTGACAAAATTGAGGAAGGTCAAATATACTAAGGTTTTTTTTTTTTTTTTTTTTTGACAAAATCAAAATCCTGATGAATGGAGAGCTCAGGGAAACATAAAGAAATTCAGCTTATACTATAAATACACTACACCTGGGCCCTCCCTGGTGGTGCAACAGGTTAAAACACAGCACTGAGAAGCTAAAGCCACTTCAGCATGAGTTTGATCCCTGCCCCTGAGATGATCCACATGGCGTGGCAGACCTCTCCTGACATGCTTGCTGCTCCCCTCAGCAGTGTACTTCATCAGTCTGCCTGTTCTGTTCTCACTCCGTCTCTGGTGAATCCTCTCACCACCCCTGCATCTCTGGCCTGTACCTCAGTTCTGTATGCATAAATAAATAAATCCTTAAAAAAAATACCTGAAAACTTGACGTCAAATCACATGAGCAAATGTGTTCTTTTTATTTGAACTTATTTGGTCATATATTTACATTTCTAATAAACAAACATACTATATTTAGCATATTTACAAGTTTCTTCTCTAAACATGAAAAACAGCTCTTTGTATAAACACATTGGTTTCTACTAATTGAAAGAAATTAATTTACATGTTAAGCCAATAAGCTTTTTACCTTCAGAAGTAGAATACTCTGAAATAGATATATAAGATCATTAAAGAAAGCTGTTTAGGTCAAAAACAGAACTCTCTCTCTCTCTCTCTCTCTCACTCTCTCTCTCTCTCTACACACACACACACACACACACACACATATATATATATATATTGTCTATATATATATAGACAATAAAAATTCCACTCCTATAAATGCAACTTCACTTGTTCTAGTGGCAAGTACCTTCTCAAGGGGACAACGACGGGGCTCTTCTAAATTTTCAAAGAATTCTGTCTTGTGGGTTATTGGGAAATAGTAGCCTATAATAAAAGCATCCCTAGGAACTTTACATTCAAGTGAGATGGTCAAGGTGTAGAACATCAATTCAAGGAGACCATAAGGTAGCTTCTACTTGAAAATTTCATGAAGAATTACTTTTTTTCTTTCTTTTTTAAGATTTTGTGTTTTTATCATAAGTTCATCTCACAATTATGCATTGAATGTTTCTGCACAAAGCTTAATTATTGCATTAAAAATAAAGAATAGGACTTCCGGAAGATGGCGGCAGAGTAAAGACACCGAGATCACCGCGTCCAAGCCGGCATAGGAATTGAGGACTGAAAACGGACTATAGACTCACTTACTACAAGTTTTAACCCAAACGAAAACACCCTGGACTCACTAGAAGGTAGATAACTGCGAGGGAATCTGCGACTGGGGAGCTCCCAGAAGGGAACTC
>NW_004567106.1:2308458-2309403 GCF_000260355.1 Condylura cristata | reverse complement strand
ATAAAAAAAAATAAAAAATAAAGAATAGAAGCAAATTAATGATATGAAGGGCTATGTTTCTCTATTATTGAGCACCCGTATTGTTTTCATTTATTGATCGCTAAAGCTCTTTGAGATTATCCTAATATCATCTCAGGATCATAAGTAGAATAGATATTTTTGACATCACCTTACAGAATCAAAGCTTCTAGTTCAAGATCATATTACCAAATAGAATGACACCCTAGACAAACTACATTTGGTGCTCTACAACAAATTAATCTTCTATTTTCCTATGTAGATATAATTCCCAACAAGTTAAGACTGTCCATGAGCCATTCATATGAAGGGAAGTTCCATTTGAAACTTGATTAGCCTAAGTGTTTTACTATTAATGACTTCCCTTCTGATTTTCAGAAACTCAGAAATAAGCTTATGTAACTACTAAATTGCCTTCACATTAAACCGAAAGAGAAAGCAAAGTAGGAATATATCACTGAGTCCTATCCATCTCTAAAAAGATCATGAACTCTAGTAATCTTTTGACGATGGTCTGCTGCTGCAGTAGTTATTACACCAGGTGACCACTTGTCCTACCCATTGCCTTGGAAAAGACTACCTGGGCAGAGGGAACCACACTTTGGTCAAGTGTTAATTTTAGCCTCTTTATGCTGGGACACCACCTACATTGTTCAAGAGAGGAATTTAAGGCAATCAATAGGGATTGGCATGTTACAATTTTTGCCATTCATCTCTCTCCTTCCATTTTCAAGAACAAATGTTAAAAAATAGGCCCTCCCTGGTGGCGCAGCGGGTTAAAGCACTGCACTGAGAATCTAAAGCCACTTCCACATGAGTTTGATTCCGCCTGCCTGGAGGTAACCACATGGCATGGCAGACCTCTCCTGACCTGCCCGCTGCTCCCCTCAGCAGTGTACTTTGTTGATCTGCCTGTTCTGCTCCCCA
>NW_004567106.1:2307040-2308082 GCF_000260355.1 Condylura cristata | reverse complement strand
CCTTACAAATCTGCAAGAGAGGGTTACATTCAATCAATATTTCTGATGAAGTATGGGAGTACTTTTAAGATTCCCTAGATATGAGATATAATGAAGTTAAAGATTGGCATGAAGATTAATTTGAAATTTTCTCTGCCTACATTTTTTTTTTTACTTTTATTGACATCTGCTTCTAATTCCAGAAAAATGCAGGATAATAATCTATAGAAATGGATAATAATAGAAATGAAAATACAGGAGGAAAAAAAATATTCCCTTGGTAAAGAGTGAGAGTGAAAAGAGGTAGAAATCCAATGATATACAAAGTGCACTCAAGACATGCAGAAGTATATAGGCTAAAAATAATGATAAGATGTATATAAATGTGTGTGCTACACATCAAAGCCACATCTCTTTTCATGAGCCTCTTCTTTAAGATGATATAGCTAATTATAAGGCAATTCTTCTAGTCAATTTGGATGTGTATTTTTAACAATTACTTTTTCCACAAGTAATTAAGTCAAGCATTTTTCTGTCATTGCTGCTTTAACAGAAACACTTTGGGGGCATACCAGACCAGGTAACAGTCAGTTTAAAAATGCAGCTCATGATTAGATATGTTCTTAAGATAATATCTGTTATGAAGAGAAATTCAGATTGCTTTCAAAAAGATCTGCCTGTAAGCTCGGGGCCAGTTTGAATTGTAGAATCTTGAGTGAGTCTCAAACAGACTTGAGAAATACTAACTCGGTCCTCTTTATAGGTAAGACAATGAAAACCAAAAAAAATGTAAATATTACTTAGCATAGCAGCAATTTGGTGAATTGCGCAGGTTAAAGTTTGAGCTTTTTTTTTTTTTAAGATTTATTTATTTATTCATACAGAACTGGGATACAGATCAGAGATGCGGAGGGTGAGAGATTCACCACGGACAGAGTGAGGAGCAGAACAGGCAGATCGAAGAGGTGCACTGCTGAAGGGAGCAGCAGGCAGATCAGGAGAGGTCTGCCGCGCCATGTGTTCACCTCCAGGGCAGGCAGGGATCGAACTCATGTGGAAGTGG
>NW_004567106.1:2227936-2306555 GCF_000260355.1 Condylura cristata | reverse complement strand
TTCTGCCTCATAGATTTTTTTTTATTAACTTGTTTTTGTATTTATATCTTTCTGCCTCATAAAGTTTTAAGGCATAATATGTTCAAAATAGAGTGCAAGACATAATACATTTATGTATGCTTGTTAAATAATTGTGTGGGTTGTCCATGCACATGGTAGGCAGTTTCTCTCGGTCATATGTCCAGGAGGAATTGTTTCCAAGACTGGCTCTCACTTTTTTCAAGTCTTTCTCTCCACTAACTCATAGATATTACTTCCCATGATTCATTCTTATTCAAATCTATCTCAGATTGTCAAAAACTAAGTTGCTTTTAAAGATTTTCATTAATAAGATGAATATTTTGTCATTTGTTTGAACTTGGATTCAATTAAAATTTCCTTGGACCTGCCATATATTAGTTGAATGTAAATTGTGTTTCCCCAACCCTTACAAATCTGCAAGAGAGGGTTACATTCAATTAAATAGACAAAATTTCATTAGCTCTTGTCCTACCTTCTCAAAGGTGGATCTTGGTAAGACTTCACAACTCGCTTTTGTGTTTTATCCCATCACGCCTGGGAAACCTCAAGTTTCTCACCTGTTCCCATAGGTGCCTAGTCAGCCTCAGTTCCCATAGGGGGTTGTCATGCTCTTTCACACCTCTGATGAGGAATCCAGCACACAGGTTTAGGAGGCCACCTTGTGAATGTCAAAATCTGGTGAACTTTTTATTATTGTGGTCCCCCAAACTGGTGTTCCAATTTCTACACAGCATCTTATGGGCCTGTTTTCAATGCAAAAGCTAGCAAAAACAGTCTTCTAGCCTATATAGGTAGCTAAGTTTTCATTTGGAAACCAAGTGGTATCCACTTTGTATCCATTCTTTGGTGTAAACTCTCAATCCACTTTTATCTGCACTCACATCTATCCCCTGGGCTCCACCTAAAGCCCTGATGCCTGGTTAGTGCAGACCAGTTCCCCCACCCAAACTTTTCTTGGGCAACTACTTCAGAAAGAACTTGAAGCAACTTGATTCCTAGAGGCCAGAGCATGCTTGTATCACTTTATATCCCGCGAAGTAGAAGTCACAGCTGAAGAGAAACACCCAAGCTCACCCTTAACCACCCTGAGTTTCATCTACTTTCCCCAGATTTTTGATTATCTAAAAGTTCTTTCACAGTAATTTTTGTTTTGCCCGACTTCTGTGACCGGCCTCAAGAAAGATGGGAGACAGAAAGGCTGAGCAAGAGTTTACTGCTCCCGGGCAGCAGCTGAGATGGAGCCCCTAGGTGGGGTCCGCAGCTACTGCCAGTGCTATAGGGGAAAAGGGCCTCTTATATAGATTCTAGGCTCACATTCCAAAGGGGTGACTCATCACTGTGTCCCCCTGATGCTAGGCCCAGTTCCTCCCACTGGTATCTCCTGGATGCAAGGCCCTGTTAATTATCACACATGGATGTGAGGCCCAGTTTATTATGGCCCTTACCTAGTCCCACCAGTAGTTGTGTTATTGCAGCACCTGGTTGCCCCCAACAATTTCTAGCTCCCTGGAATTTATCATGACTATTTAATTCTGAAAAATAAACTTTTTTTTATGATGGATGGATCTAGTTGAATCTTAGTTGGGTACTTGTTCAATATAAAGGCAAGCTACAATAACATTTCCTGTTTTGTGTAATGTTTTAAAAATAAAGATAAAAATTGTTTACCCCCTTGGGCCCTCCCTGGTGGTGCAGCGGGTTAAGGCACTGCACTAAGAAGCTTAAGCCCCCTCCATATGAGCTCGATTCCCACCTGCCCTGGAGTAGATCCACATGGCGAGGCAGACCTCTCCTGATCCGCCCGCTGCTCCCCTCAGCAGTGCACCTCTTCGAACTGCCTGTTCTGCTCCCTGCTCTGTCTCTGGTGAATCCTCTCACCCTCCACATCTCTAGCCTGTACCCCAGTTCTATATGAATAAATAAATCTTTAAAAATAAAAAAAAATAAAAATTAAAAAAAAAAATTGTTTACCCTCACCCTCCCTTGGCCCATGCTGATACCAGGCTGAGGAATGATCTAGTATGGCCAGGTGTCTTTTCCATCTTAGGAAATGGAAGGCATGTTTGTCTTGTTTCTCATACCTGCTGACATGTGGCTTGCTGGGCTGTGGAGGGGGAACAAGGTAATATTTACTGTCCACTTTCTCTCAAGGAGTCACAGGACTCTTCTACCCATTAGGCATTTCTCAGCTTGGAGGCCACTGTGTTTGAGTTTTCTGCCTAGTTTCTATAAAGTGGCTATGTGAATGATTAAAAATCCCAAGTAGGTATTGTTTTCAATGTAATATGGATCAGTTTATCCCAAGTCCAAAAGGAAAGATATTCTATTTGTTTTT
Organism: Condylura cristata; assembly: GCF_000260355.1. Lineage (NCBI taxonomy): Eukaryota > Metazoa > Chordata > Mammalia > Eulipotyphla > Talpidae > Condylura > Condylura cristata. The sequence continues at coordinate 2,304,199 of NW_004567106.1, read as the reverse complement.
CCATGTCAGATTTTTTTTAATCTAAGGTCATTAACAATAACTTCATGGTAACATGGGTCTGTCCATGATCTGATGGAGACTAGTGATAACTCACTATTTTGAGAACATAAATGTTAGTGGATTTCAGAGCTGTGAACACAATAATACTTGACTTAATCATAGCTAATCCATGATGATTGTAGCACCCCACGTCATTTCACATAGTGGGCAATTTGATTGTGTTTAAGGTATGATCACTCAGATGGAAAACTAGCTTTATCTTTAAAAATGTCCTATTTAATGACAATTTTACTTACAGTCTTTGAGGGATAAATTAAATTGACCGTGAAACACAAACATTTGTTGTAGAGATCAATGGTGGAAAGGCTCCCTGGTTTAATTTAGAAGGTTTTGATGATTTTCTTCAAAGTGTTGGAGGCTCTAGCACAATAAACACTTTGAAGCGCAATGCATTGTCATCCCCCTGCCTTGGGCCTGCTGTTTCTGGCATAGATTAGCAGTGTTTGCCTTTTTTCCTTTTTTTCTTTCTTTCACAATGGAAGAGTTTCCCCATAATGACTGCCTTTATCCCATGTGAGTACCAAGCTTTTCAAAAAGCTTAGGCAGTGGTACCCAGCTATGTTGGAACAACTTCATTAATGAAAGGCGTATTAGATGGGCTCTTTGTTGCCACATTATAGTATTTGTCTTAGAACACTTTGTCCCCCACATGACAGTGATGCAGGCACCACCACCACCATGGCAGTAGGAATTACAGCAACAAATTAACTCTTGCCCTGGGTGGCTTTCTCAGTGTTCTTTATGGCAATGACTGAACCTTGTCTCAACACTTCCTCTCACTGCTTCCCAAGCAAAAATCAGTTAAAAAAAAATAAGATTCTTCATCATTTTTATTCAATAAGTGACCTCATATTCCCCCAAACCACTTTAAGAGTTTTAACTGCCCAATAATCTGTGAGAAGAGTGCTTTTGTGTTGTCCCTCCAGTGAATCTGAAGTCATGTAAAGTCATGATACAACTCCTCGGATAACAAGCTCATCTTGAAAGTGGACATCAAGTGGACAATTGTCTGTTTCTAAGAAGTCTTGAGACAACTCTGTGGTTCTTGGCTTGTGGATAAACAATTGCCTTCCTTATTAATCTTACTGTAGGCCCTAATTACAGGACAATGAAAAAAAGCCTAAAAGGGTGAATTGGAGACTTTCAAATAAACTGTGCCTTTTTACGGACCAAAGAGAAGACTCAAAATTGGATAAATGCAGGCACAGCAGAATTTTTTTCAAGGTATTGGCATTTGATTTGATGCAAGCAGGAATTCTTGCACTGCTCTTTTCCTTTTGTTTAGATTTTCTGAGGACTGTTTTCTGAGAAAGGATAAAATCTCTATATAAAATAGATTTAGATGTTTTCTTCACAAAAACATTATGTTTTTGTCATGCACAGACACACACATACATATCAAATGTTATGTGTATGATGTATATTCTATAATTGCAAACTATACACAATATTCATGTGTATTTATTACATATACATGGATGTATATTTTTCTTTAATAGATTCATTTTCTTTCAGTTACCCATAAAATTTCAAGACCATGAAGATTAATGCATGTCCTCATGTGAGCACACATATATGCACAAACATATATATGCACACATAACACTGGGCCCATAACGTAAAACACTCAGGGTAAAAAATTTCCTCTATGAAAATCTATAAAATAAGAGAAATTAATAAATTTAAAGCAAATTTGTAACAATTTTCATTTTATAAGTAAGGAAAATTAAAACTCTCTTATGTAAAACAAATAAGAAAGTTATAGTATGAATTTATGTGGATTTGACATTTTAATTGCAGATAAGTATAAGTGAACTGTCTCCATGAATGTTAAGATGTCTGTGCTATAAGTTAGAAGTATCTCAACACTCAGCCCTCATCTCTACTTCTACCTTTTCCCCCAGGAAACAAGGACACTAACAAAAAATTGGAAATGTGGAAAGGTAAAGAAAGTTCACTTTAGACTTGAATACAACCTGAGTTATAGTGCTACTTATAACTAATGTGACTGTCTGCCTTGGATTCAACGGTAAAGGGAAGTATAATAGCATCTACTCTTGAGGGTACTTAAAATATGTATGAAGAGGAAAGAGGATACACGGGGGCATGCTTGGTTCTCACATTCATATGGGTACTTATAGAAGTTATTTTTTTTTTTTCATATAATTTCCAGGATGGGTATCTGCACCCATCCTGGAAAACCCACATGAAAGAAAGGTTGAACAATCAATTCAGATATGTTTTTTTTTTCTATACATATAACTCTCTAGCTATAATTATTGTATAATTTCAGGCTTTTGGTCAGAAAGAAAAAGAAGAAATTAAAGACAGAATGAAGAAGACAGTGGAGGGAAAAAAAATACAGATGGGGTGGAGGCTGGAAGGGAATGTTTCTCCATTTCATGTTATTTGCCACTAGGGTTTGAGAAATGGGAAATTAACAAAATTAATAAAATACAATTAGTGTTGGTCCAAACCCATTAGAAGCTTTGACAGTAGCAATAGATGTTCTTTTCCCATTTTGAGTACGCTCATTCATGCTTTTGTCTATCCCATTCAATGTTTCCCATACTCTTCTAGATAATTAGAGTAGAAACAGTTGTAACCCTGTAAAGGATGTAGCAATATGTGTGTAGAGTTGATCTTGGAAAGCCAGTAAGACATAAAATAAAAAATAAATAAATCCCAAACAGGTTTTTTATTTAACATAAGGCCAAAGAAGCTATCAGGCGTTGCTGAATACTGTCCACTAACTGTACAAAATATTGACTGCATGCCTCGCAAACAACAAAATATCCGCTGGAATGCCATAGAAATAAATAACTTCTGCTATAAACACATGGAAACATATCAAACTGTTATCTCTTTAAACATATTGTAAATAAAAAAATTACCAGTACTTCTACACAATAAATATTAAGAAACCATTGACATAGTTGAAATGCACTCATATAAATTAACAACTTTAATTACATTAGCCAAACAGACATTGGTTAAAAAAAAAACAAACTGCATATAGTAAAAAAAAAAAAAAAAAACAGACAACATCAATCACAGAACATAAAAAGTTTTAAAACAAAACAGGCTTCAGATTATCTTGGCTTTCATAATTATATTTTTCTTTTAAAGAAAAATATCAACCCATTGTCAATGCACTGTTTTTCAAAGCATTTAAATAGAGGGTAAGACCCATTGGAAATTAATACAGAAGAAATGATTCACTTTATGCATAAAAATAAATAATAATATAGCTGAGACATGTGGTTTGCTTCTGCTTTTGAAGATGTGAACAGCTTCTAAGCATTCATTTTCTCTGACCCATACAACAGCTTCTCAGTGATAAAGGCTTTAATTTAAACACATACAATGTCCACCCCCAAACCTCTGCCCACATCTACAAGTTTCATTTATTGTGTAGGTTTACAGGGTGACTAAGTTTTTCTCTCATTGAAAGGGTAAGTTGCCAAAAGGCCCACAGAAAATCATTTTTTTTTCCAAATAAACATGATAATTTTTACACAATTGAGGCATTTCTGTGCTCTGTTTTTCAGAGTCACCTCTTGAGGTCCAATATCATGGGGGTAAAAGATAATTCACTTGTTCTACTTGGAGGAGAATGCAGGCACTCTCCTAAATAATGGGGTGTGGAATCAATCTTAAATAAAAAGAAATTGTTTGGGCTGGAGAGACAAGAGAATCCCAGTTCAGAGTGCTGAAACTTGCATTACTTTCTGGAAAATAAAAAAGAAATACCAATCCAATCTACAAAATATGTCATTCTTAAAAGATATCTGGGGATAAATGTTTTTCAGAGCTTCTAAGATTGGTGTCAATAGATGTTTAAGATGCTAGAGATAGACCCTAGAGTAAGAGTAGAGATGTCCTGATTAGACAGGGCAACCCTGGTTTCAGAGAAAACATACTGTAAAGAACCCTTTTGGTGTTACACTGCTATGTGAACATATAGTTGTTCACAAGGCTCCAAATATTCCAGAATTATTAAAAACAATAGCAATTTATAATTCTATTTCTACTTAATGAAATAGATTGTAGATGTATGATAATGTCATCTACATGCATTTCAATTATTTAAATCAAATCATCCTATTAAAACAATGTCATATGGCATTATGTTCCCCAGTATATTGAGGAATTAAAGGACTTAAAAAGATGGTCTACATGAGATGAGTAGAAGTAGATATCAGCTGACCTTTTAACTTCCAGGTTTCCATTGCCTTGGTCATCTCTGCTACTGTATAGGATATTGGGCTCCCATGTTCTTTGTATAAGTTCCAATATTAGTTTCAAATAAAAAAACAATACAAAATGCCATCAATGATTTTCCAGAAAGTTTGTTAAGTTGAACCTCATTGTCTACTTCACTTAAAACATTCCTCACCAGCATCCACCTTCCCCACCTGCATGATTTCCTGGCCCATGTTAAGATGGAGGAAGTAAGTACCAGTTTTGCATGTTCTCTCTTTAATTAGAATCCATTATCATGCAGTCCATGTTGTATTTCTTGCATAAGAAGAGGTGGACCTTCAGAATTTAAAGTATATTTGTTCAGCAATGACACTAAAATAAATTGCCTACATCTAGACTAATATACAGACTTAGTACATTTTGCTACAAGAACTAAGTCACCTTTCGTAGTGTCTGGTTTCTCAACAATACTTTGTTTTCCTACAATTAACTTTTTAGGAAAACTACAAATTGACAAAAAGCTGAAGTTTTGCTATTATACAAAATACTAATGAATGTAATTTCTCCCAACTTTTAGATCTTGTTTTTTTTTTTTTTATTTTTGCAAACATCAACCAAGACAGTAAAAACAAGACTATATTTTAAAAGCATATGAATGAATAATGTTGTAATAGTCCTAGAAAAATGATGCTTTGGGATTAATTAGTAAAAATTTAGCTTTAAGCCTGTACTTGATACTGATAAAACACTTAATTTTTGCATCTGTATCAGTGCATACAATCTTATAGAACAAGAGTTTTGACTTTAAATTAAAACATTAGGGACTTTCACTATTGCCAACATCTCTGCCTCCTAACTGTTCCTTCTCCTTAGCTCTGCTCTTAACACCTTCCCCCAATTATTTATCTTTTAACTAATGACAATATCATTTAGCAAGTTATATTTATCACAACCAGGCCTTAACCACTTGGGGAAAAAATTACGCCAACCCTTATTCTGGTTCAATGATTATTATTTTTTTCCTGAAAACGTTTTCAATTTAAGATTGATTCCAATAGATAAGTTGTCCAAAGCCCAGGACTTTGATTAAAGTGAGTTTCCTGCTTGCTCTGCAAGGAATAACTTGTAGTATGGGAGAGGAGCACAAGAAAAAGGAGGGAACTTGATCCCAGTCCATTGAAAAAGGGTCTTAATGAATATCCACTGGAATATTTAGGCTTTCCCCCAGCCAAATTTTTGAAATGTGCCTACCAAGTTCAGAGTAAAAGCAAAAACTATAGCCTATCCTTCTTAAAAATACTGTGTTTTGCACACAAACATTCATTGCTTTAAGAACATTTTAAAATGACAGCCTGAAGTGCTTAAAATGCGTATGGACATGATTCGATACATGTATATATACACACGGATATGCATATGCACAAGCAATGTATATATACACATACAAGCATGGAGCATTACATGAATTTGATTGAACTTGATATCCAACAGTGTACAACTACTGTACATCCAATATGAAATGTCCTGTTTCATGGATGTAAAAGGAGTCAAAACAAACTTCTCATGTCTTTGAAGTCTCAAGACAAATCCACCCTATCAACCTTGAATCTCAACCCCTGACTCATTGATGGTGAATGATATCAACCACAGACAGACTGTTTAAAGGCTCACACAAATGTCTTTGGTGTATGTGTCTATTTTTTAAGGTACAAAATAATAATAATAATAATTATAATAATAAAAATAGCTATTTTGTGTGCTGTAGCAGTTCTTTTATAGCTCACATTAAGTGCAGCTCTTAAACCCCCCCACCCCCGCCCAAAGAAAATACTTGTTAAATAAAGATTAGACAGGTCAAACACCATTGTAGTGCAAATAGTAAACAATAAAAAAAAAAACATTTACAAAATATAGAAATGTTTGGATCCAACAGATGGACAAACATATTCCTTTCAAGTATCTCTCCTTGAAGAAAATAAAAATTAATCAGGTTACTTCCAATACAAAAAAGTCTCTCTTTTTGTTCTCTCTCAGGTAAACAGTTTCAAACCTATTAGGTTGCATAGTTCTAAGATCATAAGCACCTTAACGAAATATAACTTGGTATTCTTTTCTCCTTGATCTTTCACTCTTCCCATTCTTGTTCTTAATTTTTATGTTTTTGTTTTGTTTTGTTGCAAAAGTGGTGCAGAAAAAGAAAGCGTGACCATCTGCACGATATTGTTCTCTTACCAGTGTGTGCATGCATGTGGTGTGTGGAGATGCCTGTGTGCATGTCTGTATATGTGCATCATGTCTATGTGTATGGTGCATGTGGTGTGTGTGTCTGTGTGTGTGTGTGCAGTGGGGGTGTAGAGTGTGTGTGCATGGGGGGGTGTGGGTGTGCGCACGGGCTGATATACACAGAGAGAGGGTCCCACAGATATACCTTATGACCTGGGTAACTGGGTGGGAAAGTGCCTATAACTGGCCCTTTCAAACTCATGGCTTTCTAGATGCTATTTGGGTTGGGCTAGCCTACATCCTTGCAGACTAGACAAGTTGACTTTGAGGCTCACACCAAAAGCGACTGAAAAGGAGAGGACAATACTCCCATCAAGCAACCATCAGCTGACATTATCACATCAGTTTTGGAAGAAATGAACATAGTTCTCCCTTTCCCTCCCAATTCCCATCTCCTTTGATGCTTCATCTCTGAGCCCTGTCTAAGAAATGTTTTCACTTCTTCCTTCATCTGTCTCAGGTTTTGTTTTTAGTTTTTTTTTTTGTGTATTTTTTGTTTTTTGTTTTTTTTAATTTCTAATTTTCTGGTTGTTTAATTCAGAAATCTTAAAAATCTCTTCATTTTGCCACTTTCTTCTCTGGACAACTCTGTTCCCTTCCCCCTGGCGGGGTGCTCTATGAGCACCCACACTCCTCCACTATCATGTTCTGAATGTCCTTCTTGATGATGTTCTGCCCATCATCATAGTACAGCATGGACATGGGTCTCAGTTTGGTGGGCACACAGCATGACTTGAGGTTGGCGAAGGGGCTGTGGCCCCGCATGCGGTAGTGGTTGATGACCGTCGAGTGAAAGGAGAGGGAGGACCCCGACGTGCCTGCTATGTGGCTTGGGCACTCACCCTCGCAGTAGTTGGCGTGGTAGCCAGAGGGCGCAATGATCCAGTCATTCCAGCCGATGTCCTTGAAACTAACATAGAATTGTTTCTTACAGCAGATGTTGACCCTGCCGTCACACTCCAAGCCGCGCCTCCGGCGCCGGTGAGGGTGGTCTTCCGACTGGCGGGCCTGCAGCATGAGGAAGGGTCTGTGGGACTGCTCTTTCTCCTCATCTCCCCCTGCACCTTCTCCATCCTTCTTGTCCTTCTTCTTGCCTTCCCCCTCCTCTTCTTTCTTCTTTTTCTTGCCCAAGAGTACGAGGCTGGCGCCGGTCTCGTGGCACTGCTCACACGCAATCCGAATGTCCAGGGAGCTCTTGCCCTGGTCCAACAACCGCTGGATGCTGCTGGAGACAGGGAAGATGTGCCACGTGCTCTTCCTCGCGTCCACCACCTTTTCCGATATCAACAGTTCACTCCTCTCCCCCTTGATCCCCACCTCCTCTGCCTCTTCCCCTGCATCCAAGCTGCCCTGTGGGCGCTTCTGCTGCTGAAAGAGATTGATGGTGACTTTGGTCCTGTTTCTGTTGGCCTTGGGGACTTTTAGGAAGAGCCAGACTTCTGCACGCTCCACCACTGACAGGTCACTGCCTTCTTTGGAAATCTCAAAGTGCAGCGTCTTCTTGGCTGTGCCTGAAGAACACAGTACAAGAGAGAACAAGGAAACCCATTAGTCCTGGCATTTGCACCTACTTGCAGGCAAGCGGGGGTCCTCGGTGACAAACATTTCCTCCAACAGCTGTCATAAATTCTGGCCTATGGCTTTTAAGGATAGCTTTTGTCATTTTTCAAATGCTAGAAGAAAATTCATATTTTGTGACATGTGAAAATTATATGAAATGTAAACTGAAGGGCCCCAAAGTAAAGGTAAAGGTTTTTTTTACCATAACCAGCTTACTCCCTGACAGGCCACATCTGTGTGCTTGTGAACTACCACACTGCTTGAACGGTGGTGTGAACAGAGATACTCTGCCCCACAAATCTCAAAATATTTACTCTCTGGCCTTTACAGGAAAAGTTTGGCAATCTTGCTCTAGAAAGAAGAGAGCCGAGGTCTCAGTGTGACAGGGGTGTCAGGGATCTGGGTCTGCTGACACATTGCTTAGTCTCAACTTCATCTTCTATGAAATAGAAATGACATCATGGCATTTGACCTGCCACGCCACAGGTTTGGAAGCATCAAATGAAATAACATAAATAAAAACACATTGTAAACTACAGCAAGCTGTGAAAACACTGTTGCTCCCACATAAATAAGCAAATAGTGGCCCCTGGCCGTCTCTGTGGCATGGACTCACAGCCTAGCTTTCTCCCTGTCACAACCTGCTTTTGTTTTTTCATGGGTTACTGCAACAGCCTTATCTCTTCCTTGCCTCTTCAGCATGGGGCCAGACCTCTCTCAATCATTTCTACATTAAGCAGCTAGAGGAATCTTTCCCAAAGACAGATCTGACCAGGTGGTGCACTTTTAAAAGCCCTTTGCTGACTGCCTATTACTCTCAGAATAAAACTGAAAGTAGCTAGAACTGAGCTGTGCAGGAGCTGCTGCTGCCTGGACCCCAACTCTCACAGTGGTCCCTGGCCCCAGTGGTCTGGATCTAGGGGCTTACTTGAAGCCTTGGTCATCCAAGAAGTAAAACAATCTGTTCTTTTGGGACAGACCACTCCAGGGCCCACACCACCCCACCCTCAGCCTTTAGATCAGAAGACAGGCCCCCCTGAAACTTGACCTGACATCTCCGCCCACCTCTAGCAGTTCCATTTAAGCAGCCCCAACCTGTGGTTCTGTTTATCTCCACCACTGTCATCAATCCTGTGTTTAGCAGAAAGGAAACAACTACTTGATAACTTAAGAACAAGTGAAGGTATCAGTAACCTGAGTTATATCAGATGAAGAGCACCCCCTCCTACCTCAGAATGCCCCATTTTTATTTCCTTCTTTTTTCTTTGAAAGATTTATTTACTTATGCATACAAGAACTGGGCACAGGCCAGACATGCAGAGGGTGGTGAGAGGATTCACCAGAGACAGAGTGGGGAACAGAATAGGCAGATTTAATGAAACCCGCTGCTGAGGGGAGCAGAGCGTGAGACAGGAGAGGCCTGCTGTGCCATGTGAGTTAGATCCCTCGCTGGGCATTGAGCTCATGTTGCAGTGGCTTTATATAGCTTCAAGGTGCTGAGACTTAAACCCTTGTACCACCAGGAGGCCTGTCTATCCTTTTAGAAAGAAGCTTAGTGAGCACTCACTAGAGCAACCCTATACCTGCATCATAATTGGATTCCAGGACCAGTCATTCTTGCCTAAGTCTAAAATCAGAATATCATGTATTTCCCTCTTTTTGCACCTGCACCTCACCTGTATGCTTATTCACACAACATTAACTAAGAAGCAGGGGTCCAGACTAGAATTCTTGAACAAATCAAACATTTCCCTCACTTCTGCTTTTCCCACATGTAAAAGCACATGGTGTACAAGTACATGGTGGCCTGTAGAAGAGACACCCTCTTTTCACCACCACCCCCTGCATGTACTGCTTACCACTATCCGGCTCACAGGCATCCTGTGCACAAATCTGAAAACTTTCTTAAAGAAGTTTATCTTAGAATTTGCAACTCCCTAGGAGGGTCTCCTTGCCTGGATTTCTATAGCTAACGGAAATCCAGCCATACTTATCACTCTCAGCCCTGAGATGTTTACGGTACTATAAATTTTAGGCACAGTTTCAGCTGCTCTGCAGCAGAAGGCAGGCTTTTCTGTGTGTTGCACACTGAAGATTCTGTTCTTAATTTAACATACTGAACACTGTGATTATGATAGTGGTAAATTCACTGAGGCCAGGGCCAAAAAGGGCTGACATGGATAGGTTCTCTGGCATCTTTGTGTAAACTTGCTAGGACCCTGGCAGAGACATGGTGGCAGTGGCGGCTGTGTGTGTGTGTGTGCGTGTGTGTGGTGGTGGTTGTAAGGGAAGTGCCTTTGCCTTGACTTCTAGTCTCTGGCAGAACTGAAATGAATAATAAAGCTGGATTTATGATTAGATCACCAGAGTGGGAAGCAGTAAGAGGGGGAAAACTAGTTTTTTGCTTAGTGGAAGTATGATGACTTTTTTCAAAATGTGCACCCAGTATTACCCTTGGCTAAGTGTTGCTGGATTTTGTTGCTGATTTAAAAAAAAAAAAATTTTTTTAAGATTCCGGGAAGGAGAGTTTAGTCCTTTAAGTCTAAAATGATGATCAGCAGATTTTAAGGTGGTAGGGTCCTTTCAAGACCAGAGAAAAAAAAATTGCAGGAAGCCACCCAAGTCTCCACACAGCAGCCTGGAGGAGCAGGCAGGCTCCCTCCACTCAGGCACATCCGCCCTGCCCCACAGAGAATGTTAACAAGCTACCTGCTGTTCTCCCTTCTGCCTCTTTGCTGGCCAGCTTCTGAAACCCTATGCCACACAGGGTGCCACTCTCAAGACAGAGATAGTAGCTGCTAAATTAGAGAAGCCAGAGGGCACAGAGTTGTGTTTTGTTTTTCTAGGAAAGGGTGTGAAACAGGAGAAGCCGCCTGGCTCCCAGGCTCTTAGAGCTCTCTGGGTTTCAGGTAACTTTCCCACAGGCGGTGTGCTAGGCTTTTACCCACTCTAGGAGGGGCCAGGGAGAGGTACGTGCATGGTCCTGGGGGGCAGGTTCCAGAGGCAGGGCTGACAGATAGTGCACAGTGGGCTCCCACGAATCAGATGCAAAGAAGTGCACAGATGCTGGGGGGCAGGGTGGGGTGTTCCATGACTTGGCCAGGTGACAGCACAGGCAAGTGGCTTTGGAAGGGCCAACCAGGCCAAGGCCCCTGGCTTCCAGGAACAGCCTACAGGACAGCCCCTCATTTCACCAGAGCAGGTTTCTAAAGCATGATGTAGCCCCACCCCTCCTTCACAGGCAGCTGTACTTGGAAGCAAATGATTTAGTGTTCCTGAGAGAGGATTGTACAAAGAGAGTGCTCATTAGAGGGGGCTCAATCTGTCAGGTGCTGTTATATTAGGATCAGAGAGTCATCATAAAATGACTTTCATCCTGGTCCTGGCTGATAATTAACTGTATGGCATCGCCTGCTTATCGCGGTGCAGCGCGGCACTGATTTATGCATCCATTTAATTATCTCAGCTGAAAGACTCTGTTCCCTGTGCCTGCATCCATTGCCTGCCGGCTACATTTCTCCCCCATATTTCTGACATTTGGATTTTCCCCCTACTAATTGACATGCCTGTCGCCTCCTTCTCCTGGTGTCCATTTCTGGAACTGCTATTTGTATATTGCATGATAATTTATCAAGAAAAAAATAAAACTGAGATCCAATTTCATGAAAATGCTGTTGCCATAAAGCTCAGGAGGACAGGGGGAAGAAAGAGATTCAAGTCTTCCTAATGTCTACCTTATATGCAGGTACATTTTAAAAGTTCTATTGTATTCTGACTTAATAAGCAGTGCATATTCTTTTCTTTTACAGTTAGCTTTCATTGCAAAGGGGGTGGGGAGAACGAAGCAGCCAGAAACTGAGATGAGATTAATATTGATCAGGGAGGGCTGTAGGTTTCAAAAGGATATTACAACCCTCAAATTTCACGGGTGTGCAAAAATATAACTAGTCACTTCGTTATATTCCCTTTATCTGTATGTTGCCTGAGATCTGATTGCTATACTGCAGTGATGCTTTCAGGATGTTCTAATCTTAAATCTCTAAGAAAAGAAGGTTGCCTAAGGCTGAAGTGTTTGGATCAATTACTAATCAGTTTCAGATTTGACTTAAAAATCTCTTGCTCTAAAATCCTGAAATGGAAGCCTTCCCATGATGCTCTGTGAGCAGGTACAGCATAGTTTATCCAGGTGCGCACTAATGCCTACACTGTTACCTAGCTAACTAGATGCAGCGGGTGGCTTTGCTAACTTTTCATTACCTACTCTCTGACAATATTTTTTTTCATCTTTTGTGCTATTTTTTCCTTCCCAAGCCTTGTGAGCAAGGCTTGTATCACAGCCTGCTTGCCTGAGTAATTCACTAAGAAAGTCCCACGCAAACCCATGTGGGTGATAATATTTCATCACTTCAACCTCTGTGAGCTTGGTGGACATACAACAAAGGGTGAGAAGCACATAGAGATGTGCAGGAGGGATTTCGCACCTTACAGGGGGCACCTTTGAAATGTTTCTGGGCAGGAGGGAAGCACAGAGGAAAGGCTGTAAAAGCTGGAAGTAAAAACACCTGGAAGCCAGTTTGCCTTTACTTTCAGAATTCTTTTGGAATGGTCTTAGCGACTCAGTCAAGGAGGCTAGCTGATGAGGGTTAAGCAGCCAGCTCTGGTGCTTCCCTGCTCCCACTGTAGGATGTAAAATGCTCCTCTTCCCAGGGTCCAGCAGCTCAGCTTTGTGGGCGTATGAATATTTGCAATGAAATGAGCCATGTACTTTAGTGTTCAGGTTTTGGTTTTGTTTTGTTTTCCTCACCAGGGTCCTGCTTAAAGTATGCTGCCCTTTCAATACCGGCACAAATTATGTCTCTAATGTTAATACGCAAAGCCTTGTTGTACATAAAGGATGGAGACGCATCACGGGGTGGGGAGAGACTTGCAGTGAAGTGAGACTGTTTGCCTGAGTTTCTATTCTCTTCGCTAGGGCACTAAGGTGTCCTAGCTGAGGCACATTCCCTGGTAGGGACCTGCAGCAGGACCTTTCAGACTGTGTGTGTTCTTGGGAGCCACTTACTCTGCATCTGCACTGTGTTCATGGATTTCTGCATAAGGTGACCAATGAGCTATTACAGGTTATTCCTCCTTTAACCTACAATAAAGGGTCCTGCCTGTAATAAACCTAAAATGACCTTGCTTGATTCCTGTGAGTCTTAATATTTTTCTTAGGCTCTGCTATTAGATTGTAAATGCTTAGCCAGATTCCTGCATCTTCCATTTAAATGGTGATGAAAATGAAGGTTAAATATTTAGAGAGAGAGGTTTTAGATTCTTAGAAGTAGAAAAAAAATCTTAAAGTTCAAGCCACAGGATTTCAGAAATTTCTTCCAAAGTTCCTGAGAACTTTTACACTAGATTTCAGAGCTGTGAGCCAGTTGAGTATGAAGAATCTACACTGCAGCTAGGAGATCATGCTAGAGTATATCTTAGGGGAAGAGGGGCCAAGCCAAATATGTGTTTTCACAAAAAGTGCCTGGGAAGGTATTACTCCCAGTTCTCCAAACATTAAAACTCAGTGTCTACCCTGACACGTCCGCCGATCTCCTCAAATACAGTTACTTCACAGGCCTAAACCACTGCATCTCTTTTCCTATCTTTTCTCCACCATTTCCCTCCACAGTCCCAGTTTGGAAACAAATGCATGCTCTGAAGTGGCACACCATGTTCCCACAAGGTGTTAAACAAATAGCATTTTCTCCCTGTTGGGAGTCACTAGTCATTTATGGCTAGTAAAAGCGTTGATTAGGCAGATAATGTAGGCAGCAACAATCAGGGAAGACGGAAGGCATTTTTGGGAAAAGCCCAGACAACTGTATTAGGGAGAGATGGGTGAGCAAATCAATATTGCTGGTGATTCATGGTCACATTTCTCTGCTTTGTTTGCTTCTGAAATTTACCATTGCTCTTGTCTTCCACAGAGCTCCAGAATGTTCCCATGTATCACAAAAATTCCCATTTCCTTTCCTGCTGTCTCATTTTATGTATTATAGGTAGTTATGCTCCTTCCATCCAATAAATCCTGACTTTCGGGGGGTGATGAGAAGAAGGAGAAGAAGAAAACTGATAATCAGAAAGATTAGGGTGTGACAGACTGGGGTTTCCAGTAGGTGAAGTTGCATTTCCCTAGATTAGCTAGAAAGAAGCAGCATTTCCCTAGATTAGCTAGAAAGAAGCAAAAGTCTTTGGAATGCGCCCTCTTGTGGCCAATAATTTCCTATTATTCTGAGAAGAAAGCCCCTAAAGGCACCCTTCAGTGAGGGGTAATCACTGGCAAGTTCAAAAGACTGGAGTGGAATACATGGAGTCAACTCCACCTTGCGCTGGCTTCCTAACCATCCAAGCAAGCCTTCTTTAATGCTGTTTGGGAAATGTATTTCTAACTAAAATCTCTAACTAGTATCCTCCAGGAGGGTAGGTGCGTTGCTTTCAACAATGGTTAGGCTGTATGAGTGTTTTCCAATTCTTGGTGTTTCACTTGTCTTTCCCTATTCTTTCTTCAAGAAGTGTTGTCATTTGCTAAATGAATGAACAAGGTCAGTATATACATTAAGCAGTATATGGAAACTCAATGACAGTGCTATTATATATTAACTGACCGGTTTTTTTATAAATCAAACTAAGATCAAATAAGAATTAACAGTCAAGAAGCTCACTGATTTTAGCTTCATTGACAATTATGGTGATAACTGGTTTGGCTCTGTCTATCCCTTCTTCCTTTCCCTTAAGGTCTTAAGGTAAAAACAAATTACTCTGTAATAGCCAAACAAAAACTGTAATAACACTGTTAAGCAATCTTGAGTGCTAAACTTTTATGTAAAAAAAAAAGGAAATATATTTTATGTGTTTACAAAAATTTAGAGACACAGGGATTCCTCATCACTTACTCAACAATTCAAATCTACTTTACAAAGATGGGGGCCCTTTCCACCTGTGCACAATGGCACAGTTCAGAATTTCAGGCACGTGAGGTTTTGGAGTGCTTCAAGTACTGTGACCATGCCTTGGCTTTATTCAACCATCAAGCAGAACAGAGGTAAAAATGCCACATATATTTCCAAATCGAGAGACCTTGTGGTTGAAAGGCGCATCTGTGCCATGTGTGAGGCCGCAAGGCAGCACTTACTGAATGGATTATTTCCCACAGAAAACAGTTTATAAAGAAAAGAAAAAATGAAGGTCCTTTGCTGTTCTCCCCAAATCTTGAGTTTTGATGTAGTTTGATTATTAAAACAATTATTACAAAATTAACAAGACATTTTTATATATTTACTACAAACATTCTGATGAAGGAAGAATTTCCTAGGTTAGCAAAATCAGCAACAGAATGCACACAGGACACTCTATTTGTTGAATAGGTTATCCATACAACAATCACTAAATTTGGGAAGTTGTAGTAAATCAACTTGAAGTTGATGTGCGAAACTTCTCAGATGAGAAAAAATAAGCAAGTGGAATAGACTTTTCCTATGAATTTAGCAACTGTTGTAGATTCAACCAATTTTCCACTGCAAACCTTGAACTTCAATAAATAGTGAGTCAAATGATTCACCTTTACTAAAAGAAAAAAAAAAGGCCCAATTTTTCCAACTAAATACCTAACAGATAAATTTAAAATTGACAAGCTTTTATATAATTGGGGGAAAAAAACCAAACTGGCACAAAGATGAAGATGGTAAGAAAGTATGCAAATGGTCAAATTATTTCACTGCAAAACTGCTCACTGGCAGGAGAATGATTTGCTACACCTCAGATGTTAGAAATAGGGGCATATTGCTAGCTTCAGGTGTATATGACAAGCGCTCAATGGCGTAGGTGTTCTTAGTCATGTGATGCAGGTAATGGCAGTTGAAGAGAAGCTGCAGTGAAGGTGACCATGGATGGGAAGCGATGAAAGAACATGAACAGTGTCCCTTTGTGTCAAGAGAGAGAGCAGACCTTTGGACCTCTGGAAGTCAGTCCCTGCAAAAGCATCAGTGTTCTAAGCACTTTCTCTTCTACTTTGTCACCAGGAAAGGTTGAGAACAATTAAATGGCAACCTAAAAGCTCCAACCTGACTTTTGTCTTCAGTATGCTTCAGAAGGATAAAGTCATGATAATCATGTCCTTTGGGAAAGCATTGAGAAAGAGCTTCAGGGAATGAAACTCCCAAAACCTTCTGAAGAGAGACAAACTTCTGGTGAAAGAGCTAAATTGTCCAACCCAGCCCGGAAGCTAGCAAGACATCACGGTTTCTAAAGCCAGGGGTTCTCTCTGATCCCCCAGAATGATGCCCAGGTCTAACATGGTTTTTCGAAAACAGAATGTCTGAGTCAACAGGTTTTTAGGATTGGAAATTCTGAGTGTTGCCTTAATTGTTTATACTGCTGCGGAAAACTTTTAAACAAAAATGCTGGGAGTCCCTGCACATACTTTACTGGCCATATGTTCTACCAAACAAAACAATGGCATTCCTTTCAAATGGTTTTGGCAAGGGATAAATTCTTTAGCCTGGCATTACCATGAAAGTAACACGGCATTAACACATCTGTGTGCCTGGACGTGCAGAGACTTGTAGGCATGCGAAAAGATCTGTGTCACTAACTAAAAATAACCTGACTCCAGGTCTACAGCCCGCACTTTTGACAGGTACTTTCTATCCAGCAACAGGTTAGTGTGTTCCTAAGCCAGTGATTAGGATCTATGATTAAAGTTCTTTCTCTTAAGGCTTGAGTGAGAGTTCAGTGTAGTATCTGAGAGCACTTTGTCAAGGTTGCATTCCTTGGCAGCGAGCTCTTAGTAACTTTACAGAGAACAAAACTCTTTGTTTTTTGTTTTTTGGTTCAGAGAGCAAAAGTCAGTGTCCCCAAAGTGACTGACTGCTGGTCCCAAGCCAACTGTCCCCCAAACTCCTAAACTGCTTAGAATCTGATGCCCGTGTACTTATAGTTTCTAAAGGTAAAAATGACTGTCATTAATAAACTTGCCCTGCTTCTCTGAGGAGGCCCCTGATTGGACTTTTAAAGGGAAGGTTTGTTTAAAGACAATGACTTCATCTGTGCCATTCTACCCTGAAGGATGGAGCATTCCCCCACCCCCAATAAAAACTTTAGATAGGGTCCTGAAGCCTCCTTGGCTCTCCTTCCTACCCTAGCACCCCCAAATACCCAGGCTTTCTTCAGGCTGCTCAGATCTGGATTCCAAGGCAGGGTGAAGGAGCCCCTAGTAATCTGACTTCTAGCTCCAGCTTGACCCCTGGAGTTTCTGCCTGGTGTGACCAGATGAGTTTAGCAAGTATAAGCTAGTCACCTCCAGCCAGGACTCCACCAAAAATTCCCTTTCTGTGAGGTCCTCTCCCCCTCCCTGACCTCCTCTCTCTCCATCAGCTATGGCCACCTAATAACTAATGACCTTCCAGACAGTTTACAGATGGAGGGAAAGAAGTTCCTACCAGGACTGTCAAAAAAAAAAAAAAATGCATTCTCCCATAGCACCCCCCAATGCCAGCACCGACCTGATTCTGCGAACGTGATGATTTCTGAAGTCTGCTCCATAAGTTCATTCATTTCTGCTCTCCTTCCGATGTCGTCCTCTATCTCCACAAACCCGTTTTCCCCCACTTTGCCCACATGAAGCTTTCTGATAGCATTCAGAAGCGCCGCCTTGGGCACAGGCTGGGTGACATCGGGTCTCTTCTTCAAGTGCAGCATGTTTAAAATGTGCTTCTTGACGGCCTCCACCATCTCCGGCTGAGGGTTGGGTACATCCTTTGGGAGAGTGGCCAGCGCACAGGATGGGCAGTCAGGGGCTGCACTTTGCCCCTCGGATCCTGGGGTCGGGGAACTCCTTACTATAATCCAGCAACTCGCCAACAAAAATCCTCTCAGCCAAAGCAAGGGCATCCTGGCAGCAAAAGTTGTTGTGATTGCCTTTTTAAAAGGCCCTGCTTTTCCTCCCCCCTCACGCACAGGTTTTTTTTTTGGGGGGGGGGAATTTTTTTTTTTTCCTTCTCCTCTTCAGCAAATTCTCTGGAACAAGAACAAAAAGTTTTCTGTGAAGTTTTGTTTGCAGGTTCCCTCTCTGAATGCAGTCTGTGCTGTAGGTTTGTGGCTGTCAGGGAGGAGAGTTCTGACTGTCTCCGAGTAAGAGAGGAGGGAGGAAAGGAGAGAGGGAGGGAGAGAGAGGGAGGGAGGGAGGGAGAGGGTGGGGGGCAGACAGACAGAGACAGAGAGAGGATGGGAGGGAGAGAGAGACAGGGAAAGAAGAGAGGGGGGAGAAAAAGAGAGGGAGAGAGGGGGAGAGGGAGATGAGAGAGGGAGGGAGGGAGAAGGGAGGGAGAGAAAGAGAGAGAGAGAGGAGAGAGAGAGAGAGAGAGAGAGAGAGAGAGAGAGAGAACGATTGGCCCTAAGTGAGTGAGTGAATGGAAGAGGGAGGGAGTTTGTCTGTGAGTAAAGGCTGTGATTAGGAAGGGGAGGGACAGCCCGTTTTCTGACAGGCTGCTTTCCTTCTGCTCATTGCTCCCTCACACACACCTCTTTTCAAATATCACCATTCTTGGGAGTTCTACTTTCCCTTCTAGAAGAAATTCTCCTAATTTTGTTCGACTTCCCTTTTATTCCTTCCCTCTTTCTCTCTTCAGTACCCTTACTTCACCTTCTTCCTCTTTTGGAGGGGAAAGAAAACCCCAAATAAATGCACACAGTCTCAATCAACAGGGATGACCGCGTTGAAAAAGTCTGCCCCTAGCTACAGCCGGAGGTGACCAGATGCCCACCAGTCTGGAAGGTGGCACTCCTTCCCGGAAGGTTTCTGACAGGTAGTGGGGGCTGGGAAGAGGGGCTAGGGGCCCAGGGGCTGCTGGGGCCAGCCAGTTCTTCTGGCCACAGGGAATCTGGGAGACTTGCCTTTTCCCCCATTCATTCATATTTAAATGCTCAGGGTCTTCGCCACTGGCAGGCGATCTAAGGGGAGCGCAATAGAACTTTTGTTTGGGGTCACATAATACACTCTACTTTTCCCAATTGCAAAATGCTGCAGGGTATTAAAAGATCCACAGGCAGGCAGGCAGTGTTTTACTTGCTCCTGTCATAGGAAGCTCTTTCCCTCTCCATGGCCGCCGCCCCCTTCTGCCCTTCCCGCACACCACACTCACAAATTAAAGCTATCATCATTTGCTCTGACTTCACAGACAAAATGCACAATTTATTTGGTCTTTCCCATATTATTTTATACCAAATAATGCATGCCTGTGAGGAAAAGAACCTCTAGAATATATTGGCAAGACATTTTCTCTGTATTGTGGTAGTTTTTTCCAGGGGGTCCTCTATCCTGTCCCATACCACTGTGTTCAGCTGCTTCTTCAGGCAAAGGAAGAACACAGATGAAATCCTCATAGATTTCAATGTTCACAGAAAAAGAAAAATGTAAATTTTTAAACAATGCCTTTCTGCATTTATTCCTACCCCCCTTTTTTAAAATTGTCTGTCTTATTGCTTTTATCTTGCAGAAGTATCTTTAAGAGGTCCATCTGTTAAAGCTTTCCTTCTCTCTCCCTTTCTTTCCCACACATAGCCCTCTCAGTTTCTGTAGATACAGTTAGCTTATATCTGACACCAAGTGTGTTCAGAGATTTGTACTCAAGCAGTGCAGTTTGGCTGAAAAAGTTAATAAATATCATTACTACAAGCATAATATCTGAGGACAAGGAGGAAGAGAGTGAGAATAATGTGACACTAAGTTACAATTGCAGTTTGACCAGGTTACAAAGCTGCTCTGAGCAGTATATTGAGTCCCCATGTTCCAAAACAACTCCTTGCAAGACTTTCTCTGTTATGAACCACCTATTACCTTTAGGATTTCATCTCCAGAAACATCAATCACTCAGCTATTACTGTTAAGACTGTGCCAATAACTCCTAAAAAGTAAAAAAAAATTTAAATGGGGGATAGTGAAAGAAAATGGGGAAGAGAGAAGCATTTGTGTCATATTTGGTTGTGTATAATTTGGTTAATAAAACATCTTTGAAATATAATACTTAACACAGTCTACTGAGTTGGCCACAAATATGCCATAAGCAAATTATTTTGTAGTCCAGCAGATTTATTCAAGAGAGGCTAAAATACAACTAAAAGTTGAATGACTCCAAACTATTCAACAGTTCTAATGCTAGCATTTAGATAATTGCAACTTACCAGTATTTGGATTCTCTCTGTATGTGAGTATGTGGTGTTTCCTGAATTTACAGTTCTGAATGTAACTCTTAAAAATAGCTTTCTCTCATGCATATTTACTTGTATATATGTGCTGAATGGGTTGTGTCAACACATAATCCATTCGCTTGCCCTACGATTAAAGCTGTATTAATCTGCCTGAATAACTTATAAAAGTACATATCACCATGTTCTCCAAGTGTCAATAAGTTGTAAAATTTCTTCTGACCATCCTGACACTGAATTTATAAGTAGCCCAGAAGTAAGAGTTAAAAAAGCATTACCTTTCCAGTCCTCTCTCTTTCACCAGCAGACTCCTGTGGCATGTGAAAAGAGCTGTCCGAGTTCCTCTTCATGGTATTGGCACTGTGAAGTTTTATACTGTACTACTTATTTGTACACTCACACATTGGTACCACTCAAACAGAAGAGGGCTGGGGCTTTGTTTGGGATTGGTTAGAATCAGCATGACATCAGCAGATGACTGGCTTTTCCAGCATGAGCCATATTTCATAATTCATTATCTAATGGAAAGACTTTCTTAACTGCTATGACACTTCTGGGTGATCAGTGAACCAGGGAAACCTCTGAGAAACTAGTCTGCCTTGTAGAAAAATACTGGAATCAAGCAGATATATCTCACTGAGTTTCCAACTTTCAACTTTTCTTTTACTACTTGTGCACACACTTCTCATTATAGTCAGGTTCAGTTTTATATCTTCACATAAAACATCTGTTATTCCATGAAGTTGCCTCTATTTACAAAGTATTTAATTGTTTCTTATAGAGAAGAAAATTCACAGTGTTCTTTATAGGAATTCCAATTTTACTTTTTAAAATAAGACTTCATAGAGAAAAAAAAGGAAGGAAAATATGTCTACTTATATGACAACAGTCTCCCCTCCCTAACATACACTATTATTTTACATCTTGAAATTGAATACCTGCTTCATAAATCATTTATCACCAAGAACTTTGGAAATAGTCACTCTCTGCTAGTGAACTTTAAAAGTATGCTTCTCAGATCTTTGGAATCCCAATCTAACTAGTCAAAAAACAAAAATAAAACAAAAGCTCTCCTTATCAAATATCAAAATCCTGTAATTGCTAAATTGTTACAAACATAATATGAGATTCATGAACAGAAATGAACAATCCTTGAGATAGGGATTAAGTTGGTCAGGCAGTGTGTGTGTGTATGTGGGGGGGGGGGTGTTGGGAGGGAGAATTCAGCCAGCAAGACTGGGAAATAACACAGGAGGAAGGAATCATCAAACAAGAATGGTGGAGAAGGACTGTTTGAAAGAGAATGCTGAAGCATAAGTCGGGTACTCATGACAAGTCAGATAAAATGTGCAAAATTGGGAGTTAATGAAAGCCATATGACTAGATATGTTGTTTTGTATGCAGGATTTAACATGCATAAAATAAACTTTTCACTGTGCCCACAAGCAAACTGTAGAGGTTCTGGCCTCCTGATGTGTAGTCTCAGTAAGTTTCTGAAGATTTCTGAAGTTTTCTGTATAAGAGGGTCTTCCTTGTCTAACCAGGGAGCATGCGTGTATATTTGGGGTAGGGTCATATGCAAAAATGAAATAGGAAATGAAATCAATAGGTTGTAAAGGAACAGAGGGAATCTGAGAAGGAAAGATAAAGATAAAGGTCAGTGTTTGTTAACTCCAAATCTGCCCATCAGTTCAGAAGTGGGATGGACACCACCCCTGAATAGATACAGGGCATCTAAACTTACCTCCTCCCTGACTCCTGAACCCCTGGGTGTCCTAGCAATACCAGGCATTAATGCTTTGGGGGCACAAAATGAACTCGATGGGACCTGGCTCTCCAGCTTACTAAGCATGAAAGTTTGGGCCTCGGTGTTCGTATCTATAAACTTGGATCCACACTAGTAAACTGCGGGGTAAAGTTCAGAAAATAATAGATGATTATTATCTCTTAGATGCCTGGTGGCTCTTTCTAAACATTTGTGTCACAGGAAGCTGCAGCACCCTGACCAGAGGAGCCACCTTATATGTGTCCATGAGTGACTCAGATGCCTTGGCTGTGGATGCAACTTAAGTGCCCACCTGCCGGGTCAGCCCACCAGCAGTGATGTCATACTCTACCTGAAACCCCCACCTCAGAGCTGAGCCACCCTGGAAATGCCTCCTCACTCAGTGGAAATCAAGCTGGGGGTGGTAGCAGAAGCAGGCAGGTTAAAATAACTCCTGTGGAATATTCTGGAATGGGAATGATCTTTTCCCTTCGGAACTCAAGCGCCCAGGGGTTGAGCTGGGCAGTCCAACTCCAGACAAGCATCTCGATCTCTTCCTTCCTCGGTTTGGTTTCTCTTTCACTTCCTGCCCCCTCCCCCCTTAGCTTCCCCTCACCCCGGCCTCGTCCCACTGCTCGGCTGCTACTGTACCTTGAGCAACACCTGCTGGCGGCTCCCGGGGATCACGCCGGAACTCTGCCGCTGCTGAGCCCGGCTCGCGGCTCCCGGAGTCAGGGCCAAGCGGTTCCGAGCGGCCGCCTCTATTTTTACCCGGAGCACCAGCAAGGGCAACTTCTTTTAAAAGCAGCTCTTGATTTTTCCCCCCTTTTGGCAGCTAAAGAATTCAGGGAGGGAAAACAAAAATCACTGTTCAGTGAGTGCAGCTGAGAATCTATGAACCCAGACCTCGATGCCAGGGCTGAAAGCACAGCCCCTGTCGGGGAGCGGGACCGGGACCTGCGGGCGGGCTCCCGGGCGGGCAGGGGAGTGCTGACGCCCCGCGAGCTGTCCCCTCTGCGGTGGTGGAGTCGGGTGCTACCAGCGACTGCGCTAGCACAGTGGCCCGCTGCCACTGCGTTTTTCACCTAGTGCAGGCGGCCTGATTTACTGGCTACTTCACAAAGCTCTTAACTACTCGCTGGAGCATTTGCATGACTATTCTCGCCTGGAGGAGCAGCCCCTGGAGAACCCGGTGGAGCAGCTTGCTGGGAGAAGGAGCCGGGAGGGAAACTGTGGTACCTTATTTTACTGTAATTGCAAAAGGCACGATGTGCCAGAGATTTATATTTAGAAGTTGTATGTTTCTACTTTTATGTAAATGGAGCAATTAGGGCCTGTCTTGCTGCTGCTAACTCCAGTGCTTGTGCCTTGCTGGGGAGCTGGTGTTTTCAATCACAATTAGTGAGCTGGTCAAAAAACAAAGTTCATTTAAGGATAAGAGCTCTACGGTGCGAATGCAGGAGAGGCCAGCGTCCGGGGCCTGCAGGGGGGCTCTCTGTCGACACACACCTTAGAGTTCCCTAACCTATAGTGGCATTTCCCCGTGGCAGCTGCTGTTCCCGTACAAAGTTGGCATCGATCAAGAAGCAAGAATGTTCATTTTTCTTCTCAAGCAAAGCGTATGTCCTTCGGCTTTCATCCATGCTATTAATTGGTCTCTTTGCTCACTACTACTGGAACAAGGAGACAGGCCTAGGAAAGGGGTGGGGGTGGAGATTTTCAGGGTTCTGTTATTGTAGCTGCTGCTCACGCATCGCTGTTATTCAGTGAAAAATGCACGCCAGGAGATGTGAACACCCCAAGCAGGTGACTGAGGAGTTAGCCTGTGATTCAGTGCAAGAGGCACGAGGCTGGGGGCTCACAGCACGGACTAGGCTGCTGACGACTCAGGGTGTTTTAGTTCCTTCCTATGAAAAAAAATATCTGTTTCCAAAAAGGCATGATTTCTGGTTTACCCCGTCTGGGAAACTGAACATAAAGCGTGACTATAGAGAGAAATCAAAAGGACTCGAGGTGTTCTCAGCAGCTGACGTGTTATTCTGGGCTCCAGGCAGGAAAACCTTGCCTGGGTGGTGAGCGGTGACTCCCTCGAGAGGCAGCTCAGAATCCAGAAAACGTGGGCAGGATCCAGAGTGATATTTGCTGCAGCAAGATTTCAGGAGTCTCATCAAACGGTTTAGATTAAATATGGGATTGGCAACCAGGCCTGTTTCCTGGACAGTCAGAACCTGCCAGTACTTGGGCTGAATGTCAGGTAGAGAGATTTCAGAGAATTATCAGCATTTTACAGTCCAAATTCAAGTGAGAAACTGTTTGCTCTAAAGTCAATGAATGAATGCATCTAAAGAGAGAGGGAGAAGGAAACATAATTCCTCCAAAATCCACTGGAAACACAAAGAATCAAAAAAGATGAATTGAAAAATCTCCCTAAATCTCACATGTATCTAAGAATAACTGGTATATCCCACAATGCCTGATGCTAAACGTAAGGGCTCTCTTTGTAGAATATTTGGAAATGCCTTATCTGAACCAAGATGCTAGAACCAAAAGGATTAGGAAAAGAAAATGAAAACCAGTATTAAACTGGTCTCCTTCCATCTAGAGCAGAAGTTCTTACTCCTGCTCCTCCAGAAGACATTGGCCAGTGTCTGAGACATTTTTGCTTGGCATAACAAGAAAGGGGACACCTAGTAGATAGAGGCCGGCGATGCTGCTAAGAAAGACAGTCTGCAACAGAATGATCTGCCCCCAAGTTTGCTAATCACTGCAGATGAGAAACAAACCCTGATTTAGAGCTGTGATTTTAGAATTTCACCTAATTTTCTTCCCATCCTTGCTCCAACGGGCCTTGACCACTATGCAAAATATTAATAATTCAAGTGACTCTGCCTCTTCATGTGTCTTGTACTTCCTAATTAGTGGCAGTCCCTATCACAGAGCAAGTATTGGCACTATGAGAGGAACTTTCAAATGGCATTGCTGTCATCTCAACTATCTTTTCAGTGTGATCTCAATACCTTTCCTATTGGCTTCATGTTTAGCCAAAAGCAGAATGCTGGTGACCAGTATCAGAATGAGATTAGATGGCCCTTGCCCAACCAGCTAGGAGGCAACACACTTTGCAAAAGAGTTAGTGAATGAAGAACTGAATTACTCACTTTAGTAATGTATTATCAGAAAGAGCCATGCAATAGAGAAGTCCCTAAAGTAGAATTCACGAGAGCAAGATTACTATGAGCAAACAAATATGATGTAGCTGAATCCGATTTATTTAATATCTTAGGGGAATGACACACAGTCAGTATCCAGAGATAAAGCAGAGTGCTTTGCTAAATCCTAATGCATGTTCCAACCAAGATTATGTGCTCCAAAACTACTTTTTAAAAGGAAGTGGTGTGGTCCATCAAGGAAGCTATGGCTGCTCAGGTACTGCTCTCTTATGGGCCAGGGAACACTCCTGAAGGATCCCTAGCATGAAAAATAATCAACAAATGTTGCTACAAGTCATTAAGAGGGGATTTGGCTGGATCAAACTAGCTCATGTTGGAAATACTGTTTTCCACTTGATCAGCCCAGTTCTCCTGGTTCATTACTCAGTCCCCAAGTGACTTGTATCATCCAGAAAGGATGGGGAAGATAGGTTGTTTTAAGATGAAGAGAGTCATGATGGCTTAGACTCTGATGCTGTAGTATTGGCTCTACTATGTGAATCACTATGTCCTCAGGTAAATGGTCATTTTGGAACCAAAGAAAGACCTCATTCAACCTCCATATGACTCAGAAATGCCTGGATTTCTTCCCAACAAGTAACCACTTAAGTACATATGGAAAACTCAATATAAAGATCAAAATAATCATTCATAACCCCTAGGAAAACATGTATTAAAAAAAACACTCAAACTGAATAATTTGCCCTCAAAGTCCTTCCTGATCAACACATATTTCAAGTCTTTATCATGACTCGGTTTAATCCAATCAAAATATGTCTGCTATAGTGGCTGATGTTTCTTATTGCCCCAGAAGATTATAAAAAATACTCACAAAAGAACATATAACAGATTGCTCATTTTTCTCACCTGGGTCCCCTTGGATAATAAGCTCCATGTTGCTGACGTGAGGACATAAAGTTTAGCATAAATATTCCATTGGACAGATTGGAGAGGAGAAATCTTGATTCTTAATCCAATTGCACCTCTCCATAGATACCCCACGACCTGTTAGCAAACTGTAGCTTCAGAGAAAAGACACAGAAAAACCTGGGAACAGTGCTGTGTGTATATATTTTTAATCATTGAATTGCTGCCTCCTTTGTATGCTGATAGAAAAAGTCCAAAGGTCCTGCCTGTCTGCCAGAGCACCTCTGAGGCATGGCCAGCCCCACTTCCAGGGCACTGAGTGCTTGCATGCACACGGACAGTGCACTCTGCCAGTGGTGAGCTTGGTTAGTAAATATTTCCAGATGCCCCATTCTAATTTTAGGAAGGTCAAGTTTGCAAAGGTGAAATAGCAAGCAGGACTTCTGTTAGTCTTTATCAGCCTGGAAAGGCAAGCTGTAATTAAAGTACAATATCCTGAGAGTTTATCTGGGACCACTGGGTTCTACAACTACTCATCAACTTGCAAAAAATAACTTTTGCCATAATCTATTTTCTTAAGACTCACTGAATTCCTCTTTAAAGATGAGATAAAAATGATGAAGGAAAAAAGAGCCCTTAT
Organism: Condylura cristata; assembly: GCF_000260355.1. NCBI lineage: Eukaryota > Metazoa > Chordata > Mammalia > Eulipotyphla > Talpidae > Condylura > Condylura cristata. Next base: position 2,277,372 of record NW_004567106.1, on the reverse strand, counting down.
ATTTGAAAGAGAAAAAAATGCTTCGGAAAAGCTCTCTCAGAGATCAGGGGTAAATTTGTGATCACTTAATGAACAGGGGCAGAAAGCCAATAATGTAATTTTGGCCAATTCCAACATCATTTAACTATGAAATGAGAATAATTCAAATGGTGCTCCCTGTAGGAAAAAGTTCACTCAGTAAGTTCTCCAAATTTCAAGGAGCTTTTGTTTTATTCGATGCTGTTAGCTCCATGTTAGTCACAGGGAAAAAAGATGCCCACATACACACGCACGACTAAATGTGGCCAGTTTGCTCAGCTGCTGCTGACGTCACTGCTGCCCACTAGGAGTGAGTTACTGTAATAACCCCCCTTTATTAATCATCCAGTGGAGGAAGCAGAAAGTGGGTGACATCATTAGGCAAAGGACTGGCTAACTCATGCTTCAATTTACTCAGCTTTATTATAACATTTCTCAAGTGTCCTATGAAAGGGATTACCATTTCACACTTTCTCCCTCAGAGGAGTCACTCCTAGCCATCAACCCCAACTCCCATTGAAAAGCTTAGCTTTCAGATCGAGGCCCCTAAAGGCCACATCCCACTAAAAGTTGTGTTCCAAGAAGGAAGGTCCTCTTCAGAGCAGCTTTACCCTTGGCTAGAGAGGGAAGCAGTCACTAGAAGCACAGTGTCCCAAAGAACTTGGTTTACTCTGGCTGGGGACTGTGTGACTGGAGAGGCCACACTATCATAAAAGTCCTGACTGATCTGGTAGTCACAAGCTACCCATGGCCTCACAGTAACCAAGGTCTGAGACTATGAAGCAGGGGATCTCAGAGAAAAACCCCATTTGAAGACATTCTAAACATTTGTGGTTAAGGATGTGAGTCCTGAATCTAGACTGCTGGGTTCAAACTCAGCATTTACCACATTCACACTGAGGGATGCTTGGTAAAGTGCCTATCTAACTCAGCTCATGACTAGTGAATGCTGGTCATGATAGCTCCTCCATAAAATTGTTGGGAGGAATAGCTGTGTTAATTCTTGCAAAGCACAGGGACCATGCCTGGCACACAGCAAATGTTATTTACCATATTATTTCTCTCTCCTTTCTGGAAAAAGTTTTGCTGGTGTCCTGCCCCATATTCTACTGCAAGGATGGACAAAAGTACCTTGAGAAGCTACTACGGTCCACTGGCCCCAGGGATCATGAGGTTGTACATGTTTATTCTGTCACAGGTTTGAATGATACCATTCAATTCACCTCTCTGTGGTCCAGCTTTCTTATCTACAACTATTTGTCAGATTAATTTTTGACATATAAAAAGTACATGGGACTAAAACCAAAGAAGACATTGTTTCAAAGGTTTTAAGCTCAGCATCCTGCTACTGTTGTTTCTGTAAACATTTTGAACAAAGTTGTCAAACTAATAGGTGGTGCTTTCTCCTCACTCGCTCTCTTCTCCATTCCTCTGCTTATGTGAAGAAAGAGCATCTCTATGTCTCTATGCATCAGAAAAACAAATGGTTTTTACCACTGGCTGAGCCATACTTCATTCTCTTAAACTAGCATCTTGGAGCCCTTGCTGAAGCGATTTTATAGACATCTTCACTCAGTCTTTTACTTAACAGTCCCTTCCTGAGGGTATTTTAAGGAGTCAAATGAAGCTTACTTAGGTGTGTGTGAGAGACAGAATGATAGGCAGAAGAGAAGGATGAGTCTTTGTAATATTTAGATAGTGATGAAACTGGCTTGACCAAAACAGAGTGCAGTAATTATACAGGCAATTTATTACTTGGGCTTACCTTTGGTCTGTATTCAATTATAAGCATACTAGTAGGTAAGAGGCTTGGCTTCCTAAAGTGATCAGCTGGTGCAGAAAATAATTATTTTATGTTACATGGTGAGCAGAATAGTAAAACAATACATAGCAACTTTGAGATCTCCAAATTAGAAGTTTCCTTTCCACAAGGAACACAAGGATATCTGCTATCTGCTGCCCCCTATCAGGGTCTATGAGGAATAGCACACACTCTTTTAAAGAAACAGCAAGATTCAGGTAGTTTGGTGTCTATTTAGGTTGTAGGTGTAAATTTGGTGTCTATTTAGGTTGTAGGTGTAAATTTGTAAACATGAACAAGTTTGTTGCCTTTGGGACAAAGTCCCCAACTGGAGACATGTCGCGCCTCCATTTTCTTTTGAAGAGGAACTCCTGATTTCTAGCAGCTGTGCAAGAAACATTTAAGAGTATATGACCACAGGGAAATTTCACAGCAAGGGGGTGGGATGGCATCAGTCTTTTGCACAGATTTCTAGGTTATGTAGAAAGAGAATATGATCTCCAATGAAAGTGAGACACTTCAAGCTAGAAGCCTACTGACTTGTGAAGTATCCCTGAACCTATCTGGAGATCCAGGTGCCACTGTGTGAGTAGGAGAAGGTGGGGGGATCAGTACAGAAACAAAGCCTATTCAGGTTACATGTAAGGGCGCCCTCTCTCTAAAGCATCCATTCCCAATACTAAATTGTTACCTCTTAAGAAGTATTCACTACTTATTTCGAAGTCACATACATTCTTCGCAGAAAATTTAGATGGTTATGAATGATATAATTCATATATAACCATCCCTTCCAGAATCAATTATTGTTAGCTTTTGTTATATGTGTGTGAAATGAAATTGCAATCTCACTGTAAATATAACTTTGTATAATGATATTTTTTCACTTATCATTACAGGTTGAGTACTTTCAATGGCCCAATTAATGCTTGAAAATATGAATGACTTGGGAGTAATCTCTCATATTGCCATGCCTTTATTTTTAGCCTTGTTTTAGACAGAAGTTGTTTCCAAAATTTTGCAATTATAAATAGCACTGCATACATTTGTTTACATTTTTAATATATCTCTGATTATTTCCTTAGATGTATTCCTAGAAGTTGAATAACTTTACCTAAGCGTATGGAAATACTTAAGTTCATCATGTTTATGGCAAAACTGTTCTTGTAAGGTTTTTATTTATTTAGACTAAAAAATGTAAGGACCCAAAATATAAGGTTCATTCTCCATGTTCTACCTAGATGTTATCAGTCTTTCCTCCAGGTCGCATACTGTCTATTGCTTGTTTTAATTTGAATTTTTGAAATTATTAGTTATAATGAAGCACTTTAGTGATCATTTACACCACTTTCTTTATCATTTGTGTTTATTTTTCTATTGAAGTTCATTGTATTATAACATAAGTTTCAGGTCATTATCATTGGGATTCAACATATGTATGTGCTACAATAAAGTAACTGCTAAAGTTTTAATTTTATCTTCAATATACAATTCTTTCATGTGACCTGATTTGGCTACTGTCCCCTTCCTGGTAACCACAAAATGGTTTTATAGTCCAAAAGTTTATTTGTATTTGTCCTTTTATTTGTTTGTTTGTTTCTAAGGATGTATTTATTTATGCATACAGGACTGGGGAACAGTCCAGAGGTGCAGGGGCATTGAATGGATTCACCAGAGACAGAGTGGGGGAACAGAACAGGCAGATTAATGAAGCATATTAGTTATAATGAAGCACTTTAGTGATCATTTACACCACTAAATGTAAATGATCACTAAAGTGCTTCAGGAGGTAGGTCAGGAGAGGTCTGCTGTGCCATGTGGGTCGCCTCCAGGGCTGGGGATTGAACTCGCACTGAGGCTGCTGTGGCCAGATTGCAATGCTGTGTCCTAACCCGTTGCGCCACCAGGGAGGGCCCTGTCCTTTTATTTCATGTCTGTTTTCTCTGTCCCACATTTGAATGAAATCATACAATGTGTGTATTTCTTTGTCCAGTATTTTTTTTTAAAGATTTATTTATTTATGCATACAGAACTGGGGTACAGGCCAGAGGCTCAGGGTGGTGAGAGGCTTCACCAGAGACAGAGTGGGGAGCAGAACAGGCAGATCGAGGAAGTACACTGCTGAGGGGAGTAGCAAGCGGGCCAGGAGAGGTCTGCCACGCCATGTGGACACCTTCGGGGCAGGCGGGACTCTAACTCATGCGGAAGTGGCTTTAGCTTCTCAGTGCAGTGCTTTAACCTGCTGCGCCACCAGGGAGGGCCCTGTCCAGTATTTTTAATTAAGCATAATTCTCTCTAGGTCCAATCGCTAGCTGAAAATGTCAAGTTTTCATGTTTTTATAGCAGCATAATATTCTAGGACTGCTATAAACATAGGGGTGTATATATGTCTTCAGGTGGATATTTGCTTTTTTAAGGTAAATATCTAAAAGTGGGGGTAACTGAGTTACATGGAATTTCTATTTTTCAGTTTTTGAGCCATTTCCACATTTTTTTTTCTATAATGGATACGCCTGTTTACATCCCTGTTCAATATTGTAAGTTATTAAAGTCCTCTATGATATTGTATTGCTTTCAACGTCTTATTTTCAATCTGTTAATATATTTTTTAAATACCATGATGGTGCTATATTAGGTGCATATAAATTGATTAATATGTCATCTGCTGTACTGAAATTTTACCATTACATATATCCATCTTTGTTTCTCACTATGTTTTCAGATAGGGAGTCTAGCTTATATGATAGATGTGTAGTGTCTATCCCATTTCTAAGTTGTCCATTTATTCCATCACTTTGGGTTTTGTGTTTAGGCTTTCAACTGGGTCTTGCCAGCTGTAGATAATTGAGTTTTGCTTTTATTTTTTAAATATTTCACAACTTATTTTTTGAAGATTTATTTATTTATAAATACAGATCTGGGGTACAGGCCAGAGGTGCAAGGTCAATGAAAGGATTCACTAGAGACAGACAGGCAGATTGAGGAAATACACTGCTGAGGGGTGTAGCAGAGAGACAGGAGAGGTCTGCTGCACCACTGGGGCATTCCCTGACCTGGGATCGAATTCATGCTAAAGCAGCTGTGGCTAACTTCATAGTGCTATGTTTTAATCCCTTGTGCCACTAGGGAAGGCCTGAGTTGGCTTTTTAATACCTCCAGTCACTCCAAGAAAATTGATGGTTTATTAACATAAGAGATATTATAACAATTACCATATTTTCTATAGTTTTCTGGTTATATCTACTCATTTCCTTGTTCAATTTTTTGTGAACATTCTTCTCTTTGATTTATATAGTATGGTTATTTTTAGCATTTATTATGAGAGAGATAATATTGGCAAATTTCTTCATTCTTTGTTTGAATAGGCATTTTTTCCCCTTCAGCTCTAAAGAAGAAACTTACAGTATTCTTCGGGGAAAATGTTGATTTTTTTTTTAATGAAATGCCATTGTTTTACAAGCTTGTTAACAGTATAACAGTGTAGGATTTCTTCCTCAGGTATGGACATCATAGCTCTTCACCAATAACCTTACCCACAATCTATTGTTTTTGTTTGTTTGTTTTTATTTTTTAATTCTTTATATTTATCATCATTTGCAGTAATATTGAGGACACCCCCATCAAGTATTATACCATAGTGCGCTACCATTCACCCATATTCCACAACTATAGACCATTGTGTTTCCTTCCCTCTGCTCTTGCCCTTCATCCCCCAACCGCCTTTGGGTGCTTCAGTTCTGTAACCAACATTCAAGGCTTAGATTTTTGACTTTGTCTTCACCTGGCTATTAACTTAGTTACATTATATTATGCATTTTAGTGACACCATCCAGTTTTATCTTTCTCCTAATTATTTCAATTAATATTATTCACACTCTATTCATATTGCTGTAAATGGAAGAAGTTAATCTTTTTTTGACCACATCTTGAAGTCTCCTCTTTTCTGGGGTACTTTGGTTGTTTACACAGTTTAGCTATAGTAAATAGTGCTACAACAAACACTGGGATGCAAGTTTCATTTCAAATTGGTGTTTTTGAGTTGTTGGCTAGAGTCCTATGAGTGGAATTACTGGGTCAAATGACATTCCATATTTAACGTTTTGAGACACCGCCATACTAATTTCCATAAAGGCTGGACTAGATTGCATTCTCACTAACTGTGCAGGTGTGTTCCTTATATCCTCACCAGCACTATTCTGGTTTTGTCTCTATGTGCCATTTTCACAGGTGTGATATTGTGTCCCATTGTAGTCTTGATTCGCCTTTATCTAATAGTAAGTGCTTTTGAACATTTTTTTCATGTTTCTGGCTCTTTGAATGTCTTCTGTGGAAAAGTGTCTGTTTAGTTCCTTTGTCCATTTTTATTGGGTTATTTGCATTTTTTGTATTCTTATGAGTTATTTGATATAAATCCTTTGCCACATGTAAGGCATGCAAATATTTTCTCCCATTTTCTCCCATTCAGTGTCTTTTCGTTTTAGTTATAGTTTCTTTCACTTTACGAACACATTTTAGTTTCATGTCTTGTGTTTTCCTTGGAGTTGGCAATAAAGGTATCTCTAATGCTATGTCATGAAAAGTTTTGTCTAGGATTTCTTTTACAAATTTTATGACTTCAGGGTTTCATTCAAGTCTTTTATCCACCTTAAGTTAATTTTGGTGTGTTAGTGTGAATTTGTTTAATAGTTTCATTTTTTTTCATACAGCTGTCCAGTTTTGTCATCACCTTATTTCAGTGCATGTTTTTGAATCCTTATCATAGATTAACTTTCCACATACATGTGGGCTTATTTTTGAGCCCTTGACTCTATTCCACAGGGTTGTGTGTATATGTATTCCAGTGCTAGGATATTTTAATTATTATAGCTTGATAATGTAATTTGAGTTCTAGAACTTTGAAATTCTCCTTTGCTTTGTGGCTCCATGTGAATTTCAGTAGTACTTGCTATAGTTATTTGAACTATGACATTGACATTTTTATGGAAATTGTATTGAATGTTTATATCGCTATGCGTAGGATAGATATTTGACAAAGTTGATTCTTTCCATCCACGAGCAGGAAATATTTTTCCATATTTTTGTAGCTTCTATTTCTTTCAAGAATATTTTAGACTTTTCTTTGAATAGATCATTTACCTCTTTTGTTAAGCTTACTCCTAAATATTTAACCTTTTTTCCTTTGGTGTAATTTTAAGTGGGATTACTTTCTTAATTTCTTCTTCATCTACCTCATTGTGTATAGGCAACCTATTTATGTATCTGATTTTATACCCCCCATTTTGTTAAACTGATTGTTTCAATTAGTTTTTCCATGAAATCTTGAGTTATTTATGTATAATATTATTTTTTATGAAAATAATTCCTTCTGAATTTGAATTCCTTCTACATCTTTCTCTTATAGAATTGTTGTAGCTGAAACTTCTAATACTATGTTAAATAGAAATGGTGAGAGTGGACATCTTTGTTTAGTGCCAGGTCCTAGTGGAACTGTTAAGAGAGTCTCACTGTTGAGAGAGATGTTAGCTATGGGTTTATTGTAATTGGCTCTTACCATAGTTTGTGAGGGTCACAGTTAAGTGGATCACAGATCTTATAAAATCCTTTAATCCTTTATCAGCATCTATTGATGTAATCATATTGTTTTTATCTTTCTTTTTAATGAGGCAAGTTATGTTGATTGATGTTAGGAAATTAACCATCTCTGTATTTCTGGTATGTATCCCACTTGATCACAGTGTATGATTGTTATAGTGTATTTTTGGATTTTATTCAGTTTGTGTGTGTGTCTATAATTTTATTTTTTGTGTGCTTCCTTAATTTATTTTTGGTATTAGAATAACATTGGCCTCATAAATTTGTAAGTATTTCATACTTTTCAAATTTTTTGGAGAAGCTTGAACAATTTTTTTGAGGAGCTTAAAGGTTTGGTACAATTCAATTATAAAAACCATTTGCTCCTGGACTATTTTTTTTTTAAGATTTATTTATTTATGCTTACAGAACTGGTGTACAGTCCAGAGTTGTGGTACGTGAGAGGATTCACCAGAGACAGAGTGGGGAGCAGAACAGGCAGATTGACATAGTAAATTGTTGGGGGGAGCAGTGGGCAGGTCAGAAAAATTCTGCCACACCATGTGGGTCAGCTGTCTGCCCGGGGATCAAACTTGTGCTGCAGTGGCTTCGGAGAGCTTCATAATGTGGTGTTTTAACCTGTTGCTCCACACGGGAGAGACTTGGACTTTGTTTTTTTGGAGATTTTTATTTTTTATATTTTGCTTCTATTTCTTTGCTTGTGATTGGCTTATTCAAGGTTTCTATTCCCTATTTAGTCTTGGGTGATTGTATAATTCTAAGATCTTTTTTTCCATCTCTTCTAGGATATTGAATTTGTTAGCATATATATGTTCATTATAGTCTAATTATTCTCTGCATTTTTTGAGCATCTGTTGTGATTTCACCTCTTTTATTTTTAATTCTATATATTCAAGATTTCTCCCTTATTTTCTTGGTGAGACTTGCTAGATGTGTGTCTCTTTTGTTCATTTTTTTTTTCTTTCAAAGAACCATATTTCAGTTTTGCTGGTCTCTTGGACTATCTTTTTTAATTTCTATCATTTATTTCTACTTTGATTTCTACTATTATTTTCCTCTACTGGCTTTTGGATTTTTGTTGTTGTTGTTGTTGTTCTTGTTTTTATGATTCTTTAAGTTGAGGGAGAAGGTTGTTTGAGTGTTTTTTTGTTCCTTGATGTGAAGCTGTATTGCTATATATTTTCCTCTTAGTACTGTTTTTGCCACACCCCATATTTTGAATGGTTATGTACTCATTTCTATTTTTCTTGAGTTATTTTATAATTTCTTTGACTTCCCCATTAATCTAGTGGTCTCTCAATACTATGTTGTTCAGACCCTATCTATTAAAAGATTTTCTTGCTTTCTTTTGCTATTCAATTCTAGTTTAAGACCTTATTTTTTTTTTTGAGAAGATACTGGGCATGATTTCAGTTTTTGTGAAATTGTTGATATTTGTGTCCATGTTGTGTGGAGTCTATTGTGGAGAATGTCCCTTATGTGTTTTAGATATGTGTGTATTCTTTTTGGGCATGCATTGCCATGAATATGACTATGGGGTTGATGAGGTCTATTTCTCTAGTTAAGGTTATTGTATCCCTATTTATTGTACATTTGTGTATCTATCCATTGGTGAGAGAGGGGTTTGAAATCTCTTAACTCCCCACCCCCAGTGTTTGCTTTCATAGTCAATAGTAGTTGCCAAATGTATTTTGGTGCTCCTTTATTTGGTACATATACAGTGATGAGTATTATGTCTTCTTCATGTATTGTATTCAATAGTGATCCTTATTATATAGTGATCCTCCCTGTTTCTTCTTATCTTTTTGAACTGGAAATATATTTTGTATGATATAAATATGATTGTCCCTGCCTACTTTAGAGTCCCATTTGCTTGTACGATTGTTTTTCAATCATTTTTTGAAATTATATTTATCTTTGGATTTTAGATGTTTCCCCAAAGCAGTGGAATTTAGACTCTGTATTCTGACTCAAAAAGAAAGTCTATTAACTGGTGAATTCAGTCTATTTATATTTAAGATGATTATTTATAAACGATAATCTACTGCTATCATTTTATTCATGATTTTTGTATGTCAATCTATTTCTATATTTGGTTATTTGTGTATGTGCTCTTTCTTATTTCAGTGGATGGGCTGAAATAATGAAAAATTGCTGGGAGTAACTTTTTTTTTTTTTGAGGTTTATTTTTTTGTACATACAGAACTGGGGTACAGGCCAGAGGCTCAGGGTCGGTGAGAGGCTTCACCAGAGACAGAGTGGGGAGCAGAACAGGCAGATCGACAAAGTACACTGCTGAGGGGAGCAGCGGGCGGGCCAGGAGAGGTCTGCCGTGCCATGTGGTCACATCTGGGGTAGGCGGGAATCGAACTCGTGCGGAAGTGGCTTCAGCTTCTCGATGCAGTGCTTTAACCCGCTGCACCACCAGGGAGGGCCGGGAGTAACTTTTAAGTTACCTTTTTTTTTTTTTTTTTCTAGCCATGTCCAATATTCTTTCTTTGTGTAAAACTCTTGATCATTTTTCTACTATATGTCTTAGTGTGGGACTCACTGTGCTTAGATACCTGGGTATTATTTTAGCTTCTTAGGTTTGTATATACCTTTCTTAGATTCAGCGAGCTTTCTCCTATTATTTCTTTGAGTCTGTTCCTTGCCTGCTTACAGTTTCCTTCCCCTTTAGTATACTTATTTTTCTTAACTTGCTTTTCCAAATGGTGAGGTTAGGTAATTTTTTAAGTATTTCTTCTTTCAAATTTTAACTCTTGCTCCTGCCTTGGTCTTTTATGCATTACTATCTTCAAGATCACCAATTTAGTCTGCACTTGATCTTGTTTATTGATCTCTTTCTAACCCTTATCTCTAATATTTTCTTATTTAAAGCTTTGATTTCTACTATCTGTTCATTAATTTTATTTTTCAGTGTGTTCCTTTGTCTTTCTGAGTTTTGTTGTATCTCTGACTAGTTTTTCTGAGTTCTCTTGTATAACAACTACTTGCATTTCTACATTTTCTCAGTTAGTATGAGTTTCTTTTTTGTAGCAATTTTGAACTCTCTGTCTGTTAGGAGTGTATAATCTTCCATGCCTTTATTACTGGATTCCAGAGACTTGTTCTTTCCTTGTGATGTCATATTCTCTGTGATCTCAAGTAGTTATGCATTAGTTTTTTTGTCTGTTCGTTTGCTACTTTACATTTTCCTATTAAAAAAAAAATCTGTAGCAGTAATTAAAAGAGCTAAACTACTTCTACTTTTCCTGAAGGTGGTACTATGGTTTTATTTGCTCTGATTTTGGGGAGGCTTTGCTGACTTCTATAGATACTGAAACTGTTTGCAGTTGTTCAGGCATTTGTGTGCAGGAGATGCTGGGTAGTGTCCAGCGCTGGTCTGAGTCTTCTGAACTGGCACTGGCTCATGTTTGTGGTGATGCCAATATCACTTTTCTCTTGCTGTCTCATAACTGAGACTCAGCAGTCTGTTTATTTGTCAGTGTGTCATAAGGTCAATACCAGTCCAGAGGATTGGGGCTGGTGGGAGTGCAGTCTTGACTATCTTCTCCATTACATCCCTCACTGAGAGTCAGCAGTGTGCGGAGAACACCAAGTACTCTATGTGGTTTTCACCTGGTTCAAGGGTGGCTCCATACTGATTCCACTCTTCCATTCCCAAAACCCCTGGAGGAATTGCTAGTCTTGCAGTCTGTATCCTGATCCAGGACACAGCTTCTAAGTATTTTGCTCTGAACACTGCTCATTTAATGAAGTAAAGCAATGTGGCTCCTCTGATAAAGTGTGTTCTGGTTTCTGAGGTCGAAGCATTACCATGAAATATCAGGCTCTGTGGTGTGGGACCCACTTGACTATTGTTAGGTATTCTTTTTAGAATACCTAACCATTTATTTATTTATTTATTTTTCCTCAACCTCAGTTCTGTCATCCCAGCACAACTTTCTTTTGAATAGCTATTCATGGTCCTCCCTAGTGGTGCCAACAGATTAGGGTGCAACACTGCAAGTTAGCTGCAGCAACTTCAGTAGGAGGTCAATGCCCTGCCCCAAGATGATCCACATGGCATGGCAGACCTCTCCTGTCTCCCTGGCTGCTCCCCTCAGCAGGGTACTTGTCTGTTCTGCTTCACACTCTGTGTCTGGCCAATCCTCTCAACACCGTGCACCTCTGGCCTGTACCTCGTATGTATGCATAAATGAATAAATCTTTTTTTAATGAATAGTTATTCATATATTATGCCCATTGTTTATCTATTTTAATTATAGAAACTTTACTATGGGCCCTCGCTGGTGGCACAACAGGTTAAAGCACCACATTATGAAGCTCTCCAAAAACACTGCAGCAGAAGTTCAATTCCTGCCCAGGGAGCTGACCCACATGGTGTGGCAGACCTCTCCTGACCCACCCGCTGCTCCCTTCAGCAGTGTACTTTGTCATTCTGCCTGTTCTGCTCCCCACTCTGTCTCTAGTGAATCCCCCTCACCTACTACACCTCTAGCCTGCACCCCAGTCCTGTAAGCATAAATAACTCTTAAAAAAAAAGAAAAACTTTACTATATAGTTTAATATTTTAAATAGAATTTTATCACATAAACATGTGTATATACTTTTAAAATGTTTATTGTTATTATTGAAGCTAACTCTTATATTAATGACCCCAAAGCATGTGCTACATATTATTTTAATTTTAATGTTTTCTAATATATATTTGTTTTACTTTAATGCATATACTACATATTATTTTAATTTTCCACATTTGTTCTTTGCCCTTTTATTTTATGTGTAGTGTTTCTAAACAAAAGAGAGTTGACGTTTTAATGCAGACTAAACAACAAATCTTTATTTAATGCTGGAGCTTCTTCTCCATCAGGAAATCAAATAGATAGTCATCTACATTTCTATTAAATATATTTTTGGCATTTTATTCTTTAATCCAAAATATTTGGAAATATTTTGCATATAGAGCAAGGAAGAATTATAACTTTTAAAACAAACAAAGATTTAATCAGCATCATTTATTGATTTCCCATGTTAGAATGCCATTTTTATCATTTATTGAATGTGTACAAAGACATTATACATCATTCCATTGATCTCTTACTGAGATTTCTGTACCGTTCCATTTATATCTGGTTTTAATTATAATGTTCTTCCTTTACTTTTTTACATTTTTTATTTTTATGTTTCACATTAGATCCTCAGTTATCTTTAACTGGAAGTCAGCACCTTTACATATATTGGCCACTTCCTTCCCCCTGCCTCTGGCAATAACCTACTTGTTCCCTGTATCTGGAAGCCTAGGTGTTTTTCAGTTCTATCAGTGAGATCACATAATGTTTCTCATTCTGATTTAGTTAGCATAATGTCAGTAACATCAACACATGTCACAAAAGACAGGATTTCATTCTTTTTTATGGATGAATAATATTCAATACACTTTGGATATATATTTCTTAATGCATCAATTGTTGTGAACCTAGGTTGTTTCCATGTCTTGGTTCTTTAAATCAATGTTATAATGAATTAGGGGTGTAGATTTTGTTTCCTTCAGATATATCCCTGTATGTGAAATTGCTGGGTCATATGGTAGTTCTATTTTTAATTTTTTGAGAAACTTCCATTTTTTTCTATAGTAGCAGCATCTGTTTCTACTTCCAGCAACATTGTACAGGGGTTTTCCCTTTGCTACAGTACTAACATTTAATTATTTCTGTCCTTTTTTTTTTTTAATAGCAACTCTAGCAGGTATGGGAAATTATCTCACTGTGACTTTAATTTGCATTCACCTTATGTCTAGTGATGAGTATCATTTTACATCTTGGTAGCCATTTGTAAATCTTCTTTGGAAAAATATTGAATTTCTCTGGCATCTTTAATTAGATTGCTTGTTTTATTTTATCATTTATGTCAAGTTGTATGAGTTCTTTATTTGTTTTTATATTAACCCCTTCTCAGATAACTGATTTGCAAGTATGTCAACACATTCAATAGGTTACCTTTTATTTTACTGATGATTTCCTTTGCTGTAGAATCATTTTGGCTTATGTTGTCATACTTGTGTATTTTTGCTTTTGTTGACTTTAATTTTATTGTCAAATCAAAATTGTATTTATATATTCCACTGCTGTCAAAAAAACCTTACCCTATATTTTCTTTCAGAAGTTTTAAGTTTTTAGGTCCTACTTTCAAATTCTTGTCTATTTTTGATTTTTTTTAATATGGTGTGAAATGGGAATCCAGTTCCATTTTTTTTTTTTTGTATATCACTGTCCAATTTTCCCAATACCACTTATTAAGGAGATTTTCCTTTCCTCTTTGTATAGTCTTGGCTCCCTTGTTAAAAGTTAATTAACCATATTGGTGTCGGTTTATTTCTGAACTCTATCCTGTTATATTGATCTATTATATGTGACTGTTTTCACAACAATATATTACTTTATTGGTTATTATAGTTGTGTGATACCTTGTATATATACCTTGTTTACACATGTATACACACACACATAAACACATATACATATAAAGAACTATGAAACTTCCAGCTTTGTTCTTTCTTAACATTACTTTTTCTAGTCATGATCTTTTGATATTCCATGCAAATTTTGGATTTTTTCCAAAGTTTTTGAATTTTGATAAGGATTTCTTTGACTCTACATATTGCTTTTGATAGCATTGCTATTTTAACACTATTAATATTCCAATCCATGAGCATATGATATCTGTTTGTGTTGTCTTATAGTTTTAAATATATAAATCTCTGATATTCTTGATTAAATTTTATTAATTTTGATGAAGATATAAATGGTATTGTTTTCCCAGCTTATCTTTCCAATATTTTGTTATTAGTGTAATGAAACAGATTTCTATACTATAATTGGTTTGAATTCATTTATTATTTTCCAAAATTTTTTGATTTTGTCTTTAGGGTTTTCTTATTTTTTTTCTAAATTTATTTTATTATTTATGTATATAAGAACTGGGTTGTAGGCCAGAGTTATGGAGGGAGGGGTGAGACAGAGCAGGGAAAAGAACAAGTGGATCCACTGAAAAACACTACTGAGAGGAACGGTGGGTGAGATAGGAGAGGTCTGCTGCAATATATGGGTTAACTCCCTGACTGGAGTCAATCTCATGCCACAGTGATAGGTTCTGAGATGTTAACCCCTGAGCCTCTAGAGAGACCCATTTAGGTTTTTCTACATATGATATCATGTCATCTACAAATAGAGGTAGTTTTACTTCTTTTCTTATTTGAATATTTTTATTTATTTTTTTTGCCTAATTGATCTGGCTAGGACTTCTTGTCCTATGTTCATATACATGATCCATATAAGTTCAGTATAAGTAGTATAAGTGGGCATTCCTTGTTTTGTTCCTAACCTTAGAGAAAATTCTTGTAGAGTTTTATTAGTAGGTATAATTATAACTGCTAGCTTTGCATGTATGACCTTGACCTTTACTATGGTTTAAGGCATATTCCTTGCACACACAGCTGAATGAAAGTTCTCATTATGAATGGATGTTAAATTTTGTCAAATAGTTTTCTGCATCTATTGAGATAACTATGTAATTTTATCCTAGTTTTGTTACTGTAGTATATCAAATTGATCTATTTTGAATCACACCTGCATCCTATAATAAATCACACTTAACCATAGGATTTAATGTTTTGTTGAATTATTTTTGTTTTAGTATCATTTAATCCTTGATCTATTTATGTATCTGACTCAAGGCCATACTCAATAGTTTTCATGATTAAATGTTATATATCTGCATCAGTATTTAATCATAATTGTGCAATTCATCTTTCTCTACTGTAGTTATTAAAAGTTTTAGATTTAATTTAATAACATCATTAAATATTATTTGTTTTTATTTATAACAGTGTTGTATAATTATTAGAATAATAAATGTTTGTGTTAAAAGTGCAAATATTATGGGAGGTATAAGAAGAGAAACAAGAAAGATAGGCCAGAAAGGAGATAGAATAATGAGACAGAAGGTAATGATGACACACTGAAATTTAACATTCAAAAAAAAAATGGAAAGATCTCTGTTAATCTCAGGATAATTTTCTTTAATTTCATTTTTTAAAATCATTTTAGTCAAATCTCTTGATTTGTTTCTAAAAATGTTTTGAATATGAGAGCTATTGATTTAATGATTAATTGTGGAGTCATGTCTTTTATTTTTTTATTTACCTATTTATTTATTTATTGCTATTTTGCTTGGTTCTTTTTAGTTACTGAACTTAACCCTATGTTGCTGTTTATTATTTTCAGTTTGAAGACACCATGGACTAGTAAAACCTATTTAAGGTTGTTGCTTGAATGAAAAAATATACCTCTGTGATTTTCAGGCCTCATATATTGTGGGGTCTATTCCTTTGCTAGTCATTGCTTTCCAGAATGGAGATATCAGGGCCGAGTTTTGGGGACCCACATATTTAAGAGAAGAGTAGAGGAAGAGAAGCTTAAGAAAAAATAGGAGAAAGAGCCAAAATTTTAGGATAATAGCTGGCAGGATCATTGTGACGGAATCCAAGCAAAGTGAGAGTTTCAAAGTTTCAGATGATGCAGGATGGTCAAATCTGATATAAACAGAAAGTTACAATAGATTTGACAATGCTCAAATCATTGCAGTTGTAGCCAGAGTGGTTTGGTTTCATAATTTGGTGATAGCTTCAGTTGGAGAAAAAGACTGAGCAGACAAAGTAAATCTAGTTATTGAAGATCATTCTTTCAAAAGTTGTGAAGCAGAAATGAATGTGACCAGCGATGGGAGCTTTGCTCATGCAGTATTAAGAAAAAATTATTTTTCTTTAATTTTAAGCTATAAACTACTTAAAAATGTTTCATAAAGAAAAACACATATAGGAAAGAAGAGAGACAAGCAAGCTCCCTGAGGTATTAAGAAATGATGAATTGTTTATAAAATAGACTCACATTCAGACCAAATTTTGCCCACTCCATCACTGCTACTTTGGCTTGTCTACCACCACAACTGACATAAATTTGTCACCACATCTGATTTATTATAATACTTTCCCAGAATTTCTCCCTACTTCCATCCATGCCCCTATAGAATATTCAAAACACAAAATTAAAAATGACTCTAAATATTTTAATCAGATGAGTGAGGTCCCTTTTCTGCTTATCCCCTCTTGCTGCTTCCTGACTCATTCAAAGTCCTTAACTATGGCCAGAAAGGGGCTACATGATCCAGCTGTCTTCTTGACCACATCTTCTATTATTTATTGATATTCTAACCACATAGGCCCTCTCTGATGCCTCCAATATACTTGAGTGCATATCTGCCCCAGAGTCTAAGCACCTAACCACTCCTGTCAGGGATTTCTTGACAGCAGGTGGATTCATTTCCTGCCTTTCTTGTCAATAGGCCTTTGACCCATCAATATAAAATAGCACCACCTCCAGCCTGGCATTTCTTTAAGTAAACCATGCTGTTTACTTTTTTTCCTGTTATACTTATGACAGGAAATAGTTATTTATTATTTACCTGAAAATACTAGAAAGAAGGTAGAAACATTGTTTTGTTACAGCTAAAACTCAGTACCTAAAACTGTGCATGGCATTTAATTAGTATCTTTTGGCTGATGAATTAATGCTAATCACAGGTTTTCCTAAAAAATTGAAGGAACAATAAATCTTGGACTTTGAGAAAATTGATTAAAACAGAGAAGAGGATTAAGAGAATTCTTATCAAACTTATTTTCATAGCAAAAAGAAGACAAGTTCATGTGTTAGTTAATGCTGAGTGTCTAGCTGGTAGAGAGTGTGAGGTAGATAGTTTGAGGTGGTGGTTGAAATTTGTAATGTCAACAGGAGGTCAGTATTGCTCCAGGTGTCCCTAAAGACTACTGAGATTGAGCTAACTGAAATTCCAGTGGCAGAAATGCATAATTATTCCATCTTCCTCAGAATGTCCTTCATTACAAGGTCTGAAGGAAGAAAATCAATTTTTTAGATACAACATTGCAGTCTATTAGAACCTTTCCATAGTAATGAGCATATTCTATAATTAGAGCTGTGTAGCCACATCCACATGTGTCTGTTGAACCCTTGAAAAGTTCTGGTAGTTACTGTTGTAACAGGGCGGTCTCTAGGAAGAGGGGAAGTTCCAGGTTCCCTGCCCCACCCTGAGGGAGGGTGGAGCTGAGTGGAGAAGGAGAGAAGAAGTGAAGGAAGCAAGGTGGAGAGCCAGAAGGAGGCCTGAGGAGGCCACATGGAGCAGCAAGCATGTGATAAAGAAATAGTGCTTGTTTTCTGACCCTGGACTGGTTAAGGAAGGTGTGGGTGAGATACCTGTAGGGAGGTGAGTATGGCAGTGTTTATATTGATTTTGATTTTGCTCTTTCCTCCCAGACTTGTCTGCCATTTCTGACCCTTTTCCATGGGTCCCGGCCAGAAGGTGCTTTAGTCTAGTGGCAGGCTTTCAGGACTTGCTTTGGGCCAATCCCTTTTGGGTTGACTTTTGCCCACGAGGGGATGGGTCACTTCAGGTGTTTTATTTAGAAGTTATATTCTTTGTGTTCCATATTGTATATTCACTGTATTAAAGTCACTTTTCATTAAAGCTTTATATGTTTTGTCTTGTTGCGGCGGATGGCAGAACCCACTTAGAGCAAGAAGGTTTTTGGGGCTTCGGGGGTGTCTCTCTCCCCCTGACCTGTAACAGATTTGGTGTCCTATACCATTGTCACTGATTGGAAAACACCTGTAACACAATCCAACATCAAATTATGGTGGAGCAGAAGTCACAACAGTATAACAAAGGTTGGAATTAGAGGGAAAATCCATGAAAAAATGAAGTTGGTGAAGAAAAAGTGAAGAAAGAAAGTAACTGATCATTTGTGGAATATATAGTCATCTAGAAATCAGTCATTGATAGCATGAAATGGTGTGTTTGCAGTAGAGAGGACAGCTGGGAAGTAGCTCTTAGAAAGTAGAATACTGAAATTAAAGATATAGAGACAAATGATTGCAAATAGTGGGGAAAACATCAAGATGTAGCCCTGGGGACAAACATGTTTTAACTTGAAGTGTGTGTGTAAGTTTCAGGAAATCACAAGTTTGTAAGAGAAGGCTAGATAAGTAAAACTGCTGATATGGTAAAGGGACAGAGCATTGGCCCAAAAGCTGGGATGAGGGTAAACATGTGAAGACAATATCATTGTCAGTTATTAATTATCAGATACTCAACTCTGCTAGGCATAGTACAAAGTACTTGTAATATGTGCAATCTTTTGAACAAGCTTGTGGAGTAGGTTCTTACTATTTTGAATTAGACTCCTTATGCCCTTTTATACATGAGGCCAAAATTAATTGTCTAAACTCTAAAGGTGTGACAGAATACGATTTTCATCTTGACAAGCTTGCACTAAAGTTTATGCACTTTGCCTTTGCACTTTCCTTCTTATTTACAGCGTGATAGGAAGCAAGATATCCTTAGTGTCTATCATTCTTCACACCTACCCTTTCCCAGAATAGGAAGTTATAGTAAAATATGTGATTGTTTGGAGGAAGAATGTCCACAGAGAGCTCAATGTCAGAGAAAATTAGATAATGGAGCAAGAATTTAGAGTAACAACTAAAGATGAATGGTAGTTTATTCACGTAGAGAGGGGAGATAGCTATTAAGATGAGGAATAATGGGAAGAAGAATGGTGAAGATACAAGCTCACTGGATAGAATAACTAAGAGGAAAAGGCCAACTCTTGGAAAGCCTTGATTAGGTTTGCTGCAAAATGCTGACAAGCAAACCTAAACATTAAACTCTCATACTTATAATACAATATACATGGCATTGAGATAGTCATTCCTCATGCTATAAGAAAATTTTGAGGTGTGATGATTACATGTATTAATAGATGTCAACAGATCCCTAAAGAAGAAACCATTTTAAATTTAAGAGTTCCTGGTTGGTATTTTAGCCTTTACCTGGTTCTTGCTATACCTGCTCTCACAAGGATATTACACAAGAAAAAAAATTTCCAGGAATATTAAAATAAACCTGAGCATATAACTTAGTCTATACACATAGATTAATGATTAGGATCAATGGCTTGTTTTCCTTTCCTATGACTGTGTAATGTTTCTATTATAGCCCTTCAATTTGTCATATGCTACAAATGAAATATATCTATTTGGAGTCTCAAATTTCCACTACTTCTAAATTCTGAGATGTTGGAGTTTTGAGGTGTTAAGGGATGATAGGCTTTCCTGGTTTCTGGTCTTGATGGGCAAGAGAGCCTAGGTATAGTGATCACCTATATCATCGCTGAGGCCCACTAAGACACTTCAGTCTATGTCGGTCATAGCTATATTGTTTCTCATTCTTAATTGTTAAGTCTCTTAATTATTTTTGCAAGTTCTGGTAAATATAATAAGACAACAGATAAAAATAATGAGGAAAATGTAAACAAAAATGCACTTATTTCTTGACTGATGGCGTGAGCACATTGCATATATAAATCTTTAGTGCCCACATTATTGTACAAGACACATTACACTTACTTCTCAAATCAACACAAATCAATGGGAAATTGCAACTTTGCTGTATTTTTTTCACCTCTTAACCCTAGGGTTCTCTGAATTTCAACCAAAAGAATGTCCTGCTATATATTAGATCCACACTGACTAGTATGACATACATGTCTCAGTCACAAGGATCCACCACAGGGACTGAGATTTTGCTGCTCTCTGGGCACGGTGCAGTCTCCTGCAAATCTATGCATTTCTTCTGAAGTGAAAGTCCTTCTCTTCCTATGGGGATGTCCCCACTCCTCTTCACATCCTGGGTACCCACAGCTGGCTTTTCCAAATAGTGGAAGTCTGACATGCACAGGTATGCAGAGCAATGATGCTAAGGAAATCAATAGTAAAACTAATTGTATTCACTGCTAGATAGCCATGAAAAACATAACTTTATCAACTCAATACAAATATGAGAATTCAACCTGATATCCCAAATGTTCAGAAAGTCATTTATAATAAGAAAAATGATGCAAAATACCTACAAGTAATTTTGAAAGTAGATCATTTTCCACACTCCATCCCTCATTTTATAGATGAAAGAAAACACACAGAATAAAGTAATTTACTCAATTTATGCAACTAGACAGTGACAGAATCAGATTACAAACATATTAATGCAGGTCCAAAATACACTTATACTAGTTTAAAAAAATAAAAGTAAATAATTCAAATAGATATATATGAAAATAATATCTTGCGGTATATGTCAGATATACTACAGTATCTGTCTATATAGGTTATATTCACCTATTCTCTGCATGAAGATCTCAATGAATTCATTCAATTCTCATTTATTCAGCTGCAATCTTACTTGTTCCCAGAATGACATTAAAATTCTTGACAGTTACCCACCAACAATTCTTTACACAGAAAATCCTGGTACCTTTGGTTCCACATTTGGTCATTTCCTATGTATCTCTGTTGTCCAAATGACTCTTTGAGACACTGATTCCAGAATCCCCACTTTTGGAGTGTCCCATCATCTTTCCTTTCCATCATCTCCCTTGGGTTCTCCCCACTTTGCTCTTTTTTCTCTACATACTGAATTTCTTGCAGTGATGGAGTACATTTTGGTTTAATGATTACTAAACCTCTCTCTCCTTTCACTTTTTGTCCGGGCTTTAGATTCATATAAACAACTGTCTATTAATCTTGTCTGTTCCACTTATGAAAATCAAACACATCTCCTTTCCCTAACCCCACAACTAACATCTATTTTTGTCTTACTGATCTCTGTGATCCCATTACCCATAAGCTACCCCTTTTGAATCTTTTCTCTTCTTTCCAATACAATCAACAACCACATCACAATCATTTATCTTGTAACTATTTATCTAATCAGGTTTCTCTGTTTACATAAAAATAAAAAAGATGTAGTCCTCCCTGATGGCTCAATGGGTTAAAGGGCAGCACTGCAAAGGAGCTGCAGCCACTTCAGTGCAAGTTGGATCCCAGCCCGGAGGTGATCCACAGGCGTAGCAGACCTCTCTCTCCTGACCCTCCCGCTGCTCTCCTCAGCAGAGTACTTGTTTGATCCGCCTGTTCTGCTCTCCGCTCTGTGGTGAAGCCTGTCACCTCTCCCCCTGCACCTCCCACCAGTACCCCTGTTTTGTATGCATAAATAAATACATCTAAAAAAAAAAAGATGATTCACCTTAAATAAATCTTTTAAAAAATGGTAAAATATAAGTTTGGGTGCTAGTACAATGAAAACCCTCCACATGTGTTAGCTATTATTTTTATGAATATACAAACAATAACAATACTACCACCACAATAGAAACAAATTGTCATGACAGCCCACAACTGTTAATCAGATGTTAAATCTTTCACATTAATGCCTCAATTGTTTCTTATTTTCATTTCATCCATATCTTTGTCCTGCGTTCTAAGATATTTCTTCTACTTTGCATTCCAGCCCTTTATTTTTGTTCTAACTTGTATTGTTTAATTTATAAACACTTTTTTTTTTAAAGATTTATTTATTTGTGCATACAGAACTGGGGTACAGGCCAGAGGCTCGGGGGCGGTGAGAGGCTTCACCAGAGACAGAGTGGGGAGCAGAACAGGCAGATGGACAAAGTACACTGCTGAGGGGAGCAGCGGGCGGGTCAGGAGAGGTCTGCTACGCCATGTGGGTCACCTCCGGGGCAGGCGGGAATCGAACTCATGCAGAAGAGGCTTTTGATTCTCAGTGCTGTGCTTTTAACCTGCTGCGCCACCAGGGAGGGCCTAATTTGTAAACACTTTTATATTGCCTCTGTTTCATTTGTGTGTTTGGGCTGACTTAATTTCTTAAACTAGTTCTAAGGGCACCTTTAAAAAAGTGCCCTTTGAAAAAATACTTTTGGTTCTTTGTCCTGAATTTTTTTTTTCTCCTTAAGTTTGTCTGTTCATCTTTCAAGTCTTTGATTTTCCTTATGTTTGCTGATCCTAGTTCATTCCTTAATATTCAAGACAAAGTGAGTCACTTACCACAGCTGACATTTTGATTTCCTGGCTAGAATGGAAACCCTTTACCATAGTCTAGCTAGGTTTCCCTAAAAACAAAACAAAACAACAACAACAACAAAAAACTTCTATAACTCCTGATGGTAAGGAGACATGTGTATATATTTTTTTTGGGGGGGGGGGCTGTGGCAAGGGTTCTTTCTCAGTCCCTTAACATCTAGTACTTAGAAAAGACCTGGCATATACTAAAGATTTAAGAAATAAGAATATGTTCTTGTTGAAGGCTTTTTCCTGTTGCAGTTGACAAAGTTGTAAGTGGAATCTAAAGAAAACTTCTAGTGAAACATCAGCACTAACCTTATCCTGGGAAAGGGAAAAGGAATTTATTTTAAGCATCAGCAACCTTTCAAGCCAATTTTCTTTTCTTTTTTTTCCCTCTTGTTTTTACTGTAGAAATTTCCCAAAATTAAATCAAAATAGAAAAGAGGTAATCCTCACCTAATAACTTAGTGCCCTCTGTATCCAGAATCAGACGATATGAAAACTGATTCCATTTATATCAGTGAAATTCTGAGACACATCACTTAATCTAACTAAATCCCGATCTCTAAATATAGAGATCATAAATATCATCAACTGCTTGTTTCCCAGGGTTGTGTGGGAATTTAAGTAAATATCTCATAATGTTATTTCAATCACCTTAGAAACAAAGTGTTTTACAAATACTCATTACCAGCCTTCGTTTTAATTATACTATTATTGCACCATAATTCATAATTGTAAAATAGCTTATGTTTACAGTCATTCTTCAAAAATGTATGTGGTTATTCTTCAAAAACGTGAGTGGTCACATGTTTTATTAACTTGCACATAGGAGAGATTGTCTTTCTGGATTGTCACAAGTCAATAAAAATGTGCATTAATTAAATTCACAGCCAACAATCTTGATCTTGACACTCTATTGATGTTTTTCTATCCATGGCCTCCTTCTCACTTTTGGAAAACTCACTGAATGATAAATACTGTGGATTTTTTTTTTCAATTGCATAGATCCCTTCCATTTTCAACTCCAAAGTGTTTGCGTCATTCCTCTCTCTTCTATGGCATGGTGCATACCTTAGAAGGAAGATTATTGGTAATATTACACTTCACTTGTGTCCTTCTTAAGATAACTAGTGCTGTGGTATTTGCACCAGAATGTACATGAAACCTACAATTCCCAGAATACATTTATAGCAGTTTTTTTTTTTTATTCCCAAACATGGAGGAGGATAAGCATACTTTCCCAAGTCTATCCCTAGGATTCAGTATGCTAGTGGCTGTCTCCTTGTTTTCTGGAAGTGACAGTCCCACAACTGATACAGAAAGATGAAGGGAATAGAATAGGAAAAAGGAAAAAAAGGCAATATTTTCATTCTTTTGAAAAATCCTATCCTTGCAGTGATTAACTGACAGTCAAAAGCTGAAAAGGGATAACTAAATCTATTTCTTATTTCTGATGAAAGGTGTCCCTTTATTTCATTTGTAAATGCATAGGCTAGACAATTAGGCCCTTGTGAAATCAGAGTTATTGAAATTACCCCAAAAATTCTTGGGTTAGTTGTCTCTTGCTACTGAGTGTAACCCAGAAGGAAATCGTGAGCATGTTTGTTTCCTGTGAAACAATGGATCAATTCAACTGTGCCCTTGTGTTCATCAACAAAGTGATTCTAAGGAAAATCAGATTTTTATGCAAAGCATTTACAGGTTATTTTGACGAATCCAATTCCCCTTTTCTAATATTCAATAAAATTCATGACAAGAACAAAAGCATCTCCAGATTTCTTGCTTGTCATATATACACCTCTCCAGTCTGTCCCCTCATTACTAGCTAAAACGAGGTACTATACATGAGAACTTAGCTGCTATTCTTAGCCACAGTTTTCTCTGTTAACTACCCAAACGACTGATTTGATCAGCAATGTTTTAAAACATGGTAACAATTTAAACAGCACAAAGAGGTCTAGTTAATTATTAGTTAGCAGTAAAGATAATAATAAGAATCAACATGTCCATGTTCATAACCATGAACACGGATTTTGAGCAGAGTCATCTCAGAGTTTGCAAATTTGCCACAGAGACACAGATTCAGCCAAGCAGCGGGGGCTTCCTGAGTTGTGCCAGAACCTAAAACTGCCAAAGTGCATCTCTTTCCCACACTTTTCCACAGGAACTAAGGGTGCTTAGCATTTGGAAAGCTACCACGTACCCTGTCCACACTCAGTAAACGGTGCTTAATAATGACCATAGGAATATGTGTTCCACTTTTCTCTGAATGCCTCTATTTAGGGAGTCACAAATGTTTCCCCAAGTAATTTATTCCATTGCTCTATTGGCTGTACAGTCAAAAAAAATTTTCCTACCACCTCCCTTGAATGTTTACATTTTCTTTCAAGTCTTGGCCAGGTGCTTGTCTTGTGCTTGTGCACTACCCTGAGCTGTTGGTGGTTCAGTGTCACACTGAGATTTACTTGACCTACATCACATATTTTGTTTCCAGGTAGCCATGTCCATGAACATATTTCTGCATTCTAGGTATAAGCTGATTTGAGCTTGTGGCCCTTCACTTAAAAAACAAAAAACAAAAAAAAAAAAAACTTTTTTTTTTAAATAAATTTTTAAAACCAAACTGAGGCAGTAGACTGGGGTTCCAGAGAGCTGGCTCCAAAGACTCATTGGATCGATGGCTGCATGGTGGCACCATTCCTGCAAATAAGGAAGTGATCTGTAGAAATGGCTGGCTTTCCACTTTCCGACTTGGGCCTTCTTCCCAGGGAAGACTCTCAGAAGTTCCCACTTTAATAAGAGTCTTATCCATGAGTCCATGCAGAGGTCCTTCTGTGTAAGTAAATCCAGTATAAAGACCATTCATATTTTAGGAAGGCACTAAAATGTACTGGATTGGGATCTATTTTATCCAGCAGTTCCTCAGCAGTATTTGTTCTTCTGATAGCTGGGAGTAGGATGAGTCTTATGCCTTGTCTGAGTCAAAAGCCATTTACCTTTGACATGACTCAAAAAGCCCTCCTTTTTAAAAATAACTACCATCGTGTCACATACCATAGATTAGGAAAGATTCATGCTTCGTGTTTTAGGAATTGCCTCAGTAACCTCCCAACACGACAGCATCATTGACATCACAGCTCTTTAAATTCCTGTGATCTCACTAACTCATTTGGTGGGTGCTGGAAATAGAGCTCTGAATAAAACAGGCAGCCTCTTCTCATCTCAGGTAGGTTGAAATCAGACACCAAACAACTGGCTATTTGGTTACAATTGTGCTGAAGCCAGGAGATAGTGGCCACCTAGTCCTCATGGAGTCAGTGTTTTCTTAGTTTTGCCCTTAAAAAGAATTAATTCCCTAATGGGTGACCCAAGCCTGGAAACGAAAAGATAAGCAGGATTTTCTCTATAATGATATTTTTTCTACCGCAGCAATAAATGCAAAACAATGATTTGAATGGACTCATATTTACATGTTTTCCAAATACATACAACAAAGAGGGTCTACTTGGATATTTATACTTACCCCTCCTGCTCTCATCATCATATCATGAAGTAAATGGGATCATTTTCATTGTCTTCACTTAAGGATTAAGTCAACTGCGTGTCGGGGAGACTTGTGTGCACTACCAAGTCATATGCTTCATAAGTAAAAGCAAAGGAGGTAGTATGTCTTCTCATTCCAATTCCAGGAATCTTCCAAGAACAGCTTTCACGGAGCTATTTAGTGAGCAGATAGACTATAGGATAATGCATAACTCTAGTTGTCTAGTTCTGACAATAGACCTCAATTTTGTGAATAAATGCAGTTCGCTTATAAGTTGTAGAATGGGTAGACCTGGTCTCATTCAAGCTTGCATCCTGTCTCTACCATTGACTAGGTTTATGTATAGGCACGTAGTTTAACCTCATTCAACCCCAGCCTCTCCTCATGTGCTATGCAGCTCATTCCAGCCAGGGAAAGATGGAATGAGTTACCATAAGACAGAATCAGTACATGCATCTTACATTCTCAATAAATAAATCATGAATTGAAGAATCTGTGTGGAGTAAAAAGAGGCACACAATTCCTAGCAGAAAGAGGCTTCTAGATCTTTTTTTGGACAATAATTATCCTATCAGAAGGAGAGTAAAAAGTGATTATAGCTTATATTTCTAAATCATATATGAAGTTTTGTTAACAAATGTTACTTTAATAAAAGTTTTACTTAAAAAAAGACAGAAAAACCTGATTATCTGAAGTTTACAATTTGACCATGATGAGTTTAGAAGTGACCATGCACTTTTCTCCCCTTCCCAATTATTGCAACCTAGCATTAATGATGGGCCACTTTCCCCCATAATCTATACCAGGGGATATTATGTTTTTTTTTTCTTTATTTCTTTCTTTTTTTCCAGTTGCTAGTTACAAGGGTCAATATTCAATTAAATTCAGAGGTTTAGGAAATCCCACTTGAAGAATTTAATATGTACTCTTAAGTGCTTTGAACAAACTTCAAACATGTTTTAAAAGGAATAATTTTGAAAATACTGAGTCAAGAGGGCAGTGCCAACCAAATGGAAATGGAGAGAAAGATTTGTATTACATGTGATCTTAACCAAAAAGCCAAGAAACAATGGAGAGAAAGAGTTGTCATTTGGAACATTTGCTCTGCTTCCAAGTCACGCTGAGAACTTCGAGTGAGTGCATCTTGCATGCATGTTTATATGTACAGAGCTTGATAGTGAATGAGAAGCACATGCCCTGTGCCCACACGCTGTCTCCCTCATCACAGTGGATGCTGAGTTTCTTAACACCTAACTTATATTCACCCCAAGACAAGCTGAGACTCTCTTCTTCATTACAGTTTGAATTCTGATTGATTCAGGCTAACTCTGGTCATTCTGGTTCTTATACCAGCGATCCGACAAGAGAGGAACACATTTTATGACCAGCAACTGAAGCATGAAAATTCCAGAAAGGTTTCCTTCTCCTTAAAAAATAGAAATAAGAATAGCTACTTCCCTATCTCTGGTTGCCTGTTGTAAGGCTGTGCTTCTGCAAGCAGTCATCTCGAGACCCCAAAGAAGGAAGAGCCAAGATGATTGCAGGGCGAGACAACACTAAGCTTCCCAATGACTTTTACTGAAACTATTCGCTGTCCAGACTTCCGGTGAGGTAAGCGGGGACATGCATTTATTAAGTAAGCCATTTTTAGCTATACCTTTTATTACCTGCAGAAGATGGATCAAAATTATCCTTAGATACAATGAATCTTTGTATCATTTGGTTGGGATGGAGAAGGAATTACAGATTCATTGAAAATATGTAATTGGCTTAAATTATAGAACACAGATCTGTTCACTGGACTACTACGCTGTTCACTCTATTGAGCTATGGGGATTTCCCAGTTAATTTTAGGTTCACTGGCATTTAATTTTATTTGAATGATTCTCTTTGTATGATTTTAATGTCATTTTAAATAAAACATTTAGCTTTCCTAGCCAGATCATCAGAAATCTTTATCCAGAGACTTAGAAATTGAGCTCAACCTTGTAAGTATTGCCTATAATAATAAATCAAGCCAATGTCAGAAAAATGTGAAAAGGAATAAACGATGAGACAGCTGCCACCTGATCTGTCAGCAATATATGGCAAGCTAGACACTCTCAACAGTTACAACCAAGCCATAAATATATGTTCTATATTTAACTCCACAGTCTTAAAATTGTTTGATTTTCATTACTGATGCTGGTACACACCCTCGGGGCTCAAATGCTTAATCCCTATCTCAAACTGTCATGT
Source organism: Condylura cristata (assembly GCF_000260355.1). NCBI lineage: Eukaryota > Metazoa > Chordata > Mammalia > Eulipotyphla > Talpidae > Condylura > Condylura cristata. The sequence continues at coordinate 2,249,123 of NW_004567106.1, read as the reverse complement.
CATTAGGAAAAACAGAATTTAAAAAAAAATCCATTTTGCATCACTTCTCAGTTCTTTGCTCTGCTGGTATTTGCATCCTGAGTATGAGGCAGTTGGCACTTCTACACCCAGCAGTTAGGTGGAGACAGCAGAGAGTGTCTTAGTCATGGGAGAGCTGTGTGTCTGTAGGGCTGGGGAAAGATCAGGTAGTTATTTAACTCACAAAGTTTTAGTCTTGCAACAAGTGTTTTTAAAAAAATCTGTTCTAAATAAATCACAAAGTCATAACATACACTTTATAATGCCAGGCCATCATCTCTGCCAAGAAGACATTTTTTGGAGAGGTCTCATCTCCCTTTACAGCCTGGACTGTAGATCCCCATCACTACAGAATGATGAAAGTGTTTCCCATTCATTTCTTGCAAGTAATCCTTATTCTGACATCAACTTTGAAGCCAACCAGGATGTCCCTTTATTAGGAGAGATGGCTGTGTTAGGATTGTGACAGCCTCTTTGAGATGAAGACGACCACTTGACCAGGACTTGACTCCTCCAGGAGAATCTGATGAATCGCTGACAGCCACGCGACCACTCTCCACATCTCCCATTGCACTTCTGCCAAACTGGCCACCAAAGCAACACAAAGTTAATCTTGTGCTTGGAAGATGGTCTTAAGTACTAATGATACTTGTCCTTTCACAACTTTCTAAAACACTAGGTCTTCTGGAAACTTCCCTAAGAACCTCCCTTGGGCTGCCCACAGTGACTTTCACCTCAGTCTTTGAAATCTCACTCATTTTGTTACACAAATTTGCCAGTGGGAGGCTTTTCTCTTAAAGCCACTTCTGCCTTATTAGCTCTTTTCAGATTTTTTCACTTAAGGATATTTGCTCAGTAGCTTACCAGATTATTTCCAGATTACTATAAACCTCTCTCAAAGCTGGGAATGAAAATGGAACTCAACTATCAGGTGTCCATTGCAAAAATCCACTTAGAGAACTGGGCTTCATTGTCCACATGAGAATTTCCTTTCTACTTTAGGGTATGCTGAGTGAAAATGAAAGAAGTATGTCTGTGAAGGCATGTCCTCACTGAATCACGTACAAGATTTCATTTCATTTTAGTGAAATTTGTGTGCATAACTAGTAATTAAGACTTATTGAATCCGAATATTTTTCATTTAAATGTGAGCTTTAATTATATAAAACAATTGCATGCATTTATTTGAGCTTTGAGTGCCCTCTACTGGAACTACAAAAAAAAAATCAATAGCACACAGGTCTCCCAGGGTTCTGTCCTAACCATTAAGACATTATTATTGGGAAAATAATAATTCAGCATATATCATAATGGCTTGACAATGATCAAAACTTTCTAAAAAGTACTTATTTCATGGAGTTAGTAGTACATATTTTGTGAGGTTTCCTTTTCCAAAAAATCTTAACAAGACTTACCATTTTAGCTAGCGGAACTCTCTTAATTCTAGGGACTATGTGTCTTCATAGTTTAGACTTTTGGTTTAGTGTCATGTCCTTTGAAACGGAGTTGACCTCTGGGTCAGTTTTCTTCTTCAAACCCTTTTTTTCTTAAACTATGTATGATGTCAACTGGTGTTGGATAATGCCTTTCATAACTCAGATTCTCAGATCTTTGATTCTCTTTGCTCTCGCCATTCCTCCCTGTCCTGCCCTGCCCTGACTTTGACTTTGTCTGTAGCCACCTCTAGGCCTCTTCCAACTCTGGCTTCCTGTGCCCCCCTCCCCCCTTGGACTGTCAGGTTTCCCCTGCCCCTCACTATCACGATGCACTCACTCCTACAGGGCTTACTGTCAAAAGGCCAAGCCTACACTCCCTCCCTTTTTCCTCCACTTCTTATTTTAATTTACGAATTCCTCCCTTGTCTGGACTTCATGGTTTATTATTTCAACCACACTGTCATCAACACACTCATTTCCACCAGCCCTTTGATGGTCTGCTGTTTAAGCCTTGCAAATTGTCTGTTCTACAACAGCCCAGTGATTCATTCTAACTGATTCTAATTTCTAAGTGTGAAGCTCTGCCGAGGAAGATCATGTTGCTTTGCCCATTGACTGATGATAAATCCTTTCAACCAATCACAGATGAGATCTCAGAAATACTCAACAATGTCCTCTCTTATCCTCTGTCTGATTGCTTTTCTAATCCCTCGAGGATATTCAAACTCTGGCTACTTCCCTCATTTTTAAGGTTTAGTTTGCTTCTCAATTTTCAGAAAACTGAAGCCACTTAACCATAAATTTCCTTTTGCTGCCCTGAAATTTGTTTTTATCTGTCCCCATTTTCCTCTGGTGCTATCAGCGACTAGCCACTTTTCCATGTGTTTTTTATTCTCTTTCTTCCCAACCATTCTTTTCCCTTCCAATAATCTGTTTGATTTTTCTTTCTCTCCACAGGTACTTCTCTCTTGGACTCAGATATAAACATTTCAGTTTCTCCACTGTTCTGTTCCCTCCCCCAAAAGTTACAAAACTTTCCCAAATTTGAGTCTTTCACAAACTACTGCTCCATAGCTTTGTGACTGCACACTGAAACTTCTTGAGAGAACAGCCTGCACTCATTGATTCAACTTTCCATTCCCACTCACTCCTTTCATAAGACCACTGAGGTGTTTTTTTTTTTGTTTGTCTATTTGTTTGTTTTTAAGATTTACTTATTTATGGATACAAGAACTGGGTACAGGCCAGAGATACAGGAAGTGAGAGGATTCAACAGACAGAGTGGGGAGCAGAACAGACAGACTGGCTAAAACACTGCTGAGGAGAGCAGCAGGCGGGTCAGGAGAAGTCTATAGGCCATGTGGGTCATTTCCCTGGCTGGGGAATATCAAAAATCTTCATATTGCTGTGCTTTAACCCATTGTGCACCATGGAGAACCTAAAACCACTTAGCTTTTGTTTTTTGTTTTGTTTTCTATCATTAGTAAAGAAGTGCTCTCCCAAAGGTGAGCAAAGGCCTGTGACATCAGCTTCCCAGGACTATATATCTTGTTGCTGAAATAGCCTTAATTGATGGGATAAAATCCCTACACAGTTGTTTCTCCAAACCTCTGCTCAGCCAGTAGCAAGAAGGAAATGATACAGAAATAAGGAAATGATATAGATGTAGATTTCCTCTTGAAGGACTTTGACAGAGTTGTGCACACTACCTCAACTTGCATCTGAAAGTTTTCACTGCAGTCACATTTTAGACCTAGCTGTAAGGGAAGGTGGGAAAGATATAGTCAGTGTTTTAGCTGACCATCTATCTGACTTACATGGGAGGTTCCACTGCGAAATAGAAAATTAATATTTGGGTATTTCAAATTCTGTGTACTAAGTGATAACCAAAGGTGTACACAAACACACGCAATTAATGCAATTGGGATTAAAGCACAAAATACATATATTTTTCTTTTTGTATAAATTTATTGAATTTTGATCGGATATTTTGTGCAATATCTATTTTTTGAAAATTGTTTATTTTTAACCATGATATATATATAATGCTTTTTAAATGCTATAGAAGCTATAAAAAGAGGGCATACTTTAATTTTACAAGTTAAAAATAGATAAATAATAATTCACCCCCATGAGTGTTACATATACTTTACATGCACAACTTTTATATTTTTTTAAGATTTATTTATTTATGCATACAGAGCTGGGGTACAGGGCAGAGATGCAGGGGTGGTGAGAGCATACACCAGAGACAGAGTGGGAACAGAACAGGCAGATCGACCAAGTACACTGCTGAGGGGAGCAGCGGGCAGGTCAGGAGAGGTCTGCCACGCCATGTGGGCAGGGGTCGAACTCATGCTGAAGTGGCTTTAGCTTCTTAGTGCTGTGCTTTAGCCCACTGCGCCACCAAGGAGGGCCCTACATGCACAGCTTTTTTTAAAAAAAATAATCTTCTTTAACAGATATCAATAACTGCAAGTCTTACGTAAGTGATTAGACTCTTACATTTTCTACATATCTATAGACAGTTTTTTTTAAGATTTATTTATTTTATTCATACAAAACCGGGGTACAGGACAGAGATGTGGAGGGTGAGAGGATTCACCAGAGACAGAGCAGGGAGCAGAACAGGCAGATCGACAAAGTACAGTGCTGAGGGGAGCAGTGGGTGGGTCAGGAGAGGTCTGCCACGCCATGTGGGCAGGGGTCGAACTCATGCAGAAGTGGCTTAAGCTTCTTAGTGCAGTGCTTTAACCCGCTGTGCCACCAGGGAGGGCCCCCTACTAAGTCATCTTTTAAAGGAGCACAGTATATATTTAAAGCCAATTCTCAGTAATTTTTGAGTCTGACAATACTCATAATGAGTAATTTTGTACATCTTATTTCATCTATTCTTCCCTTATTTTACTTATTATTATGTGACTTGGGTATTAGATCCACTTTATTACTGCATGGTCATTTCATAATATGTTATTATATTAAAACAAACAAACAATAAACAAACAAAAACAACTGTTTTGAGGGCCCTCCCTGGTGGCACAGCAGGTGAAAGCACAGTACTAAGAAGCTAAAGCCACTTCACCATGAGTTCGATCCCCGCCCTGGAGGTGACCCCATGAACCAGCAGACCTCTCCTGACTTACCCGCTGCTCCCCTCAACAGTGTGCCTCATTGATCTGCCTGTTTTGCTCCCCACTCTTTCTCTGGTGAAGCCGCTCACTGCCCCTGCATTTCTGGCCTGTACCCCGGTTTTATATGCATAAATAAACAAATCTTTAAAAAAAAAAACTGTTTTGATTTGTGTGTTTATATTTCTAATCCATATGCACTTGTATTGTATATCATTATATGTTTTGTTGATTTTAGTCTTTATCTTGGATCCTTTTATGTATGATTTTTCCACTGTTGAATTGCCACTGTTATTGTAAATATCTTATTTTCTTGAAGAATATCTTTAAGTTTCTTTCTCTTTTTTTATTTTAGTAATAGGTCCATCTTCTAACTGCTTATACTTTAATATTTTTATCACCCCATTCATAATACTGTTCAATTGAGGTATAATATTCTTGTAATCCACCCCAGATGTATTACTTAGAAAACTTGAAAGGATCAGCTGGCACATTATTAAAACCAACATACACATTTTACATTGTTGTTTCTGAGATTTGACAACTGTAGTCTTCCTTAAGTTATAGGAACTAGTTATTTGAAAATATAACCTTAAAACACTAAATATAATGTTTTCAATTCTATATTTCTTAATTTCCCTATAAACTTTGGCTTTAACCATTTGATAGTGAAATTGTCACTTGTATTGCTTAACATTTTGGTAGATAGTTTCATTATTAGAATGCATCCACACAGATTAAAAATTCGGGCCCTCCCTGGTGGCTTAGCAGGTTAAAGCACAGCACAAAGAAGCTTAAGCCATTTCCGCATGAGTTCGATCCCCGCCTGCCCCGGAGGAAATCCACATGGTGTGGCAGACCTCTCCTGGCCCGCCCTCTGTTCCCCTCAGCAGTGTACTTCCTCGATCTGCCTGTTCTGCTCCCCACTCTGTTCTTGGTGAATCCTCTCACCCTCCACATTTCTGGCCTGTACTCCAGTTCTGTACAAATAAATAAATAAATCTTTAAAAAAAATTCAATTACAGATTTAAATGACTTGTCTTTCTTACCAACACAGGTTTGATCCAGCACATTTAGAATCCAAAATATGAAGAAGACATTGTTCTCTCTTTCAATTACACTCTTCCCTCTGCTCTATAGATAACTTTGTAAGCTTGGAGCCAGGATGAAGCTGCAGAGAATGGCCCTGTGCTTAGGGAAATAATAACTAAAATAAATAAAATATATTTTAAAAGTGTTCTGATAAGGGCCCTCCCTGGTGGCGCAGTGGGCTAAAGCACAGCACTAAGAAACTTAAACCACTTCCACATGAGTTTGATCCCCACCTGCCCTGGAGGTGAACACATGGCGCGGCAGACCTCTCCCAGCTGCTCCCATCAGCAGTGTACCTCCTCAATCTGACTGTTCTGCTCCCTACTCTGTCTCTGGTGAATCCTCTTACCCTCCGCATCTCTGGCCTGTACCCCAGCTCTGTATGAATAAATAAATAAATCTTTAAAAAAAAGTGTTCTGATAAAATGAAGAATTTGGTGTCTTCTAGGAACTATTAAAGGCCAGAATGACTTGAGACTGATTAGTTCAGGAGGGTACATAGGCATGAGATGCAAAGGAAAAGTTGGGTAGAGATCATATCACAGGTAAATGTAAAGCCATATATTTTTTTCCTGAGATTGTATTTATTCTCACCACAGAGAAAATTCATCAGAAATCTTTGAGCACCAGAAACACATTACCCCATTTATAAGGTGTCTCTTCCTATTGCGATGAGAATGGTCTTTGGGAAACAAGTGTAGATATAAGACCAATTAAGGAATAACAGAGTGGTCCAGGTGAGAACTGCATTGGCCTAGATCAGAGTGGGGTCAAGAGGGATGATGAGGCTCCAGACTGTGCATATATTTTGAATATACAGATAACAGGATTTCCTGATGGTTTAGACTTAGTGTGCAAGAGAAAGAGTAAAGGATGTCTTGGTAATTGGCTAAATGGAAGTGCTATTGACAGAGATAGGAGACACTAGAGAAGACCAATTATGATGGAAGTAAGGCCTCAAGAACTCAGTTTTAAGCAGGGCTGATTGAAGTGCCTGTTACATCAAAGTGGAAAGCTTAGGTAGTTAACTAAGGTCTGGAGCTCCAGAAGGAGTTCTGGGCTGTAGATATAAATGTGGGACTATTGCTATACATGGTATATAAAAGTGTGGGAATGAAAGAGATCACCAAGTGAGCATATGCTTAGGAAAGAAGAGATCCAAAGACCAAGCCCTGTGAGTTCCAGTGTTTCAAGGTTGGGAAGATGAAGAGAAGGAACAAAAGAAGTTGAGCACAATAGAACTAGTGTTACACTCACTCCAGAAGTCAGGTTTAGGAATACCTTAGAAAGTGTTTTAAGGTTGTGTTCAATCTCTTTAGCACTCTTGGTTTCACCACAGACTCAGAGATTATTGTGAATACTAGAAAAAGTGTTCTTGCATACCAAAATTGTTCTAGAAATATGTTCTTTTGTACCTCCTAGTCAATATTTACTTTATCTTGCATTTTTAAGACCTTCCCTGTAGAAATCACACCTCACATTTTGAGTGTAGTCACCTCATATGCATATTCAACTGATAACTTGAATTATATAAAATTGAAGTACAGAGAGCACTACAATTCTATGGGTAATTCCACTCCAATTAATGCATATATCCAAGAATGGGAGAACTAAATGTCAATCTGTTGTTTTCCTGGGATGTCCACAAGAACACTACACTATGAAGCTATGGGTAGATTGTGGATTTTTCAAGATAATCATTGCATATAATGTTAGCCTTTTTTGTTGATATTAAAATCTAGTTTTGGGCCCTCCCTGGTGGCGCAGTGGGTTAAAGCACAGCACTGAGAATCTAAAGCCACTTCCGCATGAGTTTGATTCCCGCCTGCCCCGGAGGTGACCACATGGCGTGGCAGACCTCTCCTGACCCGCCCGCTGCTCCCCTCAGCAGTGTACTTCGTCAGTCTGCCTGTTCTATTCCCCATTCTGTCTCTGGTGAATCCTCTCACTGCCCCTGAGCCTCTGGCCTGTACCCCAGTTCTGTATGCACAAATAAATACATCTTTAAAAAAAAAATCTAGTTTTGTTTTAGATATGATTCTAACCTAACTAAACTGCCACAAGTCAAACTTAAATTTGTTAAGTGTGTCTACAGAAAGGGTATATGGCTGTTCTCTCTCTCTCTTTTTTAAAGATTTATTTTATTTATGAATACAGAACTGGAGTACAGGCCAGAGATATAGGGGCAGTGAGAGGCTTCACCAGAGACAAAGTGGGGAACAGAGCAGGCAGATCGACAAAGTACACTGCTGAGGGGAGCAGCAGGCAAGGCAGGAGAGTTCTGCTGTGCCATCTGGATAACCTCCGGGGCTGGAGATAGAACTTGTACTGAAGCAGCTGTGGCTAGCTTGCAGTGCTGTGCCCTAACCCCTTGCACCACCAGGGAGGGTCTGTATGACTGTTTCTTGCTCCAGTCCACTTAGGTCTCGACAGGTACCACCATGTCTCTCTCCTCATTGTCTAGAAGCAAGATACTCTTTGGGCTCTTCATGATGTTCTTATGTAACATTAATGCTTCTTGGCTGTATTAGAATCCACAGGTCTTCACTTAGATCCCAATACAGTCAGAATTCCTATGTTGTTTTACTTTCTTACATGTGAAACACCACTTTTATCAGAAATCATATTTGCCTCCACGGTGTTTCTATTGAGGTAACTGCATAACATAATATAGTATTCTTTGGTGGGGTAAACTTGTTTGTTTAATTTCTTAAAAAGTAAACCGACAGGCCCTCCCTGATGCTGCAGCAGATTAAAGCATAGCACTAAGAAGCTAAAGCCACTTCAGCATGATCCCCGAACCAGAGTTACCACATGGTGTGGCAGGTCTCTCCTGACCTGTCCGCTGAGTGCTTTGTCAGTTGGCCTGCTCCCCACTCTGTTTCTGGTGAATCCCCTCACTGCCCCTGCACCTCTGGTCTGTACCTCAGTTCTGTATGTATCAATAAATAAATGTTAAAAAAAAAAAAGTAAACTGACACTTAACAGGACTAGTCATGTCTAGTTTTAGCAACATACATAAAAGTACTCCTTTTTATTCAGGAAAAACTGTCACCAGGTAGTCATTTAAAATATACCCTATGAAAAAAAGTACGTTAGGTCCTTGTGGGCATGTAATTTGAGAGACATACCTGCCATAGGTGGGTCAAACTAAGCATGTCCATCTCCTCTGCATCCATTTGCATCCCTAGTTGTGCATAGAGGCCCAAGGAGATGCCCAGAATGGAAAAAATAAAAAATCAAAGATTTGAGGTTCTAAATTATTAGAGAAGTCTGCTGGCCTGGTTTTATCCTAAGTAAGGTCAATGGATGTAAAATGGAGCTACCTAGTGAGTGGGGTTTAGCTTAACATCAGGTCAGTGTTGATGAACAGAACTTCTGGGAAAGCAGTTTCTGTAAGCCCACCTGAACCAGGTTCCAGTTCCCTGGCATGGCCCTGGGAAACATCTCTGCATGTGTGGAAAGTAGTGGTCTGTATCAGAAGTGGGGCCTGCTTTGATGCGTGTGCAACAGCTGTGGATAAGATGAAGCTTAAGAACAGAAACAGTTTCTCCCACCCTCTGGATTCAGAGGTAGGCTGGGGTGTGCTTTGGTGGCCTGGGGTTTCTGAAGAAGACCGGGCATCACTCTGAACTGAAAGGCTTCATGTCTTTGCAATGCCCCAACTGACAATGACACTAGAGAAGGGTCTCCCTCAGGAAAACATGGCCAAACTTTCTCATTTCTTCTTCTCTAAAAGATTATTGCTACTGCATATTTCCTTCCAATGAGAAAGTGTTTGTAAGTTGCCCAAGAGGGAGAGTGTCATGAAGACAAAGGCTTACAGTCAATATGATTTGGATTTGAGGGGGAATAAGAACTAATTTTATACCATTGGCTGGTAACAGGCTCATGTTTCCATATGAATTGGTTCATAAATTTGGGAGATTAGCTCTCAAAGAAAGCTACCTCATGGTACCAAAAGCAGAGGCATTTTATTTAACAATGAGGAGGTAGAGCTATGGGAAGCAGAATGCAACTAAAAGCCAATATTCTGCTGCTCAACTGATGTCTTATTAAAAATGTGTGTTTGTGGCCAAGGAAGTAGGAGGTACACGCTCAGCTGTCAGGCAGCGACAAGAGTGCTGTGCCCGGGATCCATCCTGAAAGGCCTGCTCACTCAGATCCCCAGTCCACAAGAAGAGAGCCGCGTACATCCTCTTCCCACATGACAATCAAAATCACACCACAGACTTCATTTTTCTCACTTCTCCTACACAAGGGCTCATGGTTGGGCATAAGATAATGAGGACAGGCTCTGTCACCCACAATGTGGCAAGATAAGATGTAGCACAGTCAGAAGAAATTATTTTAGGGCCCCTCCCCCAGAGTGGGCACTGGTGACTCAATTTATCCCCTTTATGGCAAAATGGGTGAAAGCAGATCCAGGATCCTCAGATGCCCTAAGTTTTAATTCTAGCTCCACCACTGACTTCATTTTTGTAATAGGTCTACTATAAGCATCTCTAGGCATCTGTCTTCTAGAAGATGGCATTCAACTCTAACTCACCTCCACATTATAATGTTCTGCATTTATAGGAAGCACCAAACTGTATTGTGAAGTCCTCTGTGAAGTTCAACATTTGCATCATTCTCCAACCTACCCAGCAATAGCCCCCTGGTGTTTTGTGAACTGTCACTCTCTGTAAAACGAGGTTTACCCAAGTATAGTTGCAACAGTGGTTTTAAGCTCTACCCATGTTTGCAGTGTTTATAATTATGGCCACTAGAACTTTCTCAGTTGATTGCATTAAACCTCAATGGTTCTTCAAGTAGTGGGTTTCATAGATTGACCAGTAAAAGCTATCTTGTGCCTAACGATGTCATTAGAACTGCTCGTTCTTGTCTCCAAGACAGACAGCCACTGAGCACACATATATTGTGTATGTTTCACAAGGGAACTGAAAAAGGATTGATTCTAGTAAAGATAATAAATAAGAACCCTAAGTAAAAGATACAGTAAAGAGAATAAGAAGTGGCTTTGAGGCATTGAATTTCAGAAGGAGGAAGAAAAAAATGAAGAAGAAGTTGGCATAAGAACTAATGAGCTTTGCCCTCCCTGGTGGCGTAGCAGGTTAAAGCACAGCACTAAGAAGCTTAAACCACTTACGCATGAGTTCGATCCCCACCTGCCCTGGAGGTGATCCACATGGTGTGGCAGATCTCTCCTGACCCATCTGCTGCTCCCCTCAGCATTGATCTGCCTGTTCTGCTCCCCACTCTGTCTCTGGTGAATCCTCTCACCCTCCGCATCTCTGGCCTGTACTCCAGTTCTGTATGAATAAATAAATCTTAAAAAAAAAAACGAACTAATGAACTTATACCTCTGGGTCTTCGGCTGAGGATAAAGGGCACTTTTTTTCGCTCTGGTTTCTCAGTTTACTTATCTGGTAAATAGAGTTATCAGCTCAAATCAACCTCATTTAGTAGTTTATATAAACTACAATAGTTTATATATATGAGACCACTAGCTTCTTAATAGTCTAATAAGTTTATTAGGAATCAGTTGGTAAAATTGACAATTTTATGTTCAAATCCTATAGTCACCAAATAGATGAGAAGTATATAACCACCTTCAGGGGCTTTTATTTAAATACAGAAGAAAAGGGCTGGCTTCTCTGTCCATTTAATTACATTCCCAGAGAGTTTTTACTTGAATGAAATGACAATGAGGTTATATACTGCCTGGAGTAAATTGCTTACTAAAGGAGATACTAATATCGGATCACAATTGCTGAACTACAGTTCATACAGAGCAGACTCAGAATTTGTTGTATTTTTAGAAAAGTGAGAACATACAGCATTATGTGCACCCCCTCCCTGCCACCAGGGACTCGGAGAAGACTCAATCCTATTAAAGGTCCTTACAATGAAATGTAAATGTCCACATTAAGTGGGATAGCACTACCAACCGAAAGTAAAGTTGCAAAGTCACCCACACTCTCCAGTCTAGAGTTGTGAATAAGTATGATTGTGGACCTATTCTTTAAACTATTTGGGATACTTCAAATCAGCTTGGAAAAGTCTTTGACTATTTAATGGGCATCCACAGAAGGATATAATATCCTGGCCCTCCCTGGTGGTGCAAAGGCTTAAAGCACAGCACAACAAAGCTTGTAGCAGTTGCTTCAGCTTGAGTCCCATCCCCAGCCAAGGAGCTGATCCACGTTGCCTTGTGTCAAGTAGTCATGTAGTCGTGTCAGTCATGTCGCGTGTAGAGTTGTGCCGTGTCCCTTCGCATCGCTCAGCAGACCACTCTTGTCTCCCCTACTACTTCCCTCAGCAGTGTACTTTGTCTGTCCATCTGCCTGTTTTGCTTCCCTCTCTATCTCTGGTGAATCCTTTCACCCCTGCACCCCTGGTCTGTACCTCAGTTCTGTATGCATAAATGAATCTTTAAAAAGAGAGCAAGAAGGATATAAGACCCCATATAAATAATAGCCATAGATATATATTTTCAGGAATTCCCTAGATATGTAAGCAAGGGAGTTTTCCTTCCTCAGATTCCAAGATTGAAAGTATATAATTAATGAATTAATGATTCTTTTCAGATACTGTTAAAAGAAACCTGGAAGAGGAGTCTTGGGAGGAGGGAGAAGATCTGCAGAGAGAGAGAGAGGAAGCACCTGAGTTTGTGTCAGTCTTAGGGAAAGTTTGTCTTTTTGAATTCTATAATGGCTATGTTTGCAAAGGTCAGGAAAGAGGAGAACCAAAATTGCTACTCACTCCTTGGGCAACCTGGTTGGGAGCAGACCCCCTGACCTCATGCCAGGGCCCTCCATCTGGAGGACCCGCCCGGCTGTTTATTCTCCACTTTCACGGCCTTGGGCCTATGACAGCTGGTGAACAGGGACCCAGTCCTTTTGTTACAGTCAGGCATGCCCCCAGAGTGGCATGCACACAGTTCCTGCTTTCTCTTTTGCCAGAGTGGGAAAACCATTAGTGCCTAGCCCAGGAGATAGACTCATCATATAGTAGTGGACCTTCTCTCCTGTTTCCTCTCAGTCTACTGCTGGTGTATGCAACTTACTCAAAACTTACAGATAAGTAATATACTCTCTCTATTAGCAATTCCTTACTTTCTTTTTTAGAAAAAAAAAAGATTTATTTATTTATGCATACAAAACTGAGGTACAAGCCAGAGGAACAGGGATATTGAGAGGCTTCACCAGAGACAGAGTTGGGAGAAGAACAGGCAGATCAATGAAATATACTGCTGAGGGGAGCAGAAGGAAGGTCAGGAGAGGTCTGTTGGGTCATGTGGATCACTTTTAGGGCAGGGATCAAACTCGCACTGAAGTGGCTGCAGACTCACTTGCAGTGCTGCCTCCTAACCCATTGCATCATGAGGGAGGGCCGATACTCTCTTTCCTTATGAGAAGGGGAAATTTTATCCCTATAAACTCTTTACAAGCAACAAGGGAGAGCTGGAATCACAGTTTCCTGTGAAATGAGGAGTGATGGGGATTATTGCCACAGTGAATCTCTTTGCCACTGCAGGAATAAATGGAAATTTTGAAGGCATGCTCTTCCCAAAACTACCCTAAGCAGAGAATAGCATTTTACATTTATATTCTGCAATTAACAAAACTGCCTTGTAGACTTTATTAGATTTTACTCTCACTCATTAAGAACACATACTGCATACACATGCATACCCACACAGACATAACCTCTTTGTAATAATCCCCCTAAACACACTCTAGCCCCATACATGTATACTCCCACATATGCCCAACCTCCATAAAGTAGTACATGTCTGAATACATGTATGTGCTCATGTATGCACACACACATACACTTTCATCTGTGTCAAGTGGAAGCCAACAAATTGGACTCTAATAAACTTTCCTCCCTGGCACATTGTCACTTTGTTCTCATAGAAAACTAATGGAAGCTAGTGGTTTCTGTCACCATCATCCCATTGATAAAGAAATCATCATGATCTCCATAGCTATAAATAAAACTTACACGTGAAATCTCACGTCCACAGTTCAGCCATGAAGATGACAACTTGTAACACTTTTCTGAACTTGACCCAGTAGTCAAGTTTTGACCTGCTGACTTCTGCCTTATTTGGGAAATTTATAGATCACTGATTTCCTCTTACTTCTCTGGTATTCTTTTTGTCTCCTTTAAAGATGCTTTTTCTTTTCAAAATGGTTGGGGTTACTGAGGATTTCCTCTTTGTACTTGTTTTCACTCTACATATTTTTTTTCTGGGAAATCAGCTGAAACCTCTTGTGATTTCTGTATTAATTTATGCTAATAATGTAGTGGAGAGTGGCATAGAGTCTAGTTTTGGAGTCATGGAGTCTTGGGTTTAAATCCTGGCACTTCTACCAACTAGACATGTGACATGTGACAATATATGCAATTCTTCAAGGTTGTTTTCCCACCAATAACAGAAAAAACTGTCATCCCTAACTTCCACAGTTATTATGAAGATCCCTTCATGTACTCACCATTTTTTAAGTATATATTATATTTTATATGCTGAAACACAGTGAAAACCAAAACATAAAAATTGTCATCCTTGTGACACTCATAGTGTGAGACAGACATTAAAAAAGTGAGCAAATGAATCATTTAATATACAACAGTGATAAGAGTTTTGAAGAAGAAAAATCAGAGTAATAGCAACGACCTGATGAATGTGGAAAAGTTAACACATCGCGGAAGTGCTCAATAAAAACCACAATCTCTCTATCATCACCTGAAACTGAGCCTCAATTTCTGGCCTAATTCTCTCTTTATTTAGTTAAGGATCTCAAATTTATTATGTCTAAATTTAAATGTTCTTCTTCTTCTTTTTTTTTTTTTTCCAACCTCCTATATTCCTTTGTATTTATTCCCCATTGGGTCAAAAGCACCCAAGTCTCAACTGATCCTTATAAGTCTCCCACCCTTATAAGTGTTGTGACTCTGTCTTCCATCACTTGCCCTCCTGCTCTTGCCCTTTTCTAACACCAGCCTACTGTGGCAACTACCTTCCTCTTCTCCAAGATGATTCAATCAGATTTCCACACAACTGTTGTGATTAAATGTAGGCAGTGACATCCTAGCGCACCATCTGCAGGTGTGGCCCAAGTTCTCCCACCCATGCGACACTCTGGACTTCCTGCCACCCACTCCAGTTCACTTACCAGCCTTCTGAACACTTTAGCCTCTAAACCACTGAACGTGTGAGAAGCTCTTATATTCACTAGACTACTTGTTTGCATACTTTTGCTCCCACACCTGCCATTTTCACTTCCAGCAGTACTTTCACTTAGTCTTCCCTCTGGCTAAGTATGACTTGTGATCAAAGACTCAAGGCATTTATGTATTTTTCCAGTGTCCACCCTGACGCTGCCTCCCTCTAACTGTAACTGGGTGAGGTTTTCCCTTTTAGGCTCCCTTGTACCCTGGTTAAATCTCTGTCTCTTTAACTGATGTCATCGTTTTATTTATACATTATTTTTGTGTGTTTCTATCAGAAGCTACTGAGAGACAGGATTCAATCTTACTTGCTTTCCTAGGATCTGTCAGCAGCAATTCCATCTTTATTCTGTCCATAGGATGTGTGCTCATTTGTCCTACATAGTCTATAATTGTCAACAGTGAATTTATCAAAATATGGAGTTGTTGATCTGGTTCTCACATGCCATGCCATTTCAGTCTATGTGGTGTTTATGGAAAATTTGTCTCTACCATTTTAAGGACCATAGGTCAGCACTGAAGATATTGCATTTACTGATTAAACAAATGACTTTAAATCTTAGGTTATATCCCATATGTTCACATTTATAGTAATGACTTTAAATCTATTGCTTTGTTCATTTTATTGGTTTCCCTATGCCAACAATATCATTCCTCCAGTAGACCTTGAAACTGTTTCCAGACCACAAGATAACTAGATAATTGAGACTTTAAGTCATCAATATTTTTCATGACCTACAGAATAAATGGAAGTATAACAGCATTGTGTGTGTATATAATATATATATATATATGCGTGTGTGTGTGTGTACATGCACATTTATATACATATATATATGTATGTGTGTGTATATATGTATGTATATGTGTATGGATATATGTGTGTATACATATATATATGCATACATACATATGTGTGTGTGTGTATACACATCCCCCCCTCTGCTTTTTTTAAGATTTATTTATTCATACAGAACTGGGGCACAGGCCAGAGATGTGGAGGGTGAGAGGATTCACCAGAGACAGAGTGGGGAGCAGAACAGGCCGACTGATGAAGTACATTGCTGAGAAGAGCAGTGGGAGGGTCAGGAGAGGTCTGCCGTGCCATGTGGATCTCCTCCGGGGCAGGCAGGGATTGAACTCATGCAGAAGTGGCTTAAGCTTCTTAGTGCTGTGCTTTAACCCGCTGCACCACTAGGGAGGGTCTTTCCCCCTCTGTTTTTAACCATACATTCTCTTCTGCACTAAAAGCACCTATCCTGTAGCAAAGTGCAGTTTTCTCATGGTCCTAAATTCATCCCACCTTCTCACTCACTGCTTTTTGTCTTTCTGGTCCCTAGCTGCATGCCATGCCTAGAAACTGCCATCCTTCTCTCAGTACCTTCTCACACATATTGTGAGATAAATATATGACATATTCTTCCATCTTCAGGTCCCCTCATAGTAAGTATAAAAACAGAAGTCCACTTTGGAGTTCTCATTAGACTTTCTTCTAACTCTGTTAGTAATTCTCACTATATTACAAGGAGTTCAGGGTTAGAATCACAACCATCTTATATTCCAAGTATGTACATACTCAGTCCTCAATAAATATTTTCCAGTTGAATGATAAATATGATAAAGTAAGAAAAGCAAAGCATGAATCCACTAGCATCCCATAAACATCTCTATTTTCTATAAGAGGAAATATGAAGTTTAAAGGATAAAGAGAAACAGTAGCTTCTGGTTGCCAAAATAATCAACAATTTTTAAACAATTTCATTAAATGTATCCTTTATTAATGGAGATAATGGACATCAGTTAAGACATAATGACCCCAAAAAAGAAAGGCTCCCAAAGCGATATTACCAAGATGGTGAGAGGTGAGGTTTCTTGCCTCACTCCTGCAAGGAACATCTATCAGTTAACTAGAAGGTCAGTACATTCAGAATCTGTGGCTTGAGGCAAAATGTAGAAAAACCCTTGGCTATCCAAGAACAATACTACACAGAAAATTCATGAAAGAGAAACATGCTTCATTGGCATTGAAATGGGTGAAAAGCAGTGGCTGGGGTCTGTAGTTCAGGACAGGGGTCTGTAGTTCAGGACAGAGCCTAAAGATGGGAGATTACAAATAGCAACCTGACCCAGGGAAATGTATGTGGAGGACCTGGGGTGCTCCACACCAGCCAGGTGTCTGTTAAGAACAGAGATGGTGCTCTAAGGCACTCCCTAGTGGTGCAATGGGTTAAAGCATAGCATTGTGAAGCTATCCCCAGCCACCACAGCATGAGTTCAATCCCCAGCCAGGGAGACTGGGTGTGGCAGATTTCTCCTGAACCACTCACTACTCCCCTCAGCAGTGTATTACAATGGATCTTCCTGTTTCTGATCCCCACTCTATTGCTGCTGAATCCCTTCATGCCCCAAATGTCTGGCCTGTATCCCAGTTCTTGTATGCATAAATAAATAAATCTTAAAAAAAGAGATGGTACTCTAGATCACACTCCCTCCCTGACATGCATTAGGATGGACACAGACCTTGTGAGAAGCAATTAGCAGTGCATAGAATGCAAGGTCTCACATTAGAAGCCTAGGAATGAGGTCACAAACATGAGCCAGTCCACCTTCCGCAGCACATTCACACCACAGCTGGACCTCTTCAGGTCCCACCTACATCCTCTGACTCAGTAATTGCAAAACCAAGTCTCAGTACCTACAGAAACCAACCCCCCCCCCCAAGAAAATACTGGCATCTGTGGGAAAAGTAAAAGTAGCTTAACTGTCTCCGTAACTATTACAGATACTCTTTAAAAATAGTAAAAGGAAGAATGATGTCACCAACATGGCCATAAAGAGAGCTGGGATTAAGTCCTCTCTTGTGTATAGTTAATAAGGGAAAAACTGCAGCAAAATCCAGACAAAACTCAGATGTTATGAACAGGATTGGTGACATGGGTGGGGGGGAAGGAGGAAGGTGAAAACAATTGAAGAAGAAGTGAGAGAGACATTTCCACCATAGCCCGACCATCCTTCCCCACCTACAAAACCAGAACACCTCGACCAAGGAAAGAAAAGAGGGGTGGGGATCCTGAATGCAACTGGGAAAAGTTGAAACACCCAAAAACCCCAGAGGGATAAACAAATGTTAACAAATTGATTTGCATGGAGGGGAACAGGACTACTACATATCCACGGGTTAAGACCTGTGGGAAGGATAAGACTCAACTTTCTTGCCACCATGGAGGGCAGAGCAGGGGCCTGGGCATAGCCTGCAGGAACACGTGGTCCCCTGACATAGCTGGAGGGTGACAGTGCTCCTGCCTTGAGAGGTGATTTTATGATAGTGGAAGCCAGGCAAGGAGTGCCAGTCAGTATAAACACCTGGCATTAGCCTTAGTCAGGGCTTGCCTCTGCTGCTAAACCAGGCAGGACTCTGCTGTGAACCGGCACCAGGACCTTGGGTGCCAGGCGAGGTGTGACTACCTGTACTCAGCTTCAGGCCGTTACCTAGAACTGTGGCAGGGCATGGCCAAAAGCACTGAAACAGATGGGACGCTGCCACTAAAAGGAAGCTTGTGCCTTCAATTCCCAGGGCAGCCTGGGGTGACAGCCTACACTCAGCTCCTAGCCATTACCTGGAAGTTCATTAGAGCATGGCTGTAGTTCACTAGAACAGGCAGGGATACCCTGAAGTAATTGGCAACAAACAGTATCTGCTCGTAACTAAAGGTTGGACAGTGGCAGAGCCACGAATACTAGAGCATAACACCTCAACTGACTGGAAACTAAGCTGGTGTTGAGCCACTGCCAATGGAAACACAACCCCCCCACACACACAAAATTAGGCAACAGAAGGACCACCACCAACAAGAACCACCTCCCGCAACCACAATTATAAACTAGAAATCTCACCATTAAGCCCACTCTTAGAATAGTGGAAACACAGAGGAAGGAAGTCACCAGGTATAGCACTCAAACTCAAAACACTATCACCCTTTTAGAGGATTGGTGCATTAGTCCTTGACCTGGTCTGAATACCAGTAGTTGCCACTCCAGAGGGAGGACCCAGAAGAAATGCTACCCAATACTAGCAAGACAGTGTCTCAACACATAGAATGCATTAGGAAACAAATGATGGGGGGGGGGGAGAAAAAACACAAGTACCCAAGTAAGACCACAGGGGAAAATTTCACCCCCAAAAGATCAGTCACTAGACATCAACAAAGATTTAAAAGAACTGCTCAATCTGTCAGACAGAGATTTTAGAATCATCATTGTTAACAAACACAAAGATGATGAAAAGGAAAAAAAAATTACATGAGACAAATAATCAATGAACTGAGGAATGAAAATTAGACCTTAAAAAGGAAATAAAAGAAATGCAAGAGGTTAAAATACTAGAGGAGTTAAAGAGTTATGGGGAAGGCAGTGAAAACAGAAGAATGAATCAGCACCCTCAAAGACACAGAAATAAAGAGAATCAAAACAGAAAAGGAAAGAGAAGTAAAAAGGAAAAGGAATGAAGAAACACTCTGAGAGCTATCTGACACCATGAGGAAAGGAAATATCAGAGTTATAGGTCTCCCAGATGGCAAGATGAAAGTCCAAGGAATCAATAAAAATTTTTACACAAATAAATGAAGAGAACTCTCCAACTATGAAGACAGAAATGAAAAGGCATACAAAAAGTGAGAAGGACACCAACCTACCATGATGAAAGGAGAAATACAGCAAGACACATAATAGTAAAGCTCCCAAGAATACAAGACAAGGGAGAGTAATGAGATTGACAAGAGGGAATAAACAACCTATAAAGGAAAACCAATCAGACTAATAACAGACTTCTCTGAAGAAACACTATAGGCGAGAAGAGAGTGGAGGGACATTCTCAACAAACTCCATAGCATTAAATGCCAACCAAGAATACTTTACCCTGCAAAGCTCTTCTTCCTCTATGAAGAAAGAATAAGGACATTCTCAAACAGAAACTCCACAATTGTGTCACAATGAACCTCAACTCCAAAAAAAAAAAAAAAAAAACCATACACGTAATCCTTAAGCTAAAACCAACAGATAGATGAACAAAGACAGATCAAAATAAGGAATCAAAGCACAAAAAGACAAACAGAATAAACAGAATGGCAAATACAGGTGCCAATGTATCAATATTAATTCTAAATGTAAATGGGTTAAACTCATCAATAAAAAGACACAGAGTTGCAGGCTGGATTAAAATACAGAACCCAACCTTCTGCTCTCTCCAAGAAACACTTTTAATTACAAAGGATAAAAATAGACTGAAAGTAAAAGGACAGGAAGCAATCCTGCAAGCAAATGGACCAAAAAAGAAGGCAAGAACAGCTACTCTTATATCAGATAAAATAAACTTCAAACTAAAAAAAAGGTTAAAAGAGACACAGAAGGCCACTACATTTGTGATTAAGGGGACAATACAGCAAAACAGACATGACACTCCTCAACACAGCAAATGAAGGAATACCGATATATCAGGAAACTATTGCCATCTAAGAAAACGTATATTAGAGAAAATATATACACAATAGGAGACTTCAATATGTCACTCTCAACAATAGATAGATCAACAAGACAAAAAATAGGCCAGAACACTAAAGCTCTAAGCAAGGGTCTAGACTTCATTGTTCTAACAGGCATCTATAGAACAATACAGTCCAAAACATCTGAGTACACATTTTTCCCAAATCCACATAGATCATTCTCAAGGATGGACCACATACTGGGACACAAGACAAATATCAATAATTAGATCAAAATCATATCAACTATTTTCTCTGACCATGAAGGAATCAAACTAGAAATAAACCATGTGAAGAAGGCAAAAAACCCACCTATCTTATAGAGATTGAAATCCACACTACTGGAGGAGCACTGGATCAATGAGGAGCTCAAGAAAGAAATTAAAAAATACCTTGAGAAGAATGACAATGAGAATATAACTCTCCAAAAATTATGTGATACATTAAAAGCAGTTATAAGAGAAAAATATATAGCAATACAGCCTCACATAAAGAAACAAGAAGCAACCTAATCTCCCACGTTAAAGAACTGGCAAAAGAACAAAATAGCCCAAAAGTCAGTAGAAGAAATAATAACAGTCAAAGCAAAAATAAATGAAATAGAAGTTAGGAAAACAATCCAAAAAATCAATGAAACCAGAAGTTGGTTCTTTAAAAAAGCAAACAGAATAGACAAATTCCTACCCATGTTCATAAGGAAAAAAAAAAAAAAAAAAAAACAAAACAAACAAACAAA
>NW_004567106.1:2215815-2227054 GCF_000260355.1 Condylura cristata | reverse complement strand
AAAAACTATTTAATCGTATCAATAGATGGCAGAAAAGGCAATCGACAAAGTTCAACATCCATTTTTGTTTAAGACCCTTGAAATCCTCTGAATAGAAAGAACATGATAAAATCCATATATGACAAACCCAAAGCCAATACTATCCTAAATGGAGAAAAGCTGAAAGCCTTTCTTTTACAATCAGAAACAAGAAAAGAATGTCCACTATCACCACTGTTCTTCAATATAATACTGGAAGTCCTAAGCAGAGCAGTAAGAAAGGAAAAAGACATATAAGGAATCCAAGTAGGGACAAAAGAAATAAAACTATATTTGCAGATGATATGATAATTTACATGGAAAACCCTAAAAACCCCATAGAAATACTAATCAAAACAGTCAACCAGGTTAGTGAGTTAGTAGGATATAAAATTCACACACAAAAGTCAGTAGCCTTCCTGTACATAAACAACCAATCAGAGGAAGTGGAAATAATAATAATAATAATAATAGTAATAATAATACCTATACAATTGAAACAAACAAAATCAAATACTTGGGAATAACAAAAGAGTTAAAATACCTAAACAAAGAAAATAAGGGCCCTTCCTGGTGGCATAGTGGGTTGGAGTACAGCACTGTGAAGCCCCCAGCCCTCGAGGTGTTTTACACAGCACAGCAGACCTCTCCTGACCCATCCACTGCTCCCCTCAGAAGTGTACTTCATTGATCTGCCTTTCTGCTCTCCCATTCTGTCTCTGCTGTATTCTCTCAACTTCCCTGTACCTCTGGCCTGTACCCCAGTTCTGTATGCATAATTAAAGTCTTTTAAAAAAGAAAATTATAAAATGTTGTTAAAAGAAATAGAAGACACCATAAAATGGAAAGACATTCCCTGCTCATGGATCAGAAGAACTAACATCATTAAAATACCCATTCTAACAAAGTGATATATACAGATTTAACACTATTTCAACAAATATCTCAATGACATTCTTCAAAGAACTAGAACAAATAATGATGAGAATTATATGGAACCACAAAAAAAATGTCGAATAGCAAAAACTCTCCTGACTAAACCAAAAGAGAGCAGGGGCATCACACTCCCAGACTTCAAGGTATACGACAGAACCATAATAATCAAAAATGCATGGTACTAGGCCAAGGGTAGACATACAAACAAGTGGATTCAAATAGAAAAACCAGTATAAACCCACAGGTTTATGGACAGCTAATCTTTGACAAAAGAGCAAACCTAAGCAATGGACAAAGAAAGTTGTTCAACAAATGGTGCTGGGAAAACTGGGCTGCTATGTGAAAAAAAAAAAAAAATGAAGCTAGATCACTTCCTCATACCATACACAAAAACTACCTTGAAGTGGATTAAAGAACTAGACATAAGACTTGAAATCATAAAATATCTGGAAAAAAGGTGGGTGGAACGCTACTCGACATACAACTCAGTAACATCTTTAAAGATTAAAACACCGAAAGCAAGGATAGTGAAAGAAAGGATAAACAGCTGAGACTATATCAAGATAAAGAGCTTCTGTACAGAAACAGTGACATTACACAAAACAAAGAGACACTCTAAGATTAGGAGAAATTTTTGTACACAATACTAATAATAAAGAACTCATCACAAAGATATACAAAGAGCTGATGAAACTCAACAAAAGCAAAATGAATAACCCCATCAACAAAAGGGCATAAGAGCTAAAAAGACTTCTCCAATGAGGAAATGCATATGGCCAACAAGCACATGATAAAATTGTTCAACATCACTTGTAATAAGGAAGATGCAAATTAAAACCACAATGAGATACTATCTCACACTACTGAGAATGGCACATCTTAAAACAACTAGCAACAACAAATGTTGGTGAGGATGCGGAGAAAAAGGAACTCTCGTGCACTGCTGGTGGGAATGCAAACTAGTACAACCAGTATGGATAACTATTTGAAGGTTTTTTAAACTACTAAAAATGGAGCTTCCATATGACCAAGAAATCCCACTCCTACATATCTACCCAAAAGACACAAAAGCACTGATTCAAAAAGACACCTGCACCCCCTTGTTTATTGCTATTCCCTATTTACAATAGGAAAGACATGGAAACAACACAGATGTCCAAAATTAGATGACTAGATTAAAAAGATGTGGTACATATACACAATGGAATTTACTCAGCAATCAAAAAAGATAAGCACATGCCTTTTGCAGCAATATGGATGGGTCTGGAAGGGATCGTGCTTAGTGAAATAAGCCAGAAAGAAAAGGAAAAAATACTGGATGGTTTCATTCATAGCAGGAGTATAAAGGACCAGAGGAGAAAATAATACCAATAATGAACAACTATATACCAGAGACATTTTACTGGGGTGGGGTGGGGATTGAGATCAAAAGCAGGGGGCAGGGAGTTCACTGGACTATGGTTATGGCACACAGGTGATTTGGTGATGGAAAGCCCACAGGGATTAAAACTGAGATGGAAAAGGCACAAAATGATGAAATTATAAACTATTATATTATTTTATAAAAAATGAGTAGAGGACCTAAAAAGACACTTCTCCAAAGAGGAAATGTAGATGGCCACTAGGCATATGAAAAGCTGCTCAACATCATTTGTAATAAGAGAAATGCAAATTAAAACCACAATGAGATACAATCTCATACCAGTGAGAATGAATAAAACAACTAGTAACAACAAATGTTGGTGAGGATGTGGAGAAAAAGGAACTCTCCCAAACTGCTAGTGGGAATGAAAACTTGTACAACCACTATGGAAAGCTGTTTGGAGGTTTCTCAAACTGTTAAAAATGGAGCTCCCATATGACACAGCAATCCCACTCTTAGGTATCTTCCCAAAGGACACAAAAACATTGATTCAAAAGGACACTTGCACTCCCATGATTATTGCTGCTCTATTTACAATAGGAAAGACATGGAATCAAACCAAATGCCCAAAAATAGACGACTGGATTAAAAAGATGTGGTACATACACATAGTGGAATATTACTCAGCAATAAAAAAGATAAACCCACACCTTTTGCAGCAACATGGATGGAGATGAAAGGGATCATGCTTGGTGGAATAAAGAAGTGAATTAGTGAATACCAGATGATTTCACTCATAGCAGGATTGTAAGGGAACAGGAGGGGGGAAAAAAGCAATTGTAATAAAGGAAAAAAAAAAGAAAAACAACAAACAACTATAAAACAGAAAGTTGAGAGGGTAATGAGATCAAAACTGGGGTGGGAAATGCACATCGAACTATGGAGATAGAACATGAGTGAATTGATGGTGGGAAGTCCACAGGGATTACAACCAAGGTGATAAAGTGCACAAAATGAAGAATGGTTGAAACAATAATAATTAAAAATAGAAAAATAAAGAGGCAAAAAAAAAAGTAGGGAATGAAATTATATGACACAAACATGCATGTCTGGACTGGCTCCTTAGGTAAGATTATAGATAAAGTTTATAGATTTAAAAAAAAATAGTAAAAGGAACATACAAAAAAAAATAATGTCATTCTGAGACCTTACGGGAAATAAATTTGAAATGGCTCTCCAGAATCCAACCACAAGTAAATGGTAGATTGTATTTCCCTATAAGACAGAGTTTAACATTGTTACAATAAAGAAAACCCATAAGATAAAATATAAAATGCATTTTTTATTGTCACAAGCATATGCAGAAAAACTAATCAAAGAGATACGAAATAGCACAGAAATATAAACGAATGTGCTCAGATATAAACTTAATCATCAGAAAGCAGAACTTGAAGCTTTAAATAACAATAAAAAATGATTCCTGATATAGAAAGCTCAATAAATGACATCAAAAAATGTCAACAAACTATGGAATGAGAATAAACCAAATGGAGAATTGAAATAGTGAACTCAAATACAGTAATGTACCAAGGAGCAAGGAGTGAGAGAGAAACAAGATGGGGGGGAATCTAAGACCAATTTGAAAATATCTGATTCCATTTGGAAAGGCAATATAAGGATCTATCACCTTGATATGAAAAGCAGATAAATACATCACACAACAAAGAAAACTAAGACCAATAATCCTGATGAATATAGATGCAATATCTTCAATAAAATATTAGCAAACTCAATTCAGTAATATATAAAAAGATAATATGCTCTGACCAAGTGGAATTTATTCCAATGATGCAAAGATAGTTTAGCATACCCAAATTAATCAGTGATACTCACCACATCTTCAAACAGGAAAATAAAACTCACATCAGTTGATGCAAAGGATGCATTTAACAATATTGAACACCTATGATAAAAATCTCAAAAAAATGAATTAAAAAGACAAACTCAATACTAGAAATGTCACATATAACAAATCCAGGGCTAACAACATATTCAATGATGAGGGCCCTCCCTGGTGGTGCAGGGGTTAAAGACACAGCACCAGGCACCATGGCATGATTCCAATCCATGGTCAGGGATGTAGGCCAGAGGTACAGGGGTGAAAGGACAGAAGGTCTAACTGAAATAAACTGCTGAGGGGAGCAGTGGGCAAGACAGGAGAGGTCTGCTGCACCGAGTGGGTCAGCTTCCTGACAAGGATCTATCTCATATACAGTGGTTGGCAAAATAGAGCAAACATTATTAAAGTTTATATGGAGCCACAAACAACCCTGAATAGTCAAAGTAGAACTAAGAGAAAATAAGTAAATCAGAGATCTCACCCTCCTAGATTTCAAATCATACTATAAATGTACAGTAATCAAAACTCTGTGGCATTGAATAAAAATAGACACACAGATCAAGGGAATATAAATGAGAGTCCAGAAATAAACTCACACTCATATGCATAGTTAACCTACTACAAAGAAGTCAAGAGTACCCAACGAGGAGGCTCTCTTTAAGTTGGAAAATTTGAACAGGCACATGTAAGAGAAAGAAAATAGACTACTTCTCAAACCATGTCCAAAATTTAATTTAAAATGGATTAAAAACATAGAGGTAACACCTTATACCACAAAACACATAGGAGAAAACATAGATGAAACACTCTAAGACATACAGATGGCCAACAGTTTCATTCAAAATTGCTTATCATCTGTTATCAGGAAAATGGAAGTGAAAATGAGATACCATCCAGTACATGTGGGAATATCTCATCTCCATAAAATATCCAGAAACAACCAGTATTGGTGAGGATGTGCAGAAAAAAGAACACTCATACATTATTAGTGAGATTATAGACTGTTTTAGCTCCTATCAAAACAGGATGGAGGGATCTCAAATTCTTAAAAATACATCTACCACTTGATCCAGCAGATTTACTTCCAGGTATCTATCCTAAAAATGCAAAAGTAAGAACTCAAAGGCAGATATTCACTCCTAGGTTCATGGAAGCACTATGTACAAGTTATAGAAACCACCTAAATAATCAGAGACAGACAAGTGGAATAAGAGGATGTAGGATATATGCAAAATGAAACACTACTTGACTATTAAAAAAAATGAAATTATGCCATTGGTGATAACACAGCTACAACTAAAAGGGTTATAAGGTAAATAAGTCGGAAGGAGAAGAACAAATACATGTGTGATGTGTGATATATGATTAAACTAAACTAAAACAAATAAGCCCTGGAACTATGACTGTAGAACTGAGGCTACCAGAGGGTAATAGTAGGGTATACGGAATAAACAGGCCAGGAACCCCATATACTATGATGGACTATTATGGACTATTTGGTGGTAACTTATCGAGTGTTGTAAGTCAATCTTACCTAAAAAATGGTGCAATTTATTAAACATAAATAAATATAAAAAGACAGAAAAAGAGACTCCCATGAATTCTTTTGAGGATTTATAGAACTGTTAAAGTTCAACTGTAAAGAACACAGGAGAATCTCTAGGGGACTATGGACTGTTGTTGGAGAAATTATAAAGTTCTCTTTTCTTGATAGAGTATTTCTGAGAAAATGGAATGCTGACAATGAGAATGAGCAAAAAAGGAGATGGGGGTAAAAGAAACCAGAAAAGGAAAATGAGTTCAGTTATGATGTTAGAAGTAATAAAAATAAAGAGACTATAAGTAATCATGTGAATGAGCAATTAACATCCTGTGATTTGCTTCCTTAAAAATATTTTATAATACTGAGCAAAACATCAATGAAATTTTTAAATAGCATAATAAATTCTTCCCCATTCATTGTGGTCTCTGAAGAGCATATTTAAATCCCTTTTTTATGAT
This sequence comes from Condylura cristata, assembly GCF_000260355.1. Lineage (NCBI taxonomy): Eukaryota > Metazoa > Chordata > Mammalia > Eulipotyphla > Talpidae > Condylura > Condylura cristata. The sequence continues at coordinate 2,220,836 of NW_004567106.1, read as the reverse complement.
GAAAGTCTTCACTGAGATGTGAACACAAGCACCTTATTCTCTTGGGAAATCCAACTGGAGTTGAGAAGAGAGGATACTGAGACTGATATTGACATACCTCCAGATGAATTTATGAAAAGATAATGATGTATCATTACAATGACTTTTATTTATTTATTTATTATTTATTTATTTATTTTGCCTGATCCCTTACACTTCTCCTATAAGTGAAGTCATCAAGTATTTTTCTTTTTCTTAGTGACATACTACAGAGTGTAGTAGAGAATAGAATCAAAACAAGGGTGGAAACAGCACAAAGGACTCATGGGTAAATTGGTGGTGGGAATTCCATGGGGGATACCACCAAGATGGATGGAAAAGCATACATTATACAAAAATGAAGAATGATGTAAGTATATATATAATAAAATAAAATGATGCATCAGTAGACCTTCATACAGTCACTTCTCCAGAACACTGACCTATTTGCAGAAAATTGTATAGAGAGTGTTCTATAGTGTTCTATAACCCCTCTCTATGAGGGATGGAGCAACTCCATTATCCATTGACAAATGTGTTATTTTTATTTTGGATTCCCATTTGCAGGAAGTGAAGCAGTCTTCCCTGAAGAATCACCGTGGCTCATTCAGACACTGGTCTGCAGCAGCACCATATTTGAGACACAAAACACCAAAAACTAAGATCTCTTCCAGCCTTCCATTCCTTGCTACTCACTGTACAGTTACTGCTAAATCCCTGCACTATCTGAAGGGCAGCAAGGAATTGCATCAGACTGAACAAGGCCACTTGTGTTCTAGAATAATCCTGAGTCATGATGACAGACAAAAATAGTGTTATGTTTTTGTTTTTGTTTTTGTTTTTGTTTTTCCAGATTCACTTGTTATCTCTAAAAGAGATCACATCAGCTTATTTTTTCCTTCATTAATGAACTAAATATACCTAACTGGCTCTATTTATATCAATATACAAATGAAGATTTTAACACCTTTTTTATTTTCATTTATAAAATATCTCTTCTGATGAAACAGGGTGTAAGCCAAAGATACAAGGGGTTCCTCCGAGACAGCATAAAGAGCAGAACAGGCACTGCTGAGTGGAGCAGCTGTGAGACAGGAGAGGTTTGCTGCACCAGGTGGGTCAGCTCCCTGGCCAGGAATGAATTCAGGTCTTATTGGTGATAGTGCTAAGACTTAACACATAGACTACCTGGGAGGCCTACCCACTATTTAAATGTATCCTTTACACAAATAAATAAGAGTACTATCAACCTAATGAGATTTATGATACATCTCACAGCACACACTTCAGTTTGATATTAAGAAATGATTCCAGGCTCAGTTCTGTGACTACATCAATGAAATGTTAAGAGAAACATTTAGTTTATCTTTTTTAGTCACTCTACACAAGAACATGTTCCATGTTATTAAAATAATTTTGGTTTATGGAGATGGGTTAAAGGATCTAATTTTTCCCATTATTTAGTGCCTGACCCTTTACATTAGTTAATACATTTGGCATAACATACAGTAAAACAAAATAAAGCAGTGATCTATCATCAGCAATATGGAAGACAGGAACCCTGTGTGACTCCTCTTGTGTCAAATTCTATTTTAATACATTGGCACTGCAGGACTGATAGAGTGTAAAGATATCCCTAAGAAGAAAACAAAATGATACAAAACTCCCTGAGCTGGAAAATGGTCTTTTGCTCTGAAACATTTTGGTGAAGCCCAGGGCCCATAAGAAAGAGTCATCCCAGAACAGTAATTCCTCCAGTAAACTCAGTGCAGTCTCTCTGACACAAACAACAAAATCTCAGTGTAAGTCTGTTTTTACAAAGTAATATCAATGGAACACATGAGTAGAAAATTTCTGTAGTAAAAAATCGCCAGAAATTAAATATAATTCAAAGAAATGTAAATGGTTATGGAGTTTAATGATCAGAGTTACATAGCAAGGTCCATAAATTGATTGCACAAAATGTCTAAAAAATATCAAAGAGCATGTCCTGAAATAAATAAATGAGGAAATTATTCAAAGTGCAGCATACAGTGGCAAGGATTTAGAAAACATTAAGATGTTTGTTGGAGAGAATGAGTAGAGCAAATAGCATCACAGAGTTCCAGAAAGAGAGGATAGATAGAATGGAAGACAGGTACTATTGAAAAGATAGTAACCAAAACATGTTACAGAGAAAGTAAAAAAGGAATCCACAGAAACACAGAAATCCTAAACAGAAAAAAATAAGCAACTAGTAATTTTATAGTGTAACTGAACATATCAAAGACTGATAATAAGAACAATCACCATAGCAACAGGCAAGGCAAAGGCAGTTCACCTACAAATGAAGATAAAGCTGCAGTATTTGTCTCAAAAGTACTAATGGAAGCCAGAGGCTTCCTCAAAGAGTTTGGGAGGAAGAGAAATGCAAGGAAAATGGCACATCCAGAATACCTTTTGTAAAGAAATACTGAGAGAATTTCAAGGACACCAACAATGTATGAAGACTACAATTTCTCTACATCCTCACCAGCACTTCTTTTCCATTTGCTCAATTATGGACAATCTAGTAGCTGCCAGTTTAAGAAAACAGTTTATATCTTCTTGTGGCTTTATTCATCTAAGAATAAACAAGTCAGAACAAACAAACATATGTCTCATGCTGAGGTCAGAAAATGCCTCCCACAATCCACTCTATTACCCTCCAATATTTACTCACAATTGGAAGAGGAAAATTCAAATCAAATTTTGCTTTTGGAATGAAAAAGAAGTATGTACATTCATACCAAAAAAAAAAAAAATTACTCCAGGTGTAAGGATGCAATAAGATAAAAAGGAAAACTGGAATATGTGTGTAAATATATTTGTCCATATTTTATCTCTGTCAAGATTAAATATAAAATCAACAAATACATTTGAACAGGTTTGTTAGCCTACTAGGAGATTAAGGAACACACACATTTTGGCTACTTCCCTGCTTCCTACCTTTACCACAAAATGGTTTATATGTACCTATGAAGAAGAGCAGGAAACTAATCTACATGCTCAACTCAGGAATGTAGTTCCTGAGACTTCTAGACTGCAATGTATTAGGAGTAATGTATGTGTTACTCAATAGACCTTGGAGAATTAATGCAAAACAATTATAGTAAAGTTATTGCTTACTAACCTGCATATGTCTGAATAAAACGAGTAGAGCAAGTCCTCCATTAACATTCCAAATAGACCTGGACTTACCTCAAAGTAGGAGAACCCCACGTTTCCTGGGTTACTGATTTTAGATCCCAGTTAGGGGTGAAGAGAGAAAAGATGCTTTAGTTGGTTTTATTAAAATGTCCTCTAGATACCTGCAGAGAATTTAGCACAATTTGTTCCTGAATAAGGCCATTACAATTCAAAGTACTACAATTCCCTATGAACACCTTATATCCACACACCAAACAAACTTAAAATATCAACACTGGTATTAAAAAAATTCAAATACCGGGCCCTCCCCGGTGGCGCAGCGGGTTAAAGCACAGCACTGAGAATCTAAAGCCGCTTCCGCATGAGTTCGATTCCCGCTTGCCCCGGAGGTGACCACATGGTGTGGCAGACCTCTCCTGACCCGCCCGCTGCTCCCCTCAGCAGTGTACTTCGTTGATCTGCCTGTTCTGTTTCCCACTCTGTCTCTGGTGAAGCCTCTCACTGCCCCTGAGCCTCTGGCCTGTACCCCAGTTCTGTATGCACAAATAAATAAATCTTAAAAAAAAAAAAATTCAAATACCAATTTTGAAATATCAATGTCTCAACAAATTTAAAACAATCCTGGCAGAAAGAATTCTTTCATTGACAAGAAGTATAGCATTGGAACCAACAGAATGTGGAGAGCATGACTTCTTTTAGACAGAGAAGCATGAGCAGGGGAATGTCTGCTAATGCCAAGGCTCCTGTCTAGGAAACAACAGAAAGTGGTGGGGCCTCTATAAGTTATGCAATAGAAACAGCACATCAGCAAATTCATTCCTAGTCTTTCAATCCCTCGTTCTCTAAGGTTTGAGCTGCAGGAAGTGTGTGATGTTCACAGTAACCCATGATGACTTCTCACATTCAGTAAGGTTGCCATGGCCAAGGAAGCAAATGTGTGGTCAAGAGATTTAAGCAGTCAATATAGCATTATACAGACAGAAATCACAGAGTGTTGTTCAGGACATTGGGAAGGAATGGTCACTTTTACTTTTTTTTTTTTTTTTTTTTTTAAGATTTACTTATTTATTCATACAGAACTGGAGTACAGGCCAGAGGTGCAGGGATGGTGAGAGGATTCACCAGTGACAGAGTGGGGGGTAGAACAGGCAGATCAACAAAGTACACTGCTGAGGAGAGCAGCAGGCAGGCCAGGAGAGATCTGCCCCCCCATGTGGATCACCTCCGAGGCTGGGGATCGAACTCATACTGAAGCAGTTATGGCTCACTTGCAGTGCTGTGCTTTAACCTGTTGTGCACTAGGGAGGGCCCCACTTCTACTTTTTTACTTTTATTTTTCTTACACTAAAGTTTATCTGTACACATATACACACACGTATACATATTACTATGGATTTCATGTTTGTAGTTTATGTCCTTGAAAATTCCTATTTTGAAATATAATTACCAATGTGACAGTATTTGGAAATAGAATCTTTGAAAGGTAAAGAGACAGAGATGAGTTCATGAGGGTGAATTCCAGGGATGGAATTAGTTCCCTCATAAGGAGAAGACATATTGAAGAAAATACATGTGGGCACACATTTATAAAGTAGCTGTCGATAAGCCAGAAAGAAGAATTCTCACCAGATATCAAATCTATGGCACATGATATTGGACTGTCCAGCCTCCAACAATTTTTTGTTGTTTAATTTATCCAATCTAGTGCATTTTTTCTTTATAAACCAAAATTACAATAGATAGATGATAGATAGACAGACAGACAGACAGACAGACAGACAGACAGACAGACAGACAGACAGACAGACAGACAGATAGATAGATAGATAGATAGA
>NW_004567106.1:2205570-2215715 GCF_000260355.1 Condylura cristata | reverse complement strand
CAAGGAAGCAAATGTGTGGTCAAGAGATTTAAGCAGTCAATATAGCATTATACAGACAGAAATCACAGAGTGTTGTTCAGGACATTGGGAAGGATAGATAGATAGATAGATAGATAGATAGATAGATAGATAGATAGATAGATAGATAGATAGATAGATAGATAGGAGAAATGATAAAGTACAATATTTTTGAAAAATACACACCACTATAGGTTTCTGTATAAGTTCATACCATTCAAAAAGATAATCCATCAGCATTTTTCTGTATATCTTTTTTGGACCTTTTCTATACATTTTAATATATTTACATAGTGAAACTTGGGGATGATATTTTGCCTCTGTGGTATACTCCCTTTGTTAACTGTAATGTTGGCAATAACAGAATACATAGTATAGAACTAATGTGAGTTTTAAATGAGATGGCATATAAACAGGGACTGACACTTAGAACATTTTCAAGCATTCTTCTATCAATTCACTATATAATTTGGTTTTCTGTGCTTTTACTTAAACAATTGGAATCACACTGTATTTAGTTTTGTGAAATGTTCTATTTCATTAACAAACTATCTAAGTTATATTCTATATCTAGGTACTACATTAGTTTGTAATATTTCATTGCATGAATATATCACAGATATATTAATCATCCCATTGTGTTAAGGTTGCTATTGATTAATCACAGTTAATAATGCTTCAATGAACTCTGATGTGTAAAGATGTAGCTACTTCTCCAGTATGGAAACCTAGAAGAGAAATTTGTACACAGATAATTGCCATGTTTACTAACTTTACTGGACAATGTGATTTTAAAATAAAAATTAATTTCCTTGGGAATAAATATGTGTTTCCGAGTCATATAAACTCTGATTTTCTACTGTTAATTCGATTAAGTCTAGGGATTCAGCATGAAACCCTTAACATGAAGCATGCAAACCTGATTTGTAACAATGTCTACATCTCATAATCACTGACACCTTTTATCTACAATGCATTAACAATAGTATCATTACATTAACAATAGTATCATTATATTCACCCGCCACTTGGCACCATCACTGTTGTCTTCTCCAAGATTCTTTATTTTAGAGACTGGATACAACATATAAAAATATAAAATTGAAGACCATGTGGAATACCCAAGAGATTCCTAAAAAAAAAATCTAGAGTAAGGAACAAGTCATAGCAGCCATCATTGCTCTTATAAGAATAAAATAAAATCTCCTAGGGTCCCTTAGACTGTCTTCTCACACACTTTAACCAACATATACTCTAAGTAAATTTCTTGACAGAACTGGAAGACAGTCACACAAGTCATCATTTCTAACAATTCCAACAGCTTGTATCAAACCACCAGAGAGAAAATGTCCCTCTACACTAATGGTCTGCTCAATTTGTCCATCTTCTGTTGTTTGTGTTTTTCTGTTATTTTGTGCTATATCTCTGAGAAACAACTACTAAATCCAAAGAAATGAGTACTTGTTTTTTCTAAGACTTTTATGGATTTAACTTGTTTCACATATCAACTTTAATTTATATAAAATACATGTGTTAAGTAGTGTATTCAGTTAGTAGATAAATGCATATCTCAACTTAACCACTACACACAAAGATACAGGAGCCTATCTGTGTGCTTTGTTGTAGTTAATCTTCTCCATCCTCCAGTGTTTGCAACTATTGATGTGATTTTCACTTCTATAAATTAGTTTGATCTGTCCTAGAATCTTAAATAAATGAAACCCTGACCAAATGTACTTTGGGGTCAGATTTCATTTGCTTGGCTGCTGCTTGGCATAAGATTTTTTTTTTTTTTTTTTTATCATTCACCTGGCTGTTGGAATGAGTAGTTTGCTTCATTTTAGTACTTGGTACTACTATATTACATGAAGGTGAATTTGATCTTTTAAATAAAACTAGTGTTTATGTATCCTCTTCTATATAAGTGCCACACAAGTGCTGAGTAGAAAAATTATAGCACATAGAAAAAATGCAGAAAATTGTAAAAATCATAAGTTTATATGTAAACATGACTAACACTGATGCATTCCCTCTAGAACGTTTTCTAGGAATGTGTATGGGTGTAAATTTATTGTAAGATAATGATGAAATTTTTTCATTGTCTTTGAAATTTATCCAATGTACCAAAGCTGAAGACAAGAGATACTAACATCCCAACATGAGTTAATGTGTCATCTTGGGAGTTAGATGTCTTATCCTAAGGCATAGTAAGTAGTGGCAAAATCAGTTCTCCTATGGTTAGAAATGCAGAGCCAACTAAATCCTATGGATAGAGGCCTTCAAACCACATCTAAATTTCCTTATTAGGAAATCAAAGAAAAAAACTGAATCATCATATTGGGGAACAAATAAATAAGAAACAAACAACAACATCAACAAAACATAAGCCAGAACAGGTAAGGAAATAGTAAAATTTAAAGCAGAAACAATTGAAATAGAAATCAAAAAGGCAGTTCAAAAGATCAATGAAATCAAAAAGTGGTTCTTTGAAAAATAAATAAATAAATAAATAAATAAGCAAATGTCTACTTAGATCGTAAAGAAGAAAGTGAGAAAATGCAAATAGGATAGAAAATGAGAGAAGGAAACAAGGATGATAAGAGGTTATCATGAGCATTTATCTAAGTTCAACAACCTAGCTAAGAAGAACAAATTCTTAGAATTATATATTATTCAAGGTTGAATAGAGAATAAATAAAAAAACATGGATAAACTACTCATAAGCAAGAAAATGGAAGCAGTACTCAAAAGTCTCAAATAAATAAATAAATAAATAAAGTAACTAAAAACAAAAGTCCAGAACCAGATGGCTTCACAGGTGAGTTCTATGAAACTTCCAGTTTTTCAAAAATTGATAGGAAACTCTTCCAAAAACAGTTTATGAAGGCAAAATCACACTCTAATAACAAAACCAAATGATGACAACACACACAAAAAAGAAAACTGCAGACCAAATTTATCTAATAAAAATTATCTAAAAGTCCTGAAAAAGATATTTGCAAACAAATCCAGCAATGTTTTAAAAGGATTATACTCAATGACCAAGTGAAATTTATAGAAGGACACAGGGATCATTCAACACCTGAAAACCAAACATTAGTTCACTATCAACTAAAGAAAGATAAAACCCACAGGGTTATATCAATAGAAGCTGAGAAAACACTTGATATGATTCAACATTGATATATAATGTAAACATTCAAAAACTAGGCATAAATAGAACATATGTTAATGTAATAAAAGCCATATATGACAAGCCAACAGCTAGAATCATTCCCATTGATTAAAAAAAATGGAAAGCTTTTCCACTAAGAACTGGCACAAAATAAGGATGTCCAATCTCACCACTGCTATTCAATGTAGTCCTAGCTAAAGAAATCAGAAGGAAGATATAAAAGGAATACAAATTGGAAAAGAAGTAAAATCATCACTATTTATAGATGACATGGTAATATACACAGAGTCCAATAAACTCCACAAAAAAAACTATTTACAATAATAAACCAGTTCAACAGTGTCACATTAAAAATCAATACACAAAAAAATCAGTTTCCTTCTTATGTATACAGAATTATATAGAAAAAGAAGAAATTAAGATAACTATAGTATTTACAATCTCCAAAGAAAAGTAAGTGCCTAGTAGTAACCCTAAAAAACAAAAGAGGTGAAGAACCCACACAAAGAAAAATATAAGACATTGCTAAAAGAAATAGAAGTCACAAAGAAATGGAAAGATATCCAATATTTATATACTATAAGAATCAATATTCTTAAAATGGTCACCCTAGCCAATGTTATTTGCAGCTTCACTGCACTTCCAATAAGAATTCAATGACATTCTTCAAATAAATGGGACAACATTGCTGAAATTCATATGGGGCCACCAAACATCCTGAATAGTCAATGATACCCTGACAAAAAAAAAGGGGGGGGGGAATTATGGTGGCATTATACTTCCATAATTCAAACAATACTATAAACCATAATAAGTAAAAATCATGGTACTGGAACAATATACAGAGTCCAGTGGAATAGAATCAAGAACCCACAAATAAATCACACATATATGGACAGTTATCTATGAAAAGGAGCAAAGAACATACACTGGAAGAAGGAAAACCCATTCAATAAATGATTCTGGGAAAATTGGACTACCAGATGCAATTGGACTACCACTATATCACACAATGCATAAAAATCAACTTAAAATGGATAAAATACTTGAATATATAATATGTGAAGCCATAAAACACATAGAAGAAAATGCAGGCAAAACACTTTATGGCATAAATTGCAGATATCATTTTATATTTGACTCCAGCAGCAAAGTAAACAAAAAAAGCTGGGACTACAATCTAAAAAGCTTCTGCACCACATTAGAGAACATAACTAAAACAAAGAGATACCCTACTAAACGGTAGAAAATGTTTTTGTTCTATAAAGAATGCACACAACTGAACAAAGTGTCCAATTTATAAAAGTAGACAGAAGAACTTTTCCAAAGACATACAGATGGTCAACAGGCACGTTAAGAAATGTTCATGGTCACTTATCATCAGGGAAATGCAAATAAAAACCACAACAAGATACCACCTAGTACCTGTGAAAATGCTTCATATTACAAATAAAATAAATAAAAACAGAAACAAGAAGTTCTGGCGAGGGTGTGGAGTAAAGGAATCCTCTTACACCACTGGTGGGAATGTGGATTGGAAAGCTGTATGGTGGTTTTTCAAAATACTAAAAATGAATTTGTCATATGTCCCAGCAATCCCATTCCTAGGTACCTACCTATAGAACACACACACACACATACACAAAACACTATTTTTAAAGAATCCTGCATGCTTATATTCATTGCATAGTTGTTACAATAGCCAAGCTATGCAAAAAACCTAAGTGCCAAACACACACATGCATACAAACAAAATGTGATACTATTCAACTATCAAAAAAGACAAACTCATATCATTTGATCATTTGGGGCAACATGGATGCAACTAGAAGGGAATATGCTGAGTAAATTTAGCCAGAAGATGAAAGATAAATACCAGATCATATCATTTATATGTTGATTATAGAGAAGTCAAATAAAGAATCAAATAAGCACAAGCATTAAAGTGAGTGTTCAAAAGCTGTCCATAGACATGAGGCATCCACAGGAAGACAGGTGCAGAATAACCAGGATAGGATTGGGGGAAGTAGGCCCAATGGGCTATGCTGAAGGATTATGTGTTATATGGCTTGGAAGTATCGTGACGAGTACACGTGAGGGGATTCCTGTACTGCTAAAACACTAACAAGAATGTAAAATAATGGTACATCAATAAAAAATTAACAATTAAAATTACCCTGACCAGAAAAAAATAAAGCACAATGATTTATACGTGTAAAATATGTAAAATAATGGTACATCAATAAAAATTAACAATTAAAATTACCCTGACCAGAAAAAAATAAAGCACAATGATTTATACGTGCCTAGGTGTTCAAACATTTGGCAGGCAAATGATGTCAACATTTTAAAGTTCTCAATGTGAATTAGCTAATGGAGAAAAAGGAAAAACTATATCAAGTTACCAAGACATATGTAGCCCTTATGTAGTCAATTATCTCATTCAAGTCAGACGAAAACTAACTGTATGCACACTCAAAATCTGAACGTTATATTTTTTAAAGTAAAATAAATGCACAAGATCTGTGCAGAAACACTACATCTACTGTAGCAGAAACACTACATCTGATAAACTAATCCTTCAACCAAAACATGGCCATCGGGGACAAAGAGGGCTATCACATAATGATCAAGGGAAAATACAATTATCATTAACATCAGTAGAAATAATATAGGGAAATATCATTTTATAAAGCAACTATTATCACCTAAAACAACATAATGAAAAATATGCAATTGTTATTAGTCTCTTCAACACACCACTGGTAAAAAGTAATAAATTAGCCAGAAAAAAAAATTAACAAGAAAATAAAGGCCTTAGATGGACTTAATAAACATATACAGAGACAGAGACATCCAACCCAAATATTATATCAAATACCTCTCATATACCAATAGTATAAAGCAGAAATCACCACAAAAAGAATCCCCAAATAAACAAAAATATGTGGAGACTAAACAAAATGCTTTAGAATGACTCCTGAATTTCATGAAGAGATTAAGTATCTTGAGATTAACAAAAATACAGAGGTAATTTATTGGGTCATATGAGATGCTGTAAAAGTGACATACTAGGAGGAAAATACATAGAATTACAGGTTGACATTAAAAAATGAGAAAAATCTTAAATAATATAAGGAATCAAAAAAATCAATAGAAGGGAACATATACTAAAATAGTAAACAAAATAAAAATCAAAAAGAACTAGTTCAATAGACTAGTGAAACTAAGAACTAGTTCTTTGAAAATAATAAATAAAAAGATAAGTCCCTAGTTAGGGTCCCTAAGAAAAGAGAGAAAATCCAAGTAAATAGAATCAGAAATTATTGAGGTAAAATTACAACAGATGTCACAGAAATACAAAAAAAAAAAAAAAGTAAATAATCTAGTAAGAACATCTTTATGCAAACAAACTGGTCAACCTAGAAGAAATGAACATATTTTTTAGATTCATAAGCCTTTCAAGAATTAACCAGGGTAGAGTAGATAATTTAAGCATTTCTATCACAAGCCCACATTGAAAGAACAATTAAACATCTCCAAAAAAAAAACCAGGACCAAATGGCTTCTCCAGTGAATTCCAAACCTTAAAAAAAGACATAATACCTATCCTTCTCAAATTGTTTCAAAAATTTGAAGAGGGTGGAAATGTCCCTAACACCTCTTTAAGACCAGTATGACACAACACCTAAAACCAGACAAAGAAAGCATAAAAAAAAGTAAACTACAAACAACATTCCTGATGACCACAGATAAAAATTCCTCAACCAAAACTGGTAAACTGAATCCAGCAAGATATCAAAGAAATCACACACCATGATCAACTAGGATTCATCTCAGGGATGCAAATCTGGCTCAACATAAGGAAGTCAATCAACGTCACCCACCAGTTGGACAAAACAGAAAATAAAAATCACATCAGGATTTTAATAGATGCCAAAAATGCACCAGACAAAATCGCATGCCCATTTATGGTGAAAACTTTCCATAACATGAAGATAAATAGAACTTACTAAATATACTAAGTCATATTAAATAAGCCCAAATTATACATAATCATGAAAAATTGGAAGCATTACCACTAAAACAGAGCAAGATAAAGATGTTAGAAACTCCCTGGCAGGGGTGGGTAGGGGGTGGCAAAGGGTTGTTTCAGTACTATGAAGCTCTCCACAGCCACAGCAGCACAACTTCAATTCCCAGCCCAGGAGACAACCCACAGAGCATGGCAGACCTCTCCTGACCTGCCTGCAGTGTATATCACTGCTCCCCACTCTGTCTCTAGTGAACCTCACCCCCATACCTCTGGCCTATCCCCCAGTTCTTGTATGCATATATAATCTCTCTCTTTCTCTCTCTCTCTTTTTTTTTTTTTTAATAAAAAGTGTCCAGGACCCTCCCTGGTGGGGCAAGGGGTTAAAGTGCAGCACTATGACACTCCACACAGTTACTACAGCATGAGTTCGATCCTGGCCAGGGAGCTGACCCACATGTGCAGCAGACCTCTCCTGTCCCTTGCTCCCCTCAGCAGTGTATTTCAAGAGATCCACCTATTCTGTTCCCCATTCTGCCTCTGGGGAATCCTCTCAACCCCCATATACCTCTGGCCTGCACCCAATTTCTATGCAAAAAATATATATATATTTTAATGTTCAACATCACAAGGGAAATGCAAATCAAAACCACAATGATGTATCACCTCACCCTTGTGAGAATGGCTTATGTCAAAAAGAAAAAAAAAGGGGGGGAACAACATATGTTGCTGAGGATGTGGAAGAAAAGGAAACTATTCAATGTGGGTGGGAATGTAATTTGAAGTATCCTTTACATAAAATGATGTGGAGATATCTTAAAATATAAAAATGGAAGGACTCCATCCATGACATGGAGGACTAAAGAGCTTGAATCACTGTCAACTATAAAAACATACTCATAAATGCTGTTAGAAAAATCCAGAAGCTTTAAACCAGCTATCCAATTCCAGGACACCCTCAGGGAGTAACTAAAGTTGGCGGCCACTAAGGGGAAAGAATAGGAGGTAAGGGTGGAGCTTGACTTCCCAACAAGGGAAGCCCAGTGCACTGTGAAATGCCTTAGAGGAATTTCCCTGTCAGAAGAGTAGGCCTCGGTGCAAAACTGGCACTGTGAGCTCAGCAAACTCTGATCCAGGAAATGGGAAACCCTGACTGCAAATGGGTCAAAATGCCTACTAAAGGCTCCCTTCCCCCAACCAGAGAGCGTGAAGAAAAGCCAGGTGAAACCAGGTCAAACTCCATAAAATGCCCTCCACAACAAAGAACTTTAGCATGAACTCACAAATCCTCCAGAAAGCAGATCAATGGCTTGTATACTTCCCAGCACTGCAGAAAGCAGCAGCTGAGGCAAGGGTAGAATAGAGGTAGCTATTTTGGGAGTCATAGCATTAAGCGCGGACACACGTGTGCCCACTATGCACCCACATGCACACATGTGCACACAAACACACAACACCACCTTTGAACCAGGTACAAATTCTGTGAACCCAAGTAGCCAGATATTGCCTTTCCCACTGCTACAGTGCAGGATGAGGAACACCCCAGAACTCCCAAACCTGCCTTCTCTAAATAGGTTTTGACACCCACTTCATCAAGACAAAACATATTCTAGTGTGTAAGACCTTTAATGGAAAGTAAACTGTTATACAATTAGTGTGCAATTAAGAGAAGAAAAAGAGACCGGATGAAATAGTTTCCAAATCAAGCACCTTAAGTTATTCATACACTAGTGGGTAAATAACCAGCCAAGGAGATCCACTGAGGACAAAAAGCTTGCCACAAGTCTAAGTTACCTCCTGTTGAGGACCCAAGGGAAGGGGGAAGAAGGGGCCAGCACATCTAGGACAGAAGGTGTAAAATCAAAATCAAGATAAACCTCCCCATGGGTCTCACACTGTCATCTATTTCAGCCAGTCCAAGACCAAGAAGCAAGTGCAACTTCTTCACATGTCTCTCTATCCATGTGCCTCCTCCAGGTCTCCTTCTGGCTCTTCATCCTGCTTCCTTCCTTTTTGCAGCCTGCTCTCCAGCTTTCTCCTCTCTGCTCAGCTCCATACTTCCTTTGGGTGGGTCAGGGAACCTGGAATCTCACCTTTCCCTGGGGACCACCCTGTTATACCACCGGGAGTCCAAGTGTCATAGGACATGGTCCCCAGAAGAAAAGAACAGCAGAGAAGTGGGGAGAAAAGTAAAGCCAACTTAAGCATGGAATACATTCTACCAAGGCACAAAACAAGAGACAGAAATGTCAGTCTTCAAGTAGATCAACCACTGAAGTCACCGATAAAGTACTAACAGCCTAGACCTCCCTCCTTCCTGCACCTCACACCAAAGTAAACTAAGATGAGGAAAATAAAGAGAAATCCTTAGAGCTCCAATCACATAGCTACACATGAATGACAATAAATAAGTCAATATACATGCCTAGGAAGCAAGGTGGAAAAGCAGAATGAGAAAGACAGATGTTCCAGGACTTATATAAAGAGACAAATAGAGAAACCAGCAGACAATAACTTCAAAATAATATTTAAACTGGTAAATGAGATGCTAGACAGCCACTCAAAGGCAGGGACATACAAGAACTCAAAAAGGAGATCCAGGGCTTCCCAAATAATGCAACAGGTTAAGTCTTAGCATTATGAAATAATCGGCAGCCACCAATGTGTACATTTCATTTTTGGCCAGGAAGCTGACCCACATGGCGTAGCAGACCTTTTCTTTTTTGCCTGCTGCTCCCCTCTGCATTGTATTTCAGTACATCTGCCTGTTTTGCTCCCCACTCTGTCTCTGAGAAATTCTCTTATACCCTCATCCCTACCTCTGACCTACACCCTAGCTCTTGTGTGCACATACATATATATATGTGTGTGTGTGTGTATGTGTGTGTATGTATGTATATGTGTATATATATATATATA
>NW_004567106.1:2203814-2204880 GCF_000260355.1 Condylura cristata | reverse complement strand
CCCAGTTCTGTATGAATAAATAAATAAATCTTTAAAAAAAAATAAGAATTTCCCAAACTTACAGAATGAATTAAATATGGAAGGCTGGTAGCAGAATAAGACACCTAAATGCTTAGATGCATACAGTTCTACACACAGACACATCATTGTCAAACTATCAGAAATCAAAGATAATTAATTTAGCAGGAAACAAGGGAAAAAATAACTCACATGGGTTCCCAAATTAGGGTTTCCCCAGATTTCAGTCCAGACACTTCTACAAGCAAGAAAAGAGTGAAAGAACATAATTATGATCTTAAAAGACAAGAATTTTCAGCCAAGAATTTTCTATCATGCAAAAGGAGTAATCAATATTTTCTCAGACAAAAAGAAACTACTGGAATTTGCCACAACCAGGCTTACTCTTCAAGTAATACTAAAAGAAAGGATAAATTTCTTAGCAAAGAGACAAGAACAAATAACTTCAAGTACCAAAACAAGAATACTATTAGTCAAAACCAACAAATATTAAGGGGCAGGAAGGTATCAATAGAGCCAGTGTAGTTAAATGTTGAAGAGCAGACTCCAGCTCACAGAGAACCCAAAATATTTCAATTAAAATAAAACCCCAATGGTAATCTGTAGCCCAAAATCCAGAATAGACACCCACAGAAGAAGAAGCAAACAAACAAGAAAAGATAGAAATATTGAAGAAACCAATAAAGAGAAAGAAAGGGAAAAGGAAACAACTGAAAAAAAAAAAAACAATAAAGAATAAAATGACTTACAATACGTAATTCATATCAATTATCAACCCTCAAAAGAAGCCATCACAAAAACAAAAGGCAATTTACAGAATGGGAAAAAAAATAGTCACATACCATGAAATTTAAAAATTTAAAAAATGCTTACACAATCTAGCAACAAAGAAACAAATAACCAAATTATAAAAAGGGCAAAGGACCTCAATAGACACTTCTCTAAAGAAGACATTCAGATGGCCTAGAGGCATATGAAAAAAATGTTCAAAATCATTTAGTAAAAGAAATGCAAATTAAAACCACACTGAGATACCACCTCACCCCTA
>NW_004567106.1:2179414-2202444 GCF_000260355.1 Condylura cristata | reverse complement strand
AAAAAAAAAAAAGATGAAGTAGTGTCTTTTTGTAGAAAAATGGATGGATCTTGAGGTGGTTAGGCTAAGTGAAATAAGTCAGAAAGAGAAAGACAGATATCAAATATTTTCAGTTACTTGTGAAACATAAACCACACACACACACACACACACACACAAACATACTGGCAAAGCAGAGCAAAACAATTCTTAGACTTTGAAAAATATAATGGTGACCAAAGAAAGATGGAGGAGTAAGGAGAAAAGACAAGGAAGGGGGTAGAGAATTGTCAGGAGAAGCTTAGTGGAAGGTGAGTGAAGCATGTGTAATCTGAAGGTGTAACTTGTAACCCCAAATTTGTG
Organism: Condylura cristata; assembly: GCF_000260355.1. Classification (NCBI taxonomy): domain Eukaryota; kingdom Metazoa; phylum Chordata; class Mammalia; order Eulipotyphla; family Talpidae; genus Condylura; species Condylura cristata. The sequence goes on along the minus strand of NW_004567106.1, from coordinate 2,202,102 downwards.
TAGGCATATAAATCACTGACCAATTAATAAAATAAAAAAAGAGTGCACACCTGGTATTCTTTATAAATGGCTTTATATAAAAGTTAGAATGGATGAGGTACACTGATCATGCTCATAAATATTTATCTAAGACATCATTTTAAATAGAGCAGTGGTAGGCTATGTTACAAGTAGCACACAGAGTTTTTAAATTATTTTCTGATTAATATATACATTAATAGGACACACATTATGCATCAATATTCACACAAATTCTTACACAATTCTTCAGGCAATATCCTAGAAATATAATTACTAGATGAAAGGGTATTTTTTTCTTTTACAATATAATAGTTTATTTTTACATCATTTTGTGCCTTTTTTCACCTTAGTTGTAATCCCTGTGGGCTTCCCATCACCAAATCACCTGTGTGCCATCACCGTAGTCCAGTGCATTTCCCTTCCATCCACCGTTTTTGCTCCCATTCCCCATTCCATCCCCGTGAAATGTCTCTGGTATATAGTTGTTCATTATTATTACTGTTACTATTATTTTCTCACTTGGCCCTTTATACTCCTGCTATAAGTGAAACCATCCGGTATTTATTGAAAGGTTATTTTTTATAAAGATTTATTTACTTATACAAGAACTGGGGTACAGTCCAGAGGTGGTGGGGTAAAAGAATTCACCAAAGACAAAGAGTAGGCAGATTGACTGAAATACAAGGTGTATTGACTAACCTACACTGCTGAGGGGAGCAGCAGTCGGGATAGGAGAGGTCTGCCACACCATGTGGGTCAACTCTCTGGCCAAGGATCAGACTTACGCTGCAGTGGCTGTGGAGAGCTACATAGTGCTGAGCTTTAACCCATCACACCACCCAGGAGGGTCCTGAAATGGTATTCTTACATTTTATTATCAAAATGCTTGCTGACTCTTGATAATCTGTCAACCAGAACTGCCTGTGTAACTTCATTTTTTTAACATATTTACTTCTTGTGAATTGTTCTCTGACCCTATTCAGCTGTGTTGTTTACATAAATCAAATGGCTAACTATCTAGAATATATAACTCCACACCTACCTAACTAGCCACACTGGCTGTCATGTCCACTGCTGCCCTATGCTTTTCAAGAGCTCTACCAGATAAACAGCAATTCACGAAAAGTTATACTTTTCCCTATAAATAGTCAGTAATTCCTCTGTGGATCAGTGGGCTAATAAGAGAGCTGAGTTCCTGGATTGCATAACTTTTCCACTCAATTCCACCACCACTCAGGGGTTGTCACGCCAAAGTGAAATATCATGTAATGCCATCATCTTACACTAAAAGAAATTACAAGTGACAACTCTATTAAACCTGCCACGTGTTTACAAAGAGGATGTTGGCCTTGCTTCATGCAACCTCTCTTTTACAATGAGTCCTGGGAGAAACTATAGGAAACAACTGTTTCCCTAAAACACCAAACCAACTTGGCTGAATCTCACAGAGTCAATGAAATTTTAAAAACATAGTAAGGATAGATAGGTTTAACCTACATTTAGCAAGGAGATTTTTTTTTTTTTAATTATGTCATTCTGGCTTCTCATTACTATGCTTCTCTCTTAGAGATTTTATTTCTTATCTTGAATATATGAACACCTTATTCTTGTCCTCCTTGTATGTTTCTCATACCAAGTGGTCAAAAGTTAAACCCTTTAAAAAAAGTGGACCTGAGGTAGCAGTCATTCTTTTTCTAACTATAAAGGCAGATAGGTGGGACCCTGGAGGAGAAAGGCTAGTAATCTGGGATAATAAATGGCATTTAGATGCTCTAACATTTTCATTTGGAGCTTTTTTAAATAGAACAATGAGTAGCTTTGCTTTGCTACTTTGATTAAAGAAATCACAGGCTTTCAGATGGGAAAGAGGGAATGCAGCAGCTTAAAAATGCTAATGTGACTTTTGGCTAGAGAAACCATGTACAGCCCAAATGAGAAGTGACAGAGGACTGGTTGCTGGGGACACTTCACTCTAAATTCCATATTCCAAAAACAAAGCAATTACAGCCCTTCAAGTTTTTTGCCCACACTACTACAGGGATATGAGGAAAGGCAGGGCAGGATGAGAAGTGGGGAGGTGGGGCAGGATGTCAAAATCGCTGCCCAGGGGCAAGAGCGTCAGAGCCCTCTTGCTCCACAGTTTTCAGGAAATATGACGGCAAACCAGATGGAAGTCACAGGCCACTGATTTCAGCTCATTGTCTCCCTCTCCTTTTCTCCACCGTCTTGTTCATTTCCTACTAGTTCTTGCTTTAAAACATTTCTTCAGTTTCTAAAAGCAATTTTGGACTTACAATCTGCTTTCGCAAAGAGTGAACTTATTCATTCAATGAAAATAACAGAAAGACTTACCTCGCTTTATTGTGCTTCGCAGATATTGCACGTTTCACAATCTTCGGCAACCTACTATGCAAAAAGCTATCAGTGAGATTTTTCCAGCATGTGTTCACATCATGTCTCTGTGTCATGGCTAATTAAAAAATATAGATCACATTTTTGGATGTAATGCTATTACACACTTAAACTACTCTATAGTGTAAACATGACTTGATATATGAAAACATATATAAATTGTAATTGTGATGTTCACTTCATTGTGGTGGTCTGGAATGGAACCCAAAACACCTTTGAGTAATACCTGTAGTGAAAAGAGAGAGAAAACAACAACTGTAGTTGGTTGGAGGATGGGTTGGATGTGCACAACAAATTTCTCCTCCCTCAGCTTAGGTTCCTTTACTGTGTGTGATAACAAGATATCTCAAATGTCAGAGGCTTAAAACAACAAAGATTTATTTCTCATTCTCTTTCATCCACTGGGGATTCTATAGCATTTTGCACCATGATGTTCTCAATCCAGGCCTCGAAACTGTCACTTCCTGGAACACAACCAAGCATATTAGGCAGAAGACACCAAGGTAATGATGAAGCTCAGACTGGCTTCGTGGACTGATCAGAAATGGTCCTTCATCTCACAGGCCAGGGAAAACCCTATAGCCATACCTAACTTCTAGCAGATAAAGACAGTTCCTTCATTAAGAAGGAAGTGAATCCAGAATTCTATAAATAAACACAATGACTACCATGTCCTTTTCTTCTCATTCAAATTTCTTTCTAATCACAAATATGAAGTTGTATTATAGCAGTTACAACCTTGGGGAAAGTCTTACCTGAGTCCCCAGTACTGCTACAGGGATGTTTTTCTTAAAAAGTAGATCGATTCTATTGATTCAGCATAGCAAAGGGCACTAAAACTGGCCAAGGACATGTCCCAAATAGTTCACTGGTCACTGACTGAGTCCTTCACCAGAGCTACACAATTGCAAGATTACTCAAGGTCAGGGAACAAAAGCAATGAAATTCATTTAGCAAATCAGGGAAACAAAGAGTTATTGAGTCCAAAAAAGGTCATTTTCCTCGTCTGAGGCACAGTCTAGTGTTTTCAAGTCCTAACAATAGCAGCTAATATGGCATCTTCCTACTCTGGCAACCTGGAAGTACAGAAGCTAGACTCTAGGCCAGGTTCCAACTCACAAAGACAGCAGAAGATGCAACAGGAGATGTTTCCAGATCTGATGGGCTTCCCCAGCATAGCACCAAACAAGAAACAATCAAAATAGCAATAGTTGCAGCCCAGCGACCAACAAATGGCCCCACACATGCAGCTCAGTGAAGTAACCAATCTAGCTCCAGGTCTTCGCCTTCTCAGTAACAGAAGTAAAATCAGGAAAAGCTTCAGTTGTTTGGCTACTTGCAAAGCCTCCAGACTTACCCTCTCTGAGATTGGCTGCTGGAGGCCTCTCCACATTCAGAGACCCACGACAGCCTCTGGAAGATCCCTGTGGTGTGGACTGAAATCCACTGAACTCCACTACTGAAGATCCAAAAACTGCTGACTCCCAACGGCTGAATGAATCTGCACCCTCTTCTGCAATCCCTTATATTATATATCAGTAGCTCCATCCCCCAAATACAATACTTTTTAGCATTTTCGCTGGGGTTATCTATTTTCATCAGCAACAGTTTCCAAGTGCTTGGCTTCAGCCACAGGTTACACTTTAAGTCTCTTGCCCACAAAGTGTGCCAGATCTAATATAAGACATTGTTCCCCATGAGTATAAATCTTCTAGATCCTTTGAAAGAATAAGTGGGTAAGAATAGCCAAGAACATTAGGGGGGGGGGAAGATAAATTGGTGGAAATTAATTTCACTGAGAAAAAATATTAATTAAATAAGTATTAATTTTTCCTAAATTAGATTTCCTTATCAGTGATTAATCTCATTGATTTTCAGTGAAACTGATGACTGTGAGGAAAACTGAGGGCAGAGTGTGTCTTTCAATTTGATTAGAAACTGGAAGAGATATTTTTGAAGGTTGTCTCTGTATCCACCCAAGTAAACCACAGCAAAGTAAAAAAAAAATAAATAAAATAAAATCTGGCATCCCCTATTGTACTTTGGTGATGTTTGCTCATTTCCCAGTGTGTGGATAGTGTTCAGATTGACGCAGACCCTGAGAGACACCTAAAGTCCAACAGGACTAGTGCAGGTCCTGTGATGGGGTCATGTCTAGCACTGCAGGGTCTTCTGGGCTCTGGCCTAGGTCAGAGGGGGAAGAGAGCTGGTGGCTGCGGCAATGACTCTGAGTGGCTCACTGCACTAATATCTGGCAGGCTGAGGGAAGGTGTCTCCTGGGGGACAGGCAGAGAGGCTGTCACACTGTCCACGTCAAGGATGGTGAATTTTATGCCAGAGGTCAGCTGAGCTACTAGGGGTCAAAAGAACAAAAGTTGGCATTTAATGGAGCCAGAGAAACTCCCAGACCTGAACATAGCAAGATACCCTTATCCACCCAGATGCTACCTTAGGGAACTGGAAAAGTAAAGGAGGAGGCTCAAAGTAATTTTTTTTTTTTTTTGAAAAACAGAGTTGGAGAATGCTTAATCTCAGAGTATGATCACCGAAAAGATCTCACAAGCAAGATCAGCACAGCCAGAATGATGGTGCTCAAACCTGATTGTACAGTGCATATTTCAAGTGCCTTGGAATTTTCAGATACTGCTGTCTACACACACCTCACTGAACATTAAATCAGAATTTCAGGCAGTGAGCTTAGCTATGGGTGTGGAGGTACAGAAATATCAAGGAAACCGGCATGTGATTTCTGAGTGTATACAATGTACAACTAGAAACTAGCTTATCAACATAAAGAGTGTCATTAAAGGGGATGTCCTGGTAAACTCACCTGGCATCCACTGGAGAACAATCGCTGGCAGCTCCCTTTCTCCAGTGTGTCTCATACACAGCTTCCTGGCCCGGTCTTTGACTCCAGGTTCTGGATTCTGATCTCGTCTTATTCCTTTGGCTTAGTCTGCATGGAATGGCAGGCATTAAAGCTACTACTGTTGAGTTTGACCCATATGGGGTCCTTTTCTCACCTAGTGTGGTCCCATGCGCCTCTACACCTAGACTTATCAGTGCTTTTGACGGGAAATTGTAGATTCAGCCAAGAGACCAATAAGCATGCAGGGTGGTCAGACACTCCCAAGACAACAAAGACATGAGCACATAGTTAATGGACTAGTTGATTCTCAGCATGATAGGTGAATTCTTCTGTGGAAGGGAAGCTAGATTTCCTGACTGGTGTGAAATTTACAGATAATTAGGTATCGATTCATTTTTTAAACATTGTTTGGGGAGGAGAATGAGGGGAGAAAAGCACAGAGTTAGCCCTGGTCAAAGGGAGATAAGAAGTAGGTTCTGACCCAGGAAACCTGGAGCAGCTGGAGTTGTTGGAAGAATCTGTGGAGGCCAAAGTTCTGCCCACCTTTTCTAGTCAGGTGGGTCATTATGCAGACAGTTAATTATTTGAACAGGCTGTGACTTTGGTAAAAGTTATGCTTCTCTGGAGGTAGTTTTACAATAAGGATAATAAAAACCAACAGCAAAAACAGTAATGATGAGCATAATTTGGTTTTGCATTACTATTTTAATGAGGCCCACAAAACTTTATGTAATCCTTTAACCTCTTCTATGTTTCTATGGGGGAGGAATGTGGCAAGGAATGTTTTAATTTTATAATTGGATAAATAAATGCAGAGATGAAAGAGATACTGATTTGACCAAACATTTTACATTATTTCAGTGAAAGAGAAAAAATGTGGCTACTAGAAGGCACTTTGTTTATAAATTCACATTAAGAAAAATTTTCAAGACAGCAGATGTGTTCAGGTTCTTCCTCCCAACTCCCATGTACCCTCAGGCTTCTTTGAAAGCTAAGGTCCAGTGAGCAGCTCTTTCTCTCAGGAGCCAACCTGGCCTACTCAGGATTTCAGTTGTTCCATCTTCCTCCACACTGTGGCCTTTATGACAATTACAATTCAAGTAACAATTAGCCATGCCTGTCTCTACAAAATCTCATTGCTCAGTGTTTTTATTTAGATTTTAAAATGTCATTTAACACCTGGCAGTTCCTTCAGGGTTAGGGTAGAATCCACTGTCTTATATCCTTCCTAAGCCTCACACAGGCAGTCCTCAGAAAGACTTGTCTCATTGTTTTGATTATCCTAGTGTCAAATTTCATATCTCTAAAACAGTAGAGGTAAGAGAACTTTGTCCTTCACTTGGAGGCTAAGTTTCCAAGTTCTCTGTGCCTCGGTGTCTTTACCTGTGATTAGAATACTACCTGCTATGGCAGTTATGAAATGACATGATTTAATGTGAGTAAGTGCTACAACATCCCCTTGTACACTTGAGCACTATCTACATGTTAGATTCTTTTCTATGATTATAAATTTTTAGTATTACATTAATATAAGGATGTGTCTTAGCTAAAACACACTAGTGAAATATCTGGAGTCTATACTAATTGGAACATCTCACTTATGAGACATGTTCTGGCTTGGATTTATTTCATTCATTAAATAGGTGATAGATGATAGATCAATAGATAGATATTTAGCACCTATCATAGATCCAACATGTTACAACAAAATGATGAATAAAATGGGCAGGATTCATATGTCTATAAAGTACTTTCAATTTGACAGGAATAGGTTATTAACTCAGTTGCTACAGGTGGAGTAAATATTGTAAACAGAGAGATAGCAGGTTCTATAAAGAGCCTAGAAGAGGAGACTAACCTGAATTAATGAGCCTGAGATCTTCTTTAAACCTCCAAAATTGTCATAATATTCTTGTGACAATAAATGGCTAGTGAACTGACTAATGAAGCTTGTTCAACTAAGTTCAACTGTTGTAGTAACCAAAATGGGAAACAATGAAAACCCCAACATATAACTTTGCACTCTTGTCTGTGAATTTTAGAGGCAAATTGTAAACAAATCATTGAGAGTTCAGTTCCCACTATTACCCATGCCAACTACCTCCTGCCATGTCCCCACCAATTTTCCATTCATGGGGTGGCAGAGATAGGACAACTACAGAACTGGACCTAGATTCCAGAAGATGCCATTCAGTAGAACCAGGAATTCCCAATCCAGGTGGCTGCGAACTATAGAGATTTTGGGCATTGGTGGGGTGCTCTCTGCAGCTTGGCTCCTGCACATGCTCTCAATCCTCTTGGGTTATAGGTACATGCTGGCAGTAAATAAATTGGAGATATCAGAACCACAGCAGGTATGGAGGAGGAGGATTCTGCTGGGGGGTGAGCCAGAAGCACTGTAGAACAACTTTCTGTTCTGGACTCTAGACTTTTTATTTCTAAGAGGAAGGTGCAGGGTCGAAGCATCTGGCTTCCTGGTAATTTACTATGTAGCCATTGCTGGATATTTCACTGTCTCCTGACTAACTTGCCTTGACACCTGGGACTGAATCCCAAAGTAAATATTTTTTGAAGTTATAAAACATGCCACTACCTTTTTCTGCTATATAACATTTCAAAATGTCAGCACTTTTCTAGCAAGACTTTGGCCTAGAAACTGAAGTTCACACATGCTAAGAGAATGGCTGTTGTTTTAATAACTTTAGTCCTACTAGAAATGCCAAAGTTGTTTGAACCTAGTTCAAATCATAATAATATGTTGGGGTTGTTTTTGACATTTCATCTGAGACTGTCCAAAAGTATATGGAAAATGTGAACTTACTAAAACCCTCCATACCCTTAGAAAGGAAAAGAAATTTTGAATTCTCTTCTGAATAAAAATGTAAAAATAGATGCAAAAAGAGAAAAAAAGTCGTTGCTTGTTTGAGGCTTCCTGGTTGCCAGATTCAAGAGGCAAGGTGGTTGCTACTGAGAGAACGTGATAAAAGATGAGGCCCACGGACAGGCGGAGCTGGACTGTACCGGGCTGGGAGGACTGGGTTACAGTCTCGGTCTCAGAGCAGGCCTAACGGAGGGTTTTAACCAGAGGTTTGGTTGGGATAGCTTATTCAAATTACATTTTTAAGTGATCACTAATTCTGTGGATAATGAGCCGAGGAGGCAAGTCTAGTTCAGGAAAGCCAACAGGGAAGCTAATGTAATAGCCAGGTCAAGAGCTTTTGGAGACCTCGGCTATGTCGGTAGCGGTGTATATGGAGAGAAGTGATTGGATTTCAGAAGACAAATCTACAGGGCCCATTGATGGATTAGTTTAGGGGAAAGGGAGAAGAAGTTATCCAGAATGACTTATAGTGGTTGGGAGAGAAGAATGTGGTGCTAAGAAGCCAAAAATTTAAGTGTATGGCTACAAAGTGTGGTACCACAGAAGCCTAAGGAGAGAGGGAGAATAAATCCCAGGAGATTATAATGAAATTAAGAAGCTGCCTGCTGCCTGCAAACTCTGTGGATGTTGTCATTCCACCATGCCCTAACAGTAAATGAATAGCCTAGAGTAATAAGTTGCCTTGTTAAAGAAAATAGGTTAGCATCAGGCACCGTATAACTGATGTTTCTGTGTCACTGAATCCAAGATTCCAAAGGACAAATGGCATCTGTTAAGCAAGTTAGACTGTGTTCTCCCTTTCAGAAGAGGGAAATGTAGCTCTAAGATACTATAGCTGTAGAACGTCTCTCAGACTTCTAATCTAGGTCTTTTAATTCAAAAATTCCAAATTTTGTCCAGTGTTTTGCTGATCCTTCACTAAGAGCATAAACATGAAATGTCTAGGAGTTACATTGGAATCAATGGTTTAGTTTCACAGAGAGAAATGTTATAAACCATAGTTCCAAGCCTGCCAGGAATTTATCAAATATGCACGATTGCTCCCCAGGGGTCCAGATGACTTTCCTGCCTGGATCAGCATAAAATCATGTAAGTTTTATTAGAGAAAATAACTGACATCACATCTCACTGATTGGTGTGCTTGTAGCATCTGAGTTGGAAGAACAGCACGCATATACATGTTAGCAAATGGAAAAGTGATGATCTGCTTCATTGAGAGAGAACAACTCACTTTTTCCCTAAATGAAATATGGTTCGATTTTGAAGTATACTAACTGAAAGGAAATGTATTGAGGAAATGCCTTTTGCAGCCCCCACACATGTTGAACATATGACCAACTAGTACCTCCAGGTAGCTCCAGCCTGCCTCATGGCCAATTCCTAAGACAAAATTTTGCTGAAGGGAAGATGAACCCCAGGATGTTTGCAATGGCACAATACAGAAAGCACAGACACAAAGAACACAGTGCAGGAAATGGAAATAGAACATACACTTAATAAAAAGAAAAAGGAAGGGAAAATTTTTGAGACAGAAACATTGGATTGTGGGAATGTAATGCCAAAATAAGAAGATATTGGTCTTTCAAAGTCTTTGCCATCAACCAGTATTTAAGTTCCATGTTGTTTAATGCACACAGAAGGCATGGGAAAAGACAATAGGCCTGGGGATAAATAATGCTTTTCTTTACTTTATAATATTAATAGATTACAGATAAGATCCTTGTTAATTTAATAATTAATAGACCACAGACAAGATTCCTCATCAGAGAGGGGGATGTGGGAAGGAGACAAAAGAACTCTGGATAGTCAGGACCATTGTGGCATCTCTATGGCAATCTCAAACTTTATCAACAAGAACATGCTTGCATTTTTAATTTTGCAATTGTAGTTTAGTAAAATCAACAGGACAGGTGGTAGCAAAGGAGCTATAGGCCAGGAAAAGGAGACAGGTTTGGTGTCCAGCATTCTGCTTCCTGTGACTAACAAGATACTTAAGCCCATCCCCACTCCCAAATTTTGGAAGTAAAACTTACTCTAATTGTTTGTGAGTGCCATATTTTTAGCTCAAAGAGGACATTGGCCTCCTCATTTGTGTTCACCTACTCTGTGACTTTCTTGCCCCCATAGAGATTTGGGTGCTGACTCTGGTTCATGTCCCATCTGGCAAGGCCATGGAACAAGCTGCTACCCAGAGGACTGTGCTGGTGTTTTGATGTTGCCTACTCTGTATAATAGGGTCTTGGCTGGAAAATCAGCCCAAAATGCTACTGACTCAGGTATTTGTATATGACAGAACTATAGAAAATATACCCTAAAAACACAGTGTGAAATATAGATATTGCTCACTCTAGTCAAGATTTATATAGATTTAGAAGTGGCCTGTATAAGTTGAATTTATATATGTTATATATTAAATTTCATCTACATAAAGAAATGAAGTGAGGAGTAAATTATATCTTTTGAAATGGGAACATAATCATTTCTTTTAGATTTTGCTTTCTGAGTGCAATTTTTTTCAATTTTTTTTTTTATTTTTCTGACTGTAAGTAAAATTAAGCAAGGAAAGTACCAACTGACGATACTAGGAGAACTGCAAAGGAAAAGAAGCAAGAGTATCAGCGTTCTGGTTAGATTGAAGGTTCTTGGCTACACTGAAAACAAGTTTGGCTCCATGCCTCACCTTGGCAAAGACCCAGGAACAGCAGTATGTGGTGGTGACATCATATGAAAGGACTCGTCTGTGCTCTCCCTGAAGGTAAGAGAGGCTGCTTCAGCAAGAATTTCTAATAATGGATGGAGAATAATAGCCAGATCCTTTTTTTCTGGAATGGTCTCTGCCTCTGACATCATTCATGAATTGTCTATTTCCTATGCTCACTTTAATATCAATTCCCCATAAAATAGTTGATATAACAATAAAAAGACAATGCATTTTTGGCAACCAATGTAGATTTTATTTCAAAAAATGATTTGTGGTATGTTTTAAACCCACTATTTTTTTTTCCAGAACACTTTCCCATCAGTCAAGTTTAAATCTAGTAAAATATGAAGGCAATGCAATGGTTTCTGATAGAAGTCTTAGGTTCCTTTACACAAAGGAACTGATGCTAACAGAAGATTAAAGATGAGTTCTTATCGAGTCTAGACATTGCGTATCCTCCATTATTCATAACTGTTGGGTCTATTGTACTGGAGGTCCCCTTTTACCTTGGGAATCATGATGACTTAATCTCTTGCAGAAAAGAATCTTTCTCAATGGACTTCTACGAGTGTCTTTGTTGGCTTCCATTATACTTCATCAGTTTTGGCTGCTGTGTAATGGATTTCTACCTGCAGACTGAGAGATCTGTCCCTGGGCTCAAGGAGCTCATGAAAGGATGGGGAAAAGTTATATACATGCCACACAGGTGCAATAACGTACTGTTTTGAATCCAACTGCAAATGGATCATTTATGAACAGAAATATGGTAGCCAGGCAACTTCTGTGAAACAATAAATAGCATTTCTGTCTCCATTCTTCCCCAAAGAGTAGCTCAGTATACAACCGCTTTATCATTTCACACTCAATATTATATATTACATCATACTAACACCTCCTTCTAGTTTCATCCAAAGATAGTGCAAATTACAGGAACACTCCATCTTGCCATCTCATGTGGCATCCCCAAGAACATATCACTTTCATTTTAGATGACAAACAAGACTGGTCTCCAAGCTTCTTTGAATGGCAGGCCTGGCATGGTCACTTCACAGGGAGCTGTCAGCTCTTCACTGAAAATCACTCCTTGAAGTGATTTATAACTTTGCTATAAAAAGCTTTCCTTACAGCTAAAACTTGCATTTCTTTCAGTTTTATGACAAACACACACAGACTAAAGCAAGTGCTCATGCTTGCACATGTGTGTGTGAATTACACACACATACCCACCTCCGTAGCATCATATCTATATTCTCTTTCCTGAAAAAAGAAAGAAAAGCGAACAGTTTTTAAGATGTGTAAGAAAATTTAAACAGGAGGATACATTCAGTCTTCTATGTTAAGAACTGTCCCATGGGACCCAATTTGATTGCCAGCACCTCAACTTAGGGTAGCATATGCCTGATCATTCTTTGGACTTCCATTCAATCTTGCATAGTTGATCTCATAGGTGGCATTAATATGACTAACATGCTAATGACACTAATGGCAAACAAACAAACAAACAAACAAAAAAGCAAACTATAATCTTACCAACTTGTTAGTCTTTGTGCTGCTCCATCTTTTCTCTGTCACTCTTCCATGCACATAAGCCCTCCCCTATGTGTGGCAGCACAGCTACCTGGTTCTGGTGTTCTTTGATAGAGCGCTACTAGAGAAGCTTCAGGAACACTACGAGGCCTTGCTGCTACAATATTGGTGGGAATTAAAAGGAAATTATATTGTAGCCATTATGCTAAGGTTCTCAGTTTTACCAGACTTCCTAGAGGAAGGACTCTAACCTCTAAACTGGATTCCAAGTGTGAAGTGCAATTAAGACTGCTAAATCCAGCACAAGACCCAAAGAGTAGATTAAAATCCTTACTTATAAAGGAACATCCTCGACCAGAGTTGCAAACAGAAGCTCATCTTCCACAAAGTAGACAAGCAATGTGATGATGGGAGACTGACAAAAATTGCAAAGGGACAGGGAATCACATTCTCTAAAAGCACATTTAACTCCCTGCTGCAGAGGGAATCTGATGAACTAAACTAATTCACTACAATAAAGTGCTTGACACTACCCAACAGGCAACAGTAAAACCTACTTTGCATTGACTTCCTAGGTAATCCACCGAGAGAACAGAACTAATGACAGTTGTCTTTTTTGCATCATGGATTGGCATGTTGTGGTTCACCATTATGAACTGGCATGTTCCACACCCCTCCATTATTTTTTTTTGGGGGGAGGGGGCTTAATTATCACCTCAAATGAATAGTGAGAAAACCAAGATCGTAGTTTGCCCTTCCAGAACCATTTCACCTGGTATCTTTATCTTACAATTCCACGTCTACTCCCAACCAGGGAATAAAGAGCTAATCCCTGCACTCTTATCTTAGCAACATAGCACAGCTGAGGGGCAACATACCTCAAAGCTAATAGTTTTTTATATGATATTAAAGGTATCGGAAGAATTTATTCATTCCTGAGAGTTGGCAGAAAATTGTTATTAGTTACCCAGAACACTGGGCTAAAAAGGGAGAAATGATTAAGTTGAAAGTATGTAAAGCAAGCATGTAAGCATGTAAAATACACATCTGTTCTATAGTGCTAAGTATTTTTATGACACCTAAGGATTCTGAATTCTTGTTAGTATATAATTTAGGAGTTAGTTCTGCTTCAACTTAAGACAAATCACTTAGCTGTAACCACCTGCTCCAATACCTCCTTTTAGGAAATGAAAAGCACATTCAGGGCCTTAGTTACTCCATAGATGTACTATCTCATAGTGAAACTATATGGGGTTATACTTCATGTTCATTTTACCAATCTCAGAATAAAAATAAAAGTCTGTAGTGCATAGGACTTCAAATTCAAAAAGGACACATTTTTCTATGTCTTCCTTCAGTAGCTTGATTGGAAGTGCATTTTCTTCATAAGTGAAAGTGCCCTTTGAGGACAGATTATAAGACAATAAGAATACCCTGCACTTAGAGCTCAACAAATATTTTTAAAAGAATTAAAATAAATATTTTTTTAAAAAGATTTTTCTGGGCTCTCCCTGGTGGTGCAGCGGGTTGGAGCACTGCACTGAGAAGCTTAGCCACTTCCACAATGAGTTCGATCCCCACCTGCCCTGGAGGAGATCCACATGGTGTGGCAGACCTCTCCTGGCCCACCCGCTGTTCCCCTCAGCAGTGTACTTTGTATATCTTCCTGTTCTGCTCCCCACCCTGTCTCTGGTGAATCCTCTCACCCTCCGCATCTCTGGCCTGTTCCCCAGTTCTATATAAATAAAAAATAAATTAATTTTTTTTTTCTCCTAGGTCTACTGTAGAACAAAAAGGCTATGGCCAAGATAACTAGAGATAGAAGGCCAAGCTGAACGGGATGTTGAACTTGAAGTGCAGAAGGGAATTCTGAACTATGAGAATTCAGCAGCACTGATCAAGGAAGAGACCTATGGGGTACAGATTTCTCTGGAGTAGAGAGTATTAGGTGTCACCTCTGGGTATTCCTCTATTCTTTTATGTGCTTGACACAGACAAGGAAAATCTTGCTCTATGGTCTCTGCCATTTTAAGCATATATCTTAATACACATCTTTTTAAATATAAATTACCTCTACTTACCACTGTTATTAACTAAAATCCCTTGGTACAATCTATTCTTAGAGCCCAATTATCCTTAAATTCCCATAAGAAGTAAGTCTTGTAAAAATTACATAAAACATTTCCTTAGTAATTACAGCTTCTAACCAATTTTTTTTTTTATCAGATTAGAATATATGCCATACTGGATCAAGACTAGAATATTAACCAACAATCAAAAAGCTAAACTTGTGTCATTAACAGCAACAAGGATGGAGCTGGAAGGGATCATGCTCAGTGAAATTAACAAGTAAGAAAAAGAAAAAGTCCTGATGGTTTCTCTTATAGGAGGAATATAGGGGGCCCAAATCAGGGGTGGGAGAAGTAGTTGTAACAAGGTAGAAATCAAAATCAACAGGTACATATAAACCAGAAACATTCTTGATGGGGAGGAGGAAATTGGTTTAAAACAGGGGCGGGAAGAGCACAAGGGACTATGACGATGGTGCATGGATGCACACAAGAACTAGATTGCAGGCCAGAGGTGTGAGGGTGGTGGTGAGAGGATTTACCACAGACAGACTGAGGACAGAACAAGCAAAATGATTGAGATACACGGTTGAGGGGAGCAGCGGGAGAGACAGGAGAGGTCTGCTGCACCACGTGGGTCACCTCCTTGGCTCAGAATCAAACTCATGCTATAGTGGCTAGGAGAGATCCTAGTGCTGACCTTAACTGCTGTCCCACCATGGGCATCACTGTAATATTTTCAACTGAATTATATGACAGAAGAGTAGGAGGAAATGTAGTTCCAAATCCCATGCTCTTCATGTGGATGCACATTATTAGAAACATCTTCTATTAGTGATTTCTTGGCAAGAATTTTATAAGATATTTGCATGATTTGTTCAGTTTCACTAATAAAATACAATGTAATATAGTCAGATTAGAAACACAAGTCTCACTGAGAGCAAATGACTGAGGTCATCTGCCTGACTTCACATGCAAAGTTGGAGAGATGGCATGTATACTCGTGAGGTTGCACATTTTAATAGAGTAGAGTTTCATCTCTCTTTTACTTCTACATTCATTTTACATAAAATATTCACAATAAAATGGCAATAGAAATTTTCAGTATTGTTTTCCCAGCACTTATTAATTAGCCACATCCTTTTTAAAACAAACATGGGTATCTCATCCACCATGATAACAGGTCCCTACAGTCAGTACATTCACTCCTAAGAACAATTTGCTGAGCAGGGACTGAAAATAACATGGACAAAGTGATTATCAGTCACTCATTACAAAATAGCTTATTATTCCCAAATATGGAAACAAAGGCAAATTTCTAGGGTATAGGTAGACACAATTTTATTTTCCTCTTTTTTTTATTATTATTAAACTACCATTACTTAGCATCCTTCTTTTTTTTTTTTTTCACAATAATTTCTCCCCTTGGGTCCTCCCTGGTTGTGCAGCGGGTTAAAGCACAGCACAAAGAAGCTTAAGCCACTTCCATGTGAATTCGAATCCTGTCTGCTCCGGAGGAGCGCCACATGGCACGGCAGACCTCTCCTGACCCACCAGCTGCTCCCCTCAGCAGTGTACTTCATCGATATGCCTGCTCTGCTCCCCACTCTGTCTCTGGTGAATCCTCTCACCCTCAGCATCTCTGGCCTGTACCCCAGTTCTGTACGAATAAATAAATCTTTAAAAAAATTGTTTTTCTCCCCTCACCATGGTTCTCCCACCAGCATAATCCTTCATTGTGTTCACCCTCCCTTTATAAACTTGAAAGGCAGGCATGGGGGGACTTCCCTGATGATTCAAGTGGTTAAGACTCAGCATTGCTAATGCTGGTAGCTGTGCAATTGTGCTGTATAATGTTACTTGTAGTTAGGCCAATGAAGAGTGTTTGTCCAATCTTCATCATACATATGACCATATAAACTAAAACTGGGGATTGATACCAGTAACTGAAGACCATGAATTGTTACAGGAGTTGCTCCCTGAAGGGGTTTGCTGGTAAGAAATAGAGTGTCCCAGAAAGGTGCTGAAAGTGGGGTGAAGCAATGGATAAAAATATACAAGGGTGTTCCACACATGCCCAAGAGGAAACTCCAGGCACACTAGAGAAGTAGCTGTGTATATGTGTGAGAGAGAAGGTCCGCACAGATCCATGTGAAGGAGGCGTAGCCCGTCTCGCTGCAGTGCAGCAGCACTATGGTGGCAGAGGGCCCAGACCGCTCTGAGAGGGTTTTGCAGAGCTGGGTGTTATGGGCACGGGCCACATGGTAGAGGCCATTGAGTACGGCCTTGTTCACGCAGTTATTTTGGCAAGTTTTGTTAGACTTGGTAGAGAAAAAGGGACACCCAAAGAGTTAGGTGTTTTGTTAGAGTGTGGCCTGAAGAGGATGGGAGACCCAGAGGCAGGCATCTTGCTAAGATTGTGAATGTGGCCATTTGTCAGGTCATTTGGCCACTACAGCTGTGGTGTTGGTAGAGCTTGTTTGGTGTGGTGCTGGGCATTCTGGCAGCTCAGGGAGCATCTGCCCGCAGTTGTGAATGGTACATTAGAAATGGGAATCCTGTGCCTCAGTCTAATCAGACCATTCAGCTGCCTGCTGTGCCAGCTGCCTGCTGTGGTCCACCAAAAGTGACAGTCCTGGTCCTCCTCTCCTTGTGTGCCACCTCCAGCCACCAGACAGTTCGAAGTCAAACTCAGTCCGGAAGTCTTTTCTGTATCCCATAAAATTAGTTCCTTGTAAGGAAAATGAGTTTAATCAGGCTATTTTTACCTTCTAAAGAACAAATGGCCCATAAATTTGAAATGCTATGTTTTCCATCTTTCAAACACCCAGCAAACAACAGATGGCCCTTGCATGGGCAGCAGTGTGTCAGTGTGTGGCTACAGGCACATAACAGTGTAAAGAAGGCTCAGTTACTATTTGCCATTTCGCCTTTTAGTATTTTGGTCTTTGCCTGCCCGCCTGCCTGCCTGCCTGCCTGCCTGTGTATCGGGTCCCTTGACACATCAGATTCCTCTAAGTCTCCAAATTATTCTACCATTTGCCGGAACTGACCATATGCCTGCCCCGCCTAGCTTGGTTGCACAACACCTCTGTTCTAGCCTTCTGTGGTACTTTGTACCAATACAGATTTTTACCTTTTTGTTAGTTTCCCTCACCACATTCAAAGTTAAACTCCTTAAGAGAAAGATCATGTTTTAGATTCGTTCAAACATATGGTGCCTTGAAAAAAAGCACTCATTGGCTACATGTAGAGAGCACTCTCTTGACTATGCTGCTTTGGGGTTCCTGGGAGGTTTCCTACTACTTCCTTTACAGGGAGTAGATAAAACAGCTAATATCTTGATAAACCCATTCATATTTTCCGAAAAGATGTCATAGCTCAAAAGGAAAACTCTTTCAAAACATGTTTTTAAAAGTCACCCCAAATACTTTGGCACTAAAACAGATTTTGCAAAACAACTATTCTCATAAGTGAAGGATCAGCTACTCAAGACTACCCAAAGCCTGTGAACACAAGAAGCTTACAGACTAAGGAGAAAACATTTGCGGTGCATGTTGGGTGTGACCGAAACTCAGTTCAAGAAATTCCAGCCAAGTAGAGAGTCGTCCAGACTCCACTGGTCCTCAATTCTTGAGCACTCCTATACTTTTCTATCACATGCCACAGTTGAGTGTTATAGCAAGAGTAGCTTCTTTTCTATCAGAGGAAGCATAGTGACATGCTCCATATCACCAAACGCCAAGTCCATGAGTTGGTGGCCGGTCAGCCAGGCAGCAAGTCCTGATTGGGGTGTGGAGCCCAAGCGCCATGCCTGACCCCATTGCTGGTTACTCCCTCATTGTTCAGAGGACAAGTCACTGCTCTAGGGGAGGTCCTGGAGATGAGTAAGGAAACATTGGGAACAGTTACTGAAATCTCTACTAGAAAAGTGTGGTTAAAAGATAATTACACACCAGTAGATTTTCCCAAGGATATTACGTAAGCAGGCAAAAATAAATATAATAGGAGGATAAAATTATATATATATATATATATATATATATATATAGTCATGAAATAATGTCTAACATTCATCAGTTCCTAATCTATTTTAAGTGGAAAATATAATATCTCTCTATGTAATTGGTTAATCAATCTTTTCCCAAGTGTCACAGTCTCAGTGAAATATAAACCATGTTTTTTGAAAAGAGACAATGCGGCACAGATTAAGGAGCATCTTGCACTGTGAACTGTCCTGTGCTTGAGGTTTGCCTTAATCACATGAAGCTTTCCAGTGGAGGTTACGCTAAATCTGATAATAAAGGAAATATTAGTTTCCAGCTTTTTCAAAACATTGCAATAGTGTTGTGCAACCATCCCAGGACGAGTGGGCTGACTGTCCGTTCTCATAGATAGAAAGAGAATTTGGAGCCTTTGGTGGATTTCACAGACCTTTAATGTGGAAAGCGGGGGCTTTGCATACTGGCAGACAGAAAGAGCAAGAGAGAGAATCAACATTGAGATGCAGAGAGACCACTCTACTGCCCTCCTCCCTCTACCTAAGTGCTCACAGCCACACAGCTGATGCATTTAGGCAAGGCCTTCAGTTGTTTGCTAGATGTCTGAATGGTGGAAAACAGCATTTCAAGGTATGGGCTGTCTGTTGTGTGGAAAGCTAAAAATAGGTTGATTTACTCATTTTCTTTACAAATGCACTGTCATTTGTTTTGATTTTTAAGATCAGAAAGCCAATGGCTTACAAAATTCCTTGAGCAGAAAATAATCACTCCCTCTTGCTCAGCATTAATGGCTGTTGTCTGCACAAGCCACTTGCCTCCCAGCATGAATTATAGTGATCAGCACCGTAGCTTCTGCGCCCACACTGTGCTGTCCTTGATCCAACTCTTTGATGTACTAAATATAAATTCACTTTTTCACTTAATCAGCATGTGTTACATGTTGGCTTCATCTTCCCAGATTGTTTTGTTTGTCTGCATAGTGTGCTTACTTTGGCTAAAATCAAGACATCCCACCTTCTGGATGGCCTTGTCCAGGCTGTTCGTCCCTTGGATACATGATGAAGCAGGGAAGAATTTGTTTCCAATGTGATGTTTGTTGTAATTTGTTATTTTTGGAACTCTCAAATAAATTACAGGAAAATTGATTTTCTTTGGTAACCTTCTGCACCTACTCAACCCCTTATGTTACTCTAACATGGCTTTATTTCCTTCTATGTTTAGGATTTTTGTGTATCTGACACAGAAGATTAATACAATTGATGGAAATCATATTGCCTAATTAGAGGGAGTTTTTGAAGCTCATACAGTGAAACTTTGTTTCCTATCTGAGATCTACAGACAAGAAGTTCCATTTCTTGTTGATGTAGCTATATGGATATTTTCACTTGTCTTGAAGACTTTGTTATTTATTAAAAGGAAGAAAAAACTTTCTACTGAGAGTAGATTCTGGGTGGGTGTTCACATATAATATAACTGGTGGCTGGAGCCAAAGACTGTTACAGGTGGTGCCTCCTGGAGAGGGTTGCTGGTGAAAATAGAGAACCCCAGGGAAAATGCTAAAAAATTGTCCCATTTTGAGTAGGGCCCCAGATAAGTAATATAAGGGACTGCAGAAGGGGGCACAGATTCATTCAGTCTTAGGGTTCAACATTTTTCATATCTTCGGTATTTGGGGGCAGTGGACTTTTGCCCCCATTGCACCCATCTATCAGAGGCAATTGTGGACCTCTAAAGGTGGAGGCCTCCAGTAGTCAAGCTCAGGGAAGAACAGGTCAGAGGCTTTGCAATTTAGCCAACAGAAACTGTTCCCAGTTTTGCCTCTGTTGCAAAACCAGGCAGAAAAAGCAAAGACACAGGGCTGGATGCTCACGGAGCTATGTGAGTGTGGTCATTTGTCAGGTCATTCAGTTGCTATTTTGATTGTTGCTTGTCTGGTGCTATGCTGGGGCATCCCAGCAGCACTGGGAACATCTCCTGTTACATCTTCTGTTGCTGGTGTGGATTGGAACCTGGCCTAGAGTATGGCTGCCCTGTGTTTCAGGTCAGCAGAAGCAGGAAGACATCATCTTGGACACATGGCCTATTATTGTTCAGGAGAGGAGCTCTGTGTCCTGAATGGTGGGAAAACACCAACTTAGCTGCTTTTGGTTAGGACTGAAAAACACTGGACACTGCTTTAGGTAAAGCAAAGGCCATTTTTGGCCTCAGCCACTCTTTGTTTTTCCCTGATTTGTTAAATTAGTCCCATTGTGGCCCTCCCTGGTGGCGCAGCGGGTTAAAACACAGCACTGAGAAACTAAAGCCACTTCTACATGAGTTTGATTCCTGCCTGCCCCGAAGGATATCCACATGGCGCGGCAGACCTTTCCTGACCCGCCCACTGCTCCCCTCAGCAGTGTTCTTCATAGATCTGCCTGTTCTCCTCCATCTCTGTCTCTGGTGAAGCCTCTCACTGCCCCTGAGCCTCTGACCTGTATCCCAGTTCTGTATGAACAAATAAATCTTAAAAAAAAAAAAAATAGTCCCATTGTTGTTTCTCATTATTAACCAAACCAATCAACTCAATAAACTTTCTTTATTACCATACAACTTCAAAATTATGGTTATCTTGAGCCCCAACATACCTATAAAGACATGTTTCTATACAGAACACAGTGCTCAAGATCCCCTTTTTTTGCTCCATTTCTGAAGCAATAGTTCTGACATCTCCAGACTTCCAAAGTTTCACTATCCCAGGTGACTTATACTTGCTCAGTTATCTCCAAGTTAGTCATATGTCCTCCCTTAAGCCTTGACTTCTCAACAGAGATTAAACTTCATCTGTGAACAGAAATTCAACAAAAACTCAGATAATGAAGGAAAGTGCAACCCTGGATTAGAAGTGATGAGTTTTGGAGCCCACAGTCCCTCTCCTTCCTTTAAGGACCAATTACAAGCAATCTGCTGGTCTTCACCAAGCTATCCCACAACTCATACCCACTCTATGCCCTCTACCTCTTCAAAATCCAGGCCCAGCTGCTACCTGTCCTGGGAGAAAAAGCCCTTCCCTCACTCAGTTTCCAACTCCTCCCTCATCATTTGTTATAGGTTGAAAAACATATTCCCAGATAGATTGAAAATGGAAAGTGTCTTTTTCTCTGGAGAAGAACCCCTAGCAGAAAAATTACCACAGAAAATCATAATTAAGTTGCATTACATGGTGAGTGATTCAGACTGAAATATTCTGGAGGCAACATACAAGTGCCTGGTAGAGCTGCTTTCTATAGTACCCTTCCTTTTTAAGTCTTCAGGTCTCAGCTCTGAAATTCTGGAAAATGATGGCTGCACACATAAAGATTAGGCCACAGCTGAAACAAAGTCCCCTCAGAATGAGACTGGCCTGGAAATTCTGGAATATTCAGCTCCCCCCCACACACACACATACACCAAAACCCCACCCAGACAACAGTATCTCCCAGGTGAAAGTTTGGCTCTCAATATTTCTCCAAAATTCATGCTATCAAATAGAACACTTAGCTCCTTAGTCTCAAACATCTGTGTTCTGGTTAATACTGACTTCACAATTCCCTCTAGAACAGTGGGTGAATATTTGATATACATTTTTGTAAATAAATGACAGACTCCAGTGGTTTTCCCAGACCAAAAGCAACAATTTGCCTCTGAGGTAAATTCATGTCCCTACCCTTAGAGACTAGAAATTGCTTGCAGCTTTAAATGTTTTTCTTCTTTTCCCAGATATAAAGATCAAGTTTCTAACAATATCTTAGGGCTAATGCCAGCTAGGGCAATCCATTTCTTGTCTGTGGAATTATGAGAATCATTGCTATTCTGGGGTATTCACTGACTAGGCAGTCACACACACCAGCAGTACTCAAAGTATGGGCTCCAGGCAAGTATTATCACCTGGGAACTTGTTAGATGTACTAATTTTATTTGGGGCTTTTATTTCAGGCTTGCCTACTGAATGAGAAAGTCCAAAGGTGGCCTCCAGGACTCTGTAATTCAGCAAACCCTGGCCAATAGTATAAACCAACCATAGCAAAGAGCTTCAGCTGGAGAAATATTTTCAGTGAGCAAATTCACTGTGAAGATGCCCATATGGTAATGGGACATTTATCAATTTGTGGTAAGAACTTCACAGGTACTACACCTAAAAGGAGAAATAAAAATACATAGAAATATATACATATATACATATACATATATA
>NW_004567106.1:2167072-2179284 GCF_000260355.1 Condylura cristata | reverse complement strand
TATAATATCTGCTGGGGCACCTTCTGAGTTCTATTACCTTGGACCTGGCTGATAGGGCCCCTGCCCAGTTTACCCCAAACTTACAAACTACAACAAAAGATGCTTGATTATTTTCTTGACTCTGCCAAAAGATTTTGAAAAGTTTAGTAACTACTTGAGTAAACAAGAAAAATGGAAGAATACAGTGTGAGTCAAACTGAGCCCCCAGGCCAGAAGAAGCAGTACTGAAAATGCTTGAGAATATGGATGCATGTCAGAGTCGGGAGGGGCTATAGTATTGGGAAGGCTTGGCTATGATCACAGTTGCTTTCCCAGGAGAGCAAAAAGAGTGTCTGTTTTTTGCTTAAGTTGGCTGCCCTCCACCGCCCAAAGTGGATGTCTAGCAGACCAATTCCCCAGATATCTGTTCTCTTGTTGCCTTATATTTAGATGGGTTGTTCTAGAAAGCCTTAGACTAACCTGGAAATACTGAGTCAGATAGTGTGGCATAAAAGGAGCTGGACCAGTATCTTCCTAGGAAGCTAAGTCACTGCTCATGCTAGGTTGCCAACCCAGCAACCCTGCGAATGAGTACAGCTTCCACATACTGTATCCCAGGAAGGCTGTGCAATCTCAGTTTCAGGCTGAGGACAGCAGGAAGGCTCAGGGAGAACAAAAATATCAAAGGTGATTGCTAATGAGAAAGCTGTTGGGCCAGAGATGGAAGATAAGCCGGGTCACAAGACAGTTTGATATAACTTTTACATATTTAGTCATGTGGTATATGCTTTTGTCCATTTATGGACATGTATGGATTTGCTCTTTTTTCCCAGGCAAAGCTGAACCTGTATGTTCAAGTTTTAAAATAGTTATTGAGAAATTAAATTTAGCTCAATCATTTAAGCAGTGAGCACAACATATGCAGGACTCAGTGATTGTTTGGTTTCATGGCACTCAAGGCATATACTATCTAGTATCTGAGGACAGAGACATCCACTGCTGAAACATCATATACCAAAACGTAGTGGCAACTCCATGCTTCCACACAGAGGAAGCACTTCAGTGGGAAAGGAATCTGAGAAGGCTTCTTGGAAGAAAAAGTCTCCAGTAATGTATCAATCTAATCTCTCCTTTAGTCTCAAAAGCCACCCAGGGAGAATGTCAGGAAGTGGCTGCTACAACCAGTGCCTTTCTCTGAACTAACAATTTACCTGAGTCTCCAGAGGGCAGTGTGAAGAGCTCCGAGGAGGGTAACAGTTCCCATGTTAGTGATTACTGCATTTCTGTTGCAGCTCTCTGCTAATGAAGGAAAGTTTTCATTCATGCTACATTTGACATAGAGCTTATCTTCCCAAATTGTCTTATCATTTACAAGATTTGCCTTGTAATGATAATAATAATAATAATGATAATAAAAACTGTCCCTTACATAGTATTCTTTTTTGAAACTGTCTAGGAAAATAATATCTATTTCATACTTGAGGGTCACCAACTAGATGAGCCAACTCAAAGGTTGGCAACAGGGTCCAGGACCAAATCCACACCCCCACTTTTTTTTATTGGAACACATCAACCTTTTTTTTTTTATTTCTTTTTTAATGGCAGTGGCAGCAGTTACAACAAAGAGTGATTGGTTTAAATATCCTAAAATATTAGCATAAAAATTGGCAATTTCTCACTCACCCAAAACAATCAATAATCAGAAGGAAAAAGGTCTTCAGATTCCTCACTTACTAAGCTCTACCTTGAATAGCTTAATTTATAATTCAGGATTGGAGATTTTTATAGATTTTAATAAATACAAGTATGAAAACAAGAGACTGTATCAGTCAGATACTGGAAGAAAATAGAATTACAGGGGCCTCCCTGGTGATTCAAGGGTTTAAGTTTTAGTGTTATCAAGTGATTGCCACCCACTATGACATGAGTTTGACCCCAATCCGGGATATGACCCACAAAGTCTCCCACAAGGAGACCTCTCCTGTCTCACTCACTGCTACCCTTAGCAGTATATTTCAGTAAATTTGTCTGTTATGCTCCCCACTCTGAATCTGGTGAATCCTTTCACCCCAACACCTCTGGCCTATACCCCAGATCTTGTCTGCATGAAAAAAAAAAAAATGTAAGAAAGGACCCTCCCTAGTGGCACAATGGGTTAAAGCACCATATTATGAAGCTCTGCGAAACTACTACAATGAGAGTTTGATCTCCAGCCAGAGAGCTGACCCACATGGCCTGGCAGATCTCTTCTAACCTGCCTGCTGCTCCCCTCAGCAGTGTATTTCTGTTGATCTGTCTGTTCTGCTCCCCACTCTCTCTCTCTGGTGAATCCTCTCACCCACTACACCTCTAGCCTGCATTCCAGTTTTGTAAACATAAATAAATAAGTCAGAAAATAGAATTGCCTGCAAAGTTTACTCCAATGAAGAGACTTCACTGAAAAGCCATGTCCAGAGACATGCACAAAATTAAAAGAATGAACCAGAAATGTTGAGGTAGCCAGAGGCAGGCAGCAGATCAATGACCTACCACCCAGGGGCTGGAGAAACAAAAAGGAAAGAGTTACTGGGGCTGAGGAGGAGAGTCCTCCCCCCAGGAGCTCTAACCACAGAGCCACATAGCTACTAACAGAAAGGCCTTGTCTAAGTTGGTCGGAGTTTGGAAAGAACA
Organism: Condylura cristata; assembly: GCF_000260355.1. NCBI lineage: Eukaryota > Metazoa > Chordata > Mammalia > Eulipotyphla > Talpidae > Condylura > Condylura cristata. Next base: position 2,176,635 of record NW_004567106.1, on the reverse strand, counting down.
ATCTAATGTCTTTCTCTGTCCTATATCCTAATGGTGCCTCCTTCTGGTGTAAAGTAGCTGGTAGTCAGTGATCAAAAGAACCCAGGTCATGTGGGCCTGGTGTCCAGCCTTCTAGGGTACAATAAATATTAAGGTATATTGACTGAGATTTCTACTACAAGAAAAAAAACTTACTCAAATTGATATAAAATTAAAAAAAAATGTATTCACTCACATTACAGGGACATCAGAGGTTAAAGACTTTTAGGTTTCTAAAAGAATTGATTTCTCATCTAAATCATCTCCCTGCTCTTCTCAGGGAGGCAACTTTATTCTAAGGTTGAGTTGCAAGTAGCAATTAAGAAAATGTACCTTCTGATCTCATCTGGAGATGACCAGGTGTGAAATGAATGGACAAAGTAATAGCATTTGGGATATTTTCTCCCTTCCTACCAATTTAGTATTTGTTTTAGTAGTTGTGTGTGTGTGTGTTCTCTCATTTTATTTTTTTTTCTCAACTAAATTCTTTAATCTAGCCACAACACCTCTTATATTTCAGTGGCTCTAGTTTGATTAGACCTGACAATCCCTGAATCACTCAGTGGTCAGGGGAAAATGAACTTCACTGATTGGACTAATCATGAAGGATGGAATGGATTGGGGGTGTCACAAACTCCACTCTGTAATACAAAGTCCACCTTGTAAGCTACAATGACATTACACCGTATGGTTACCTTCTTTTGAGTATTTTTCCTCTGTCTGCATCACATCATCTGCAGGTGTTAACGGCTTAGATCTCATCTGACACATGAGATATTCTGGCAAAGGGTAGTTTTCCCACTTCAGTTAAAATTAGGACAGATTTTACCCAGGTAATTTATGTGACCCCCCAAAAAACCAAAAGATAACTTATGAGGAAAGAGTAAGTTACCCAATCTAATCAAAGTTTTAATAAGATTTTGGTATCAAGGTATGTAGTGATCTCATTAAAAGAAGAAAAAAAAAGTTCTAATTAGATTTCCTCCCAAGACTTTCATAAGTAACCCATCCTTTGTGGCTTGTCTTCTTTCTACGATAATTAAAATATGTAATGGTTGAAACCGACAGCCAGAGAAACTGCATCATGTGGGCTCAGAAGATTGAACAGCTGAATTTAATTTGAAGGCCTTTTAAGAGGAGCTAGGTGTTTTTCACACTTTTCTTGCACCTGGTAGGTGTTGAGTCCCATTGGTGAAGTCTCCATTTGGCCCTTGATTGATGAGTTTTACATGGAAAATCTAAGATAATCTTAGAACTTGCCTATGTAGATATTTCCCACTTCATCATGAGCAATCTATTGCCACTGACCTAACCCTAACTAAACTATCAATAAATAACCTGACATTTTAATCAATTTTATACAGGAAGTGTCAAAAACCCCATTGCTCCCAGATATTGAGATACTGAGCAGCCAAATATAAGGATGTTTGACAGCTACTTGTCACTGACACTTGGCTCCCTGAGATCAGAATTCTCACTAAATATACACTCCACTAACTTTGTGTAAAACTGCATAAAACTGGGAGAATGTTGCCACAGTACAACCTCTGAATTATGCTCACAAAAGCTGCACACAAGAGAGTCTGTCTAGTCCCAGGGTAAAAAGCCAGATGGTGCAAATGGACATTTCTGCAGGTGGTTTCTAGACCTCAGGCTACCCAGAAATGGGCTAAGCTCGTAGCTTTCTCTCCCATCTGCTTATGACCCCTGTCTGTGCTCCCAAAGATACTGAGAGCACAGACACATGTCTAGTTCCACTATTGGTGAAAGTAAAGCACTGCCAGATTTATCATATGCATAGATTTTTCTACAGGAGGGTTTTTAGCTCATAGGCTTCCCAGAAATGGGAGTATGCCCACCACTCCCTACCCCACCCAGCATGTTCTCTAGACCATGCTTAGAAAGGGTTTTGTAAGCCAAGGAGTCTGTCTAGCCTCAGGGTAGGGGAAAGAGCAACTCTGCCAGGTTTATTGTGTGCATAGACTTTTTGCCAGAAGACTTCAAGACTATGGACTTCCCAGAGGGTGGGGGCACACCACGACTTCCGCTCCATCAGTGTATGACCTCTGGCCCATGCTCACAAAGAAACTTTAAGAATAAGAACCTGCCTGTCCCCATTGTAGAGAAAAGCACAAAATGTGCCAGGCTCAACAGGTGCACAGATTGTTCAGCAGGGGACTTCTTCATATCAAACTTTAGAAAGAATGAATGCAAGCCTATCCCTCCCTCATTTGAGAACTATGGTCTTTCATTCTTAAAGTATAATGAGAGACTACAGGTAATCACAGTAAACAGAGTGAAAATAGTTTCCTGGTTGCTGATGTCAGAATGGCAAGTCAGAAGTGTTACCTCATACCACCTCATTTTGCCCTCATGGCTCTCATGAAGATTTCAATTTGTACAACTTAACAGTACAAATTCCAGAAGAGAAGATCTAATAAGGAAAAAAAAAAAAAAAGCAACACACAACACAGACAATTTAAGACATTTTCCAGGGAAAATGTTATCACAAGGAGGGAATAACTCCCTAGAGTAGAGTACAATCACAAAGATATCTATATCTTATGAGATAGATTGTTCAAAATTGTTACAATAAATAAATGGAATCACATGCAAAAAAAAGTGATTTGAGAAATAAAATTGTCCCTGGTAGCACAATACTATGAATGGATCAGCAGCCACTACAGCATGAGGGCAATACATGGCTGGGGAGCTGACCCATTTGGTGCAGCAGACATCTCCTGTCTCGCCTGCTGCTCCCCTCAGCAGTGTATTTCAGTAGATCTGCCTATTCTGCTTCCCACCCTGTCTCTGGTGAATCCTCTCTCCACCCAGGATTTGTATGCATGTCTAAATAAATCTTTAAAAAAGAGAATAAAAATAATGAAAAGAAATTAGACATTGAAGATTTAACGAAGAAAATAATGGAGTTATGGGATCCAAAAATATCAACACAGAACAAACATTTTCTGCAGACACTACAACGGCAGACTTAGAACAAATGGAGGACCAAATTAATAGCCTCAAAGAGTATAATACATAATATTAACTCATGTGGGAGAAAGAAGAGAAATACAAAGAAGAAAAAATGAAGAAATACACAAAGAAATACCCAAGTCCTTTAGGAATAATAGGTATCCCAGGTGTAAAGAGAGAAGAGAACAGATAAATTATTCAAAGAAATATTAAATAAAATTTTTCAGGGCTGGGGAAGGAAATAAATATGTAACTTCTAAAGCTAAACAAACAAAAACAAAAAACAACAACAAAACCACCTGGTTATTTAACTGCAATAAAACCTACATGAGGGAAACCCAAGGGGATTGCAACTGAGATGGAAAAGTGCACAAAATATGTAAAAATAAGCTAATATAAAAAAAAACTACATGAAGACAAGTAGTCATGAAGCTTACAACAATATCCAACAAAGAGAGAATATTGATGGTGACTAGATGGAAAACATAGATAACATATAAAGGGCACCATACAGTTAACATCAGACTTATACAGCTAACATCAAATTTCTGGGAAGAAACCTGGAGGACAAGAGACTGAAATAATGTATGTGCAACATCCAATGACAAAAACTGCCAGCCAGGAATCCTACTAGACTATCCTTTAAATATGAAGGAAAAATCAAGGTTGTCTCAGACAAACAGGAGCTGAAGGAGTTTGCCATCACCAGACTTCCCCTGCAAGAAAGGTGTGCCCATGTAAATCAAAGAGTGGGAACTCTTTAGGGACAAAAAATATGAACACAGAACTAGACAGAACCAGAAAAACCAAATGGCAATATCAAATTCTCACATGTCAATAATCACCCTAAATGGAAAATAAATGAATTTATCAATTAAAGTGCATAAAGTGCCAAGTTGGGTCAAAAACCAAAATACAATATTTTTATTGTTTTGTTGTCTCCAGGAGAATCACCTGGATTTCAAATAAAATCACTGACTCAAAGTAGAAACCTGGAAAGCAAACATACAAGCAAGTGGGACACAGAAAAAAAACAAGAAAAGGATAAAACATTCCACAGTATGGCTTCAGAGATGTCTTTAGGGATTCACGTCTAATGCTAAGTGGATCAAAACCAAGTATAAACAAATGGCATTATAGCAAACTAGACAGCAAAAAAATCAATAAATCAAAGACACCCAGCTGAATGGAGAAAATATGTGTACATAATACATGTGACAGCTCAGCAAAAAGAGAACAATTAACCCAATTAACTATCCAGGAAAAAGTTAAATAAGCAAAGAAGAGGTACAGGTTACCAGTAGGTACTGGGAAAGATGTTTAACATAAAAAAAAAAAAATTCAAACCAAAACTGTTTTGTGAAAATGGCTCACAAGAAGCAAAGATGTAGAGGAAAAGGAACCTTTATACACTGTTGTTGGGAATGTTAACTGGTACAACCCTTGCAGGAAATAGTATGGATGTTTTTCAAAATATTAAATTAAATCTAAAACGCTAAAAATACTAAAATACAAAATACTAAAACACATTAATTCCAACTTTAGGTATCTGCCCAAAGACTACAAAAATAATAATTTATAGGGATAGATGTACTTCTATTAATATATTTATCACAGCCCTATTTGCAGTAACAAAGTTAGGGAAACACTCTAAGTGCCCAAAGACAGAGAAGTAGATCTTAAATTTGTACAATAGAATACTGCTCAGTTATTAAAAAAAAAAAAAAAGGATAAGCTCTTGCCATTTATGACAACATGGGTGGGAACTGGAGAAGATAACAATAAGCTTGAAGAGTAATAAGGAAAACAAATATCAGATGATCTCACTCATATGAGGAACAGAGAAACATAACAAAGGGCCAATCAAAATCAAATCAATAAGAAACTCTTACATCAATCTGCAAGACAGAAGCCACCAAAGGATAAGAGTGGTGTGTGGGAGTTGAGGAAATTGGCCCAGTGAACATAACTTTCAGCTATTGGGGCATTGGTTTGGGAAAGGATGTAAAATACATCTTTGTAGAAGTTTCAGTCTAACTTCCAAAGCAGAAATAATGATGCAAACATACTTTATCTCAGAAAATATGTTAAACATAAATAAATACTAAATTAGGCAGATTCTTTTTTTTTCCTACAGATCTCTAATATGTACCTAATCTGACAAAATTTTTGACTCTGGCTTGTGAAACAAAGTAGATTCTTTATTCACCACAGAAATTTTAAAATCAAGACACTCCTTATATGGACAAGCACAACAGAAGATGTGGAAGATCCATTTCTAGCAGATTTTGAAGCACAAGAGCTCAGTATTGCTTAGGCCTTCAGACACTACAGTCCTGGCCAGTATAAGCAAGTCAGGACCTTAACTTCTTTTAAAATCTAAAATTCCCCCTTTTTACACTAAACTCAGCACTTATTTACACTTCCAAGTCATTTATCTTGCAAATAAAAATAAAATTAATCTAAAACTTGGACAAACCACAATGTTTTGTATGAGTTTCCATAGTGGCTTTTCTATACACATTGCAGTAAATCCCCTAAGAAAATTATTATATTAATGAGCAGTGACTCATATAAAATTATAGTTTATGATCTCTTGTTTTTTAAAAGGTCCAAATTCATTTTTATCACTACACCAAGTTTATTTTTACTTAAAATTCACATCACAATTCAAAATAGGAAATGCCACTGGAAAGTTGTTTTTCAAACCAAAAATTCGGTTCCCAAAGACTAAATGACAAAACAAATGAACATGATAATGCCAATAATTATGTGTTACATGATTTTTATAACCAAGCGGTTTACTACAGTTGCTTTTGTGAGTGGTACAAAATATTTGAACAGGTTTTCAAACCAGTTGGCAATTTATTAAACATGAGCGATTGTTATTACAGGTTGAGTTTTATGATCAATGATTGATTTATTTGTATAGAAACCAGAAGGACACATTACCAGTCTAAAGTCCTGCTTTGAAAATGCTACCTACTAATGACTCACCTTTAAACCACTTTTAGGAAACACTGGTACTCCATGAGGGAAAGTTTGTTGAGAAAGAAAATTTCAAGAAGCTAGGAAAAGCAGCTTACTGGTCTTTAAAAAGCTAGTTGATTATCTAGTAACAAACCAAACAGTTAACAGCAGTGAATGCAAAGGAGAAAACTCAGGTGTATATAGTTTTATTAGGAATACCTCATCTAACTAGTGCTAAGAGACACTTTAATCAATTAAGTTTATTAGGAATACCTCATCTAACTAACCTAATAGACATTTTAATCAAATAGCAACCAACTTATACCTAATGTTTAAAAAAAAAAGAACTCCAAAATGGATAGGCATAATCACTTTCTTCTTATCTGGCTATATGAACCTAAGACTTTATTTTATTCTTTTTGTTTTGTGATTTTATTTTATTGTATTCTTTTGTTTTGTTTTTTCTTCAACAAAGTATCAAGAAAGAACATTTCCTTGAGTGGTGGTGTTATGAAACCAAGACTATGAGAGTCTAGGAAATCACAATTGATGGTACCTTGAAGGAAGGAGTGATGCTGGTTTCACTAGAGTGATCTATCAATGCACCTGGCAAAGCCTGTACAGTTGAAGAGGGAGCAAAAAAGAGAGACAGACACACAGGGAAAAGGTCTTATACTCTTAATGGTTCAAGAAATGTTTAACAGAAATGTTTTATTATTTTCTAAATAACGTATCAATTTATTGATTTTTTTGTGCTATACCTAAAAAAGTCTGCCTCCTACAAAGATTAGTTATGAATTCTTTTGGAATTTTTGGAAGTTTTCTTATTTATACTTAACAACATGAATTGATTTTGTACTTAATATAAATGAGGAATAAGAATCCAATGTAGTATTTTTCTCTGATAAATAACCAAATTTGTACACTGTTAAGCATTATTAATTTCCCTTTTAAAAAAGATTTATTTATTTATGCACACAGAAATGGGATACAAGCCAGAGGTGCAGAAGCAGTGAAAGGAATTCACCAGAGACAGAGTGGGGAGCAGAACAAGCAAATCAAGGAAGAACACTGCTGAGGGCAGCAACCGGGGAGACCTGCGGGGTCTGCCATGCCATGTGGATCACCTTCGGGACCAGGGTTCCAACTCTCACTGAGGTATCTGCAGCTGGCTTGCAGTGCTTTGTCCTAACCCGTTGTGCCACCAAGGAGGGCCCAGCATTATTATTTTTTATACTGATATACAGTGACAGTTTTTTCACATACTCAATCCCTATTTTGTATGTTGATCAGCTTCTGGAACTTTAAAAAATTACACTGATTTGTTTACTTATACTTCCATGCCATGATGTTTTAGTTATTATAAACTTATAAATATACTATTTTCAAATTAATTTTCATCTTCAGCATTTTCTGACCTTTTTTTCACAATTAATTTACCCAAGAATTTGAAAATCTAGTTTATTTAGTTTCAATTATGCCCTAGTAGTGCTGTTGTTGGACTAACTATAAATTAATAGATTAATTGAGAGAGAATTAGTTCATCAGGTTATTGAATATTCTTACTTAACGAAAGCATGTGCCCTTCCTTAAATTTTCAATGATTTAACCTTTCTTCATATGAATTTTGCACTATCCTAATTTTTTTCCTAGACTTTTTTTTATCAGTACATCTGCTGTATTTTTAAAACACTTACATAATTTTAACTAGAGGTAACATTAGGTAACTGCTACCTAACTTTGAAGAGAATGGTTCCTTCTCACTGCTTTTATCACAAATATTTGTAAAATAAAATTTTAGGAAAGATAAAATTTACAAAAATCTATAGATCTTCTAAAGATAGCAATACACACACAAACACACAAAAAGTAATACTCAACTCAAAGATATTAAGGAAAATCTAGGTAAATTGAAAGAAACACTATGTTTGGACTATGTTTATGGTCTAAAAAACCTTAATGTACTAATAAGAGCCATTTGGCCCTAATTCATCTACAGATTTCCTATAACCTTAATGAAAATCTCATGAAACTTGACAGATTGATTACAAAATGAATGAGTAACAAAAACATTTCTGAAGAGGATTACTATGAAGTATTTATTTTAAATCTATTAATTAGGCAATATATTATTTGTCAAAGAATAAACATATTTATCAATGAAACAGAATAGTAATCCCAAAAAGAAATGAGCTTATATTTATGGGGATTTTAGTATGTGATAGTGCATAGCATGGCTATCATTAGAAAAAAGAGGTCTACTCAGAAGTGGATAAGAAAATATTATTTGCACATGGTTGGGTATTTCTACCTCAACTATAAACAAAAATCAGATCCACATTAATTATGTATATAAATATCAAAAAGAAATCTTAAATTCTCAGAAAAATATTTAACTAAATACCTTTTTTAGACTTTCAGATAAGATACTCTTTTTTTCAAAGTTACAAAAGCAATAACTATGAAAAAATCAATAAATTTAACAATGTTTAAAATTGAGAGTTTCCATTCATCAAATAATTCTACAAACTTGACAAACATATTTATAACACATTGGCAAGTCAATGAAAGAATAAAGGAAAATAAAAAAAAAAAACTTTACAGGAACTAGAAAACTACTTAAGCTGATATTTCACCTAGACCTACATAGGGCCAATAACAGTCTACACAAGGTATTCATCTTCGCAATTATTCAGGTAACTACCAAGTGTATATGTAAGCATGTGGAACAAAGTATTTTTAGATACAATGCTAGCAGGAAAATAAATTAGTACAATCACCTTGCAAAACATTTTGGTATTTTTTAATGAAATTGAAGACATGCATTTCTATGATACAGCAGTTCCGCATGTAGTTGTATGTATATTTCAATAGATGGTTCTAGAGTTCATAATATTGCACTAACAGAAACTTTTGCATATTAAAATGGTGTCCTCACTGTGCACACTTCCACAACAACTGAGATGAAATGATAACAGTTGCCACAGAATCTTCATAGTTCAGGTTTATACAGCTTTTTATTAGCAGATTCTGTACTTCAAAGGTTGACTACATGTCTGTATGTGTACACATTTAGAAGAAACTAATGAATAAGAACATCAAGATAAGGATGTGAGCATTAATTTTAATATTAATGAAAATACATAAACTAAAGTGAAAAATCTAAATGTTAATCAAAAGTAGAATGGTTGAATAACTTGTCTCCCTAGACAGGGTACTGTTTTACAGGCAATAACGGAACTGAATTAGAGTTACACAAACATGTGAATGAATCTTATAAGTGTAACTTGAAACAAAAGTAAACAAGAAAGCTTAAAATTATATAATTTAAATATGTGTAGATGTAATTAAAATAAGTTATTAATTAGGGACTCATATGTAAGGTTTATTAATAAAAGCTAGAAAACAGCTACAACAGGAGTCATAAGTTATTTCTCTTGAGAGGGCATATTGTGCTTCAGACATACAGAGAAATGTTTATGGTTCTAGGAATGTTTTATTTCTTGGCCTAGTTATACATAATACAGACAATTAAGGGTCAACCATTTTATAATTTTTCTTTAATACACATAATCTTAGGTTGCAATAACTTTTTTTTT
>NW_004567106.1:2153347-2165862 GCF_000260355.1 Condylura cristata | reverse complement strand
CCTCCGGGGCAGGCGGGAATCGAACTCATGCGGAAGTGGCTTTAGCTTCTCAGTGCTGTGCTTTAACCTGCTGCACCACCAGGGAGGGTCTCACCAGCATATATTCTACAAAATCTAAGATTGTTTTTACAGATTTTTGCCAATATATGTCTTTGGTTATTTATATTCTGTATATTCTGTGCCACCAGGGAGGGCCCTGCAATAACTTTTAAATGCAATTTAGGTCAATTATTACATTTTAAGTCTTAAATTAACAACAAAAGTTCCCAGGGGTCATCAATCTAGTGGTTTTCAGTGTATACTTACCTGAAACTCTTAGAAACCATAAAAATAAATTCCTGTTTCTACCCTAAGGTTTCAATTCACTAGATTTCTAGGAGTATCCCTATTATCTACATGGAAAATAAATAAACAGACAAACAAATAAATCAATACATAAATAAACTAACTCATTAAGGGCTTTTGATAAAGCCAGCCCACAAATGACATTTTGTAATTAATAGCCTGAGTGGTTCTTGATTACCTTTAATAAAGGAAACTCATAGTTTTTGGACCTTAAAATAAAGCCTCATAAGATGTGCTTACACATTTAAAAGAGTTTGAAATAAAGCAAATGTTCTAAGTCTTCCAGAAACGCAGTAAGTTTTTGTTATTTCAAGATCAGACTTGTGAGCTTTAGAACATGATTATTTTATTTCTCATCACATAGAATAATACTTTAGACTTGAGCAAAATTACTAATTTAAAACTTTTACTGAGCTTATTAAATTTTCTACTGATTATTTCTCTTAGAAATATCCTCACAGAGGAATTTTGCTAAAGCAAATTCACAAAAACTTTGAACATAATTCAAAGTTTGAACAAAACCGCAGAGACTATTTTCAAGGTAGAAGCATGATTATGGATTTTTATGGAAACGCAAAAGACCCCAACAGATATAGTAATTCTGAGATCAAATACAAAAATGAAGATCTCATACCCCTTGACTTCAAGATATACTAAACAGCAATGGTAATCAACACAGTATGGTATTACAACAAAAGTATAAACTCAGAACAATATTAGAATAGATAGCCCAGATTAAACCCACACAAATATAGACAGTTAATTCTGGACAAAAGAAGCATTACCATACCATGGAGAAATTAAAACCTTTAACAAATGGTGTTGGGAAACTTGGACAGCCACATGTGAAAAGAAAAAGTATATGAAACTTAACCACACATAACTCTATACACAAAAATTAATTCAAAATGGATTAAGGTCTTGGACCAGAAATCATAAAATACATTAGAGAAAACCTAAGTGATGTAATTCTAGACATCAACCACATACATGCATATTGCAACCCAAGTGCAAAGATAGAAAAAAGAAAAAAGACCAAATAAGACTATATCAAGTTAAAAACCTTTTGTACTGTGAGTAAAACCACTACAAAAACAAAAAAAGGTAACGGAGAAGATATGGGCACATCACACATATGACAAAGGGCTAATTCCCCAAATATTAAAAAAAAAAACTAATATAGTTCAACAAAAAGAAAAACAAATTAAGAAAATGGGCAAAAGACCTAAATAGATACCTCTCCAAAAAAGACATTTAGATAGTTCCCAGTTAGGCACAAGAAAAAAATGTCTGAAATCTCTTATTATAAGAAAAATTCAAATCATATCTGCAATGAGAAATCCCTCCCCTCCTGGGAATGCCCTATAAACAAAAAGACTGGAAGTGATAAGTACCAGTGAGGATGTGGAGGAAAGGATCATTCACGCACTTATAGTGGAAATACAACTTGGTGCGGCCTGTGAAATAAGCAGTTTTATATACTCAAATGAATACGAATTAGTTATTTTAAAAAATATGAAATAGTAACTTCTGGGACAAAAGAGCTGTAACCTGAGGTGATTATGCTAAGTGATGTAAGTCCAAAAGTGGAAGGCACTTACCAGATGCTATCACTCATTTGTAGTATATAAATAACTGAAGGAAACAAACTGGCAAAGCACTGCAAAAACAATAATAACAATAATAATTATTATTATAATAATAATAATAATCCCTAAGCTCTTTAAAAAACACAGTGTTTTCCAGAAAGTAGGGAAAGAAAGATAAAGAAGGGAAGGTACTAGGGAATTGGAACTGGAGATTTGGTGGAAAGTGAGAGAAGCACGCCTATATATATATTGTACACCAATCCTAAATAGTTGTGTAAATGATTACCAAATCAATAAAATTTTGAGAATTTTTTAATAGAAGATTTACTTATTTATGCATACTAGAACTGGGTGTAGGCCAGATATGCAGGGAGTGAGAGGACTCACTGGACACAGAGTGGAAAACAGAACAAGCAGATGTACTGAAATACACTGATGAGGGAAGCAGTGGGTGAGAAGAGGTCTGTGGGTCACCTTCTTGGCTAGGGATCGAACTCATGCTGCAGTGGCTGCATTTTAATCCATTGCAATACCAGGGAGAGCCTGAGATTTTTTTTTTTTTTAATTAAGGGAACCGTACATATAATTCATAGCCCTATACATACAAAACCTTCTCTATTATCGACATCTCCCATCAGATGGCATATTTGTATTGATTGATGTGCCTACATTGACACCTCAGATTCATCCAAAGTCTAGTTTACCTTAAGGTTCAATTTTGTCGGTGTATATTTTGTAGGTTTGGACAAATGTGTGATGACATGTACCTACCATCACAGTCTCAGTGAGAGTACATTCATTGCTCTGAATATCCTCTTGTCCTCTGATTGTTTATATTTTCAACCTTCCAAAACCCTGGCAACCACTCATCTTTTTACTGTCTCCATGAGTTTGCCTTTTCCATAATGTCATATATTTTGATTCATATAGTATTTAGTTTTTTTTTTCCTTATTGGCTTTTTTTCACTTTATTAATATGCATTTAAGCTTTCTCCATTTATTTTGTGATTTGATAGCTGATTTCTATTTAGCACTAAATAATATGCCATTTTCTGGAAAACCAGCTTATTTATCCATCACCTACAGAAAGATATTTTGGTTGCTTCTAAGTTTTGGCAACTGTGGACAAAGCTGCTATAAACATTCATGTGCAGGTTTTTGTGTGGACATGTTTTCAATTTCTTTGGGTAAATTCCAAAAGCACAAGGATTGGACCCTATGATATGAAAATGTTTAGCTTTGTGAAACAACACCAAACTGTCTTCCAGAGTGAACTGTAGCAGTTTCCATTCTAACAACATAGGATGAGAAAAGAATATATGTGTTCCTATCTTCATTGCAGTACGATATATAATAACCAATTTATGGAAACCACCTATCAATAAGTGCCCAACAACAGAGCAGTGTTTTTGTGTGTTTTTTTTTTTTTTTTTTTTTTTTTTTTTTTTTTTTTTAAGAAGATATGGTATTATAGACATGGTGGAATACTACTCAGCGATAAAAAGTTTTAAAAAGATGATATCTTGCCATTTGCATCAATGTGATGGGACTAGAAGGGATTATTCTGAGTGAAATAATTTAAAAAGAATAAAGAAATCCACAGATGATTTTATTCATATGTGGGGAAGAGATAAGTGAGACAAAACCAACTTTTGGTATGTCACTGTAGAATTGAAGTTACTATAAGGAATCAGTCACATTAGGGAAGAGCTGGAGTCTAATGACTGCAGTAGAGGATTATGACTATTTTGGTGGTTGCATTTGTGTGGTAACATACAGCTGAGGACCTGTGAACCTATTTCCTTAAAATCACATACAGGCTGTAAATGTTACCTCAATGTTACCTCAATTGGTGATAATAGAATTAAAATAAAAAAACAATAACAGTAGAATTTCCTCTAAAATTCTTTAGGAGATTGCATACATTGTATTATTGCAGTCATCAGTGCTACAAGTACAGGGAATAATCAGTGTCCTGTGAAGGACTTTGTTTAAGCAATACGACGTTACTATTATAATAGTGAAACAGTCTCAAAGGCTCCCATTTTGGATCAAATTTTTCTATTAGGTTTATGATCTTGGAATCTGGGTCTCCTTGAATTTCTGCAGTTCTATGCCACAGTGAATAATTCTTTCACATAAAGTACTACAGAGGAAACATTAATCATTTCCTACCTCCACATCATTCTTACTGTCTTAACTCTCTTCCTCTCTCCCTTCTTTCCTTCTTTCCTTTCTCCCTTCCTTCCTTTTTCTCTTCCTTCCTTCCTCTCTCTACCCTTCCGTCTGTCCCTCCTGCCTTTTCATGTGTTATTTTTGCCACAGTTGGCTCTGTACAATACTATTAGAATCTGCCATGGTAACATGACTCATAAAAAATTACAACTATGAATTTTTTCATTTGATTAAAAAAAAACTAAATTAGTTTCTAACTCTTAATATTCAGCCCACCCTTTTGGATGTATGCTGAAAAAAAAGTAAGAATCCCTGAGTGATGATTACCCTTCTACACTGAGCACAACCATGGCTGTTTTCTATATTGTGTAACTTGTGGGTGAATTTAGAAAGATATTTCCTATTTCTATTGAATTCCTTTCAATTTCCTACTGAAATTGTGGCTTGTGTTTTTATTTAAAACCCACTGAGGTTTTTCTATATGGGGCCAATTCTTAAAATTTTCATGCTCAAAATATTTTTAATGAGGAAATATAACTCCTCTCTATTTTTTAAATTTTATTTTAAGCACTCAAAGACTTGCCTCCTGTAACAAGCCAGTGGTAAAATTCAAAAATAGGCAGCAGGCTCCTGCTCCTGGTGTCATGAGAGAACCACTAGCTGAGGCTGGCCCCCTCACCTCCACCGCCCATGCTGACAGTCTTTCCCTCACTTCTCATTGTCTTCTGTGGAAGCAAGTTTCCAGGAATGGTAGGGCCAGATGGAGAAATCAGCTGGGAACTTTATGCCTCATTGACAGGAGAGGATGGTGGGGAAACCCTCCCAACTGAAATGTTAACTCATTGCCTGTTGTGGTTATTTCATGCTGTCATCAGGAAACTTTCAACCGGCTGGTAAGGAAGTGGGATATTTTTCAGTTTTCACACTTGTGCAATAGGATTTCAGAAGAAGTACACAGAGAAAGCTGTGTGTGTGTGTGTGTGTGTGTGTGTGTGTTTAGCAGAAAAACTAAAGTAAGGAAGTAAATGGGTGGATAATTAAACAGCAAGCAAATGGGGAGCATCCCAGAATGCTCATGAATCTGACCCTGGTCTTTTATGTATTGTTTATCTAAATAACCATTGTCCACCAATTAGACTGCAGCTAAGATCTGAAAAATGAAGTTAGGGTTGAGGCTGAGAGGTGGGGGTACAGATGCACTGCACAGGCATGAAAAGCAACAATGCTCACGTATACAGACGTTAACTGCTAGGTCTCCACTCTTGGCTAGGGAATGAAGAGTTGCTCTGAAGTGGGGACTGATCTACAGTAGCCCTCCCACTTGTTTGTACATGTGCAGACAGAAACTCGAACTGAAGTAAGAGGTGATACAAGTCCCAGTATCTTCTATTTATTCTAAACTGGAAGAAAAACAGGCCATCCATTTTAGCAAGGGAATCCCCTAGTTAAAAGTATTTGTGTTCATTCAAAATGATTGTCTAAGTGGCCTGAGATGTGCATCTGAGTGATGACCAGGACACCTTCAGGTTTTGAGACTGCAATACAGGTACAAAGTACACAAGAGACCCGGCAGACA
This sequence comes from Condylura cristata, assembly GCF_000260355.1. NCBI lineage: Eukaryota > Metazoa > Chordata > Mammalia > Eulipotyphla > Talpidae > Condylura > Condylura cristata. The sequence continues at coordinate 2,160,177 of NW_004567106.1, read as the reverse complement.
AAACCAAGTAGTAAAGAACAACACAGACAGTTTACAGCCCTCTCTTTCCCTTCTTAATAGGAAGCCCAAAATAAAATTAATATTCCTGTCACCTAACAGCTCCTCATTTTTTTCTGGATAGTTCAACAATGGCAAACAAAGAGTGAAAGGATGGGTGAGTTGAAAATCCTCTTGTTCACTAAAGAGTATCCTCACATTCAGTTTGATCAACAGTTTCACTTCAGCTCAGTGGTTGACAGAAAGGAATCTGACCAGGAATCTATATTTTAAGATCTTCAGTTAATTCCTGGGCATTGTAACAACTGAGAAACACTTCTCTAGTAGTTTCTTCCCACTATCCTATGGTCTGATAGTTTGTGTTCCTCCCCAATTCATATGTTATCTCTTAACTCTCAAAAATGATGGTTTTAGGAGATAGACCTTTGGGATAAGACAGCATAGGGCAGAGCCTGCCTGAAAGGGATTAGTTCCCCATAAAAGCATCTTCCAAAAGATTCCTGATCTCTTCTGTGATGGGAACTTGAAGAAGTTGCAGCAATGAGCAGGAAAGTCACCCTCACTAGAAGGCAACCATGCTGTGCTTTTATGTATTGTTCACAACTAAACAATACATTTCTGTCCTCTACAAACTACCTAGGCTTGCGTATGTTGTTATAGAAGCCTGAACAGACTAAGTCTTTATCAAAGTGATTAATAACTAGCAATGGTAAACTAGTTCCCTGTCCTAATTTTTTGATATCAGAGGTCCTGATGGCCAGCTATGTCTCCAACTGTACAAATGGCTTTAGAAGTTCTAGAGCTCAGGGTCTCCCTGGTGATGCAACAGGTTAAAGCACTGCATCATGCAGTTCTACCAAGCCACTACAGCACAAATTTGATCCCCCGCCAGGGAGGTGACCCACCTGGTGCAGCAGAACGCTCCCATCTCACCCACTGTTCCTCTCAACAGTGTATTCCAGTCAGTCCACCTATTCTGTTCCCCACTATGTCTCTGGTAAATCATCTCACCTCCTACACTTCTGGCCAGTTCTTGTATGGATAAATAAATAAAACTTAAAAAAAAAAACTATAACTTAGATTGAAAAAAAAAAATAGATGTGAGAACTATCAGATAGTACACAAAATCTTTCTCCAAGGGCTTCTTGTAACAAAATTCTGAGCTGGGACATAAGGATATATTTGTGTTCATTCAAAATAATTGTCTAAGTGGCCTGAGATGTGCATCTGAGTGATGACCAGGACACCTTCAGGTTTTGAAACTGCAATACAGGTACACAGTACTTGGGGAAAATAAATTAGGGATTAATGGTAAACAGAGATACCTTAACAAAATAAAAATGGAAGTCCCATATGATCCAGCAATGCCTTGACTAGGTGTTTACCCAATGAATATAAAACACTAATATGAAAAGATTTTTGCCCTCCTGTGTTCATAGCACTGTTATGAACAACGGCCCTACTGTGGACTTGATCTAAGTGCCCAAGGACATATGACTGGACAAAGACATTGTGAAATCTATACTCGGAGGAATACTACTCAATTACTAAAAAAAGATGAAATAGTGCTTTGGGGACTGAAGATAGAAATGGAAATGAATATGCTAAGTGAAACAAGTCAGAAACTGAAAGCAGATATTGGATGGTTTCATTTATCTACAGAATATAAATAACCAAAAGCATATATTGGCAAAACTCTGTAAAAACAATCTTAGATTTTGTAAAATATATGCTGGTGAGGCCCTCCCTGGTGGTGCAGCAGGTTAAAGCACAGCACTAAGAAGCTTAAGTCACTTCCGCATGAGTTCGTTCCCTTCGGCCCCGGAGGAGATCTACATGGCGCGGCAGACCTCTACTGACACACCTGCTGCTCCCCTCAGCAGTGTACTTCATTGATTTGCCTGTTCTGCTCCCCACTCTGTCTCTGTTGAATCCTCTCACCCTCCTCATCTCTGGCCTGTACCCCAGTTCTGTATGGATAAAGAAATAAATCTTAAAAAAAAATGCTGGTGACTAGAGGGAACAGGAGAGAGGACAGGGGAGGCAGGGGATAGAGAATTGGCACAGAAGTTTGGTGGAGGATAAATTAAACTTTCACATAGGCTGGAATAAAAATAAAATTTCAAGATTAAAGAGACATGTAACTAACTGACACATTAATTAAAAAATAAATAAATAAAAAACCTTGTGAGGCCTGGTTACAAGTCAGGTCAGTACAAGTTGTTCTGTGGTAACTAAGTTCAACAACAGTGTGCTCTAGGGAAAGAGCTATACTGTTGGTGCCACATGGTACCTAAACTGCCTCTTCCTTGTAAGTCAAGGGGAGCAGTTACCGTTATCATTATCTCTCTAATGAAGTTAAGGATCTTAACTATGCAGACTACTTTACAGCTTTTGAGCTTACTTATCTCATAAATTAATTTCCAGGGAAATAAACCAAGCTGAAGAGACTTCATGCCTGATTATATAAAGTCAGTCATGCACTTTTACCTTGAGTCCCTTCAAGAAGAAAACTTGTATCATCTCTTTTGAGTTAAGAGCAGGAAAAATGTTTATGTAAATTATAACTGGGAAATAACAAGTAGAAATGAAAATCAAAACAGATATTAGAGTATTTATTGTCTGAATCCTGCATTTTCAGATTTCCTCCACTAATCATACATACAGGAAATGTTTTCGGTCTTCAGGGAAATCAAGTTGAGAAGTCTAACCCACACATGACAGTGCCTCTCTGACCAATAGCACATTGGTTCATTCTGCATCACAATCCTTTCAGAAGGGAAAATTGCCACTTCCCTGTCTTAAAGGAAATTAACCTTAACTTTTGGCCTAGTTGATTCAAATAGTTCTCTGAAAGTAGAAGTTTGCAAACCTTTATGTTAGCACTGAAGAATTTCTAAGTAAAGAAATTTGTGTTTGAAAAGTCTTCTGAAATCTTGATCAGTTTTCAGAGAGTTATTGATTCCTTAATCCAAGGAGACTTGAGGACCTCTCTGTATCAAATAAAGCACACGGCATAAAAGCATAAGATGGGATTTTGAATTTTTCTTGTCCAAATTGTGGTAGTTGTATATTAGATCATTTTTATTCTTGGCTAGTGAATGATTAGGAATTCAATCCATACCTACAATTGGGGTATGAATTAGAATTGTTGTTGACCACAATTTCAATGACAATGAATCAACACCATTTAGTAAATAAGGTATCTTTAAACAAAAACACTTAAGATTGTATGTTAATCTCTTGATGAAAATATTATTACCAAAAAACTCATGTACACTAACTGCTCAATATTTAAAACTTTAATTTTATCAGTGTCTTTATGGAACACACTGTGACCTGTAAGGATAATCAACTATTTATACACAGAGAGCAAGTGAAGAAAGAAGAGAGAATGATTGAAATACTACTAATATCCTTCCCACATTTTTATTCAAATTTTGATCATTTTTAACTGTCTTAGGAAAGGAGTGAAAAGTGGGAAAAAAAATTAATGAAATATTATGTTACCTAAGAGTATGTACTATTATTTCATTTAGAAGTGAATTTCAACCCTCACGATTCTTACAATTGAGAAGCTTTACTTTACCTCACTCTCAGTTCTTTCCTATTGCACAAAGGGGAAGATCTTCAGTCCAATACAAAAAATCCTTGGAATTGCTTACTCTATAATTCATGACAAGAACATTGGGTAATTGCACTATTTCTTTGATTTTTATAAATTTTGTAGAAGTTTCCTGAAAGATCCATTTGTGAACTTTTAGACTGTGCAACATTCTCTTTTTCATTTCAGCTATTATTTTCAGAGGAAAATTTCATTAACACCAAGCATGTTTTTCAAATTAAGTAAGAACTTGTGCTAGGAAAACAACTGAGATTCTTATTTAATAATATTCTTAATTAAGATTAGAGGACTGGCTGGTGAAGAAAAATTATAAAGTCAGGCAGAGAAAAAGGGAATAAAGGTATCATCCCCAGAGCTCAGTTTTAGTCAGATCCTGGAGTCTGAAAATTATGGACATTGTTCTATACTTAGCCTACCTGATATTTTGAGTAGTTCTGCAATTGGAAAGTAGTGTTTTTCCATAATTTCCCTATAATAATTTTTCCTAAGACAGTTCTAACCAAAATATTCCCTTTTCATCCTGGTTTACTAAGTATATAAAGAGTCACAGAGTTTCCACTTGCCACAATTAGACCATCCCTCAGATGAGTAGAGAAGATTGCCAAGCAGAGAAGCCCAAGTCTAGTAACCGAGTGCTGCTTTCCGAACCTCTCCCCTCACCCCAATGCAAAGACTTCCCAGAACATCCATCAAATGGTATTGCTGTTTTTTCATTATAATGCATCCTCCTATATGGAAACCAGTGATGTCACAGTGACTAAACACCTCCATCCTATGTGGCAACTCTGAGCACAACCTATGTGACTACTATGAGGACACTCGAAGCCCTAGCCCTTAATAGATTCCAAGAATACAAACTATTTCTCAAATGAGGTTTTTAGTTCCAAAATCATAGGATTTATATTAAAAATTCAAGATTAACAGCAAGCTTAGAATTGTAAAAATTCAAATAGATGCCCCGAGAGCTGCCACTCTTTCACTCTGGGAAATGTGTGCCTTCATGATATCTTGTGAGAGACAGGTTGTTTCACCCCAGTACCATAGTACTTCATCATATTTCCCCATCTATGATTGACTTACAGGCCAGTCAGCCCTACCATGCCCCATCCTTGATTCAGTTGAGCACCAGCAAAGGGAATTTATTTCCATCTTATGGCATGTAGAAACTGGTTGAAGGTCACAAAGGAATACTGATGAAGTCAATTACAGTATTGATATCATGAAAAAAAATTACAGGGCAATATCATTTTCCAGGAACTATATTATAGGACCAGAGACATGAGCAGTCAAGGTAATTAAAGTCAGAATGTGATCTTAGAGATTTCTTTGAATATTGAGGAAGACAGCATTAAAGCGAGAAAATCCCATAAATTGGAAAGTTAAGACTACATATAAGGTTCTCTGAGGGTTCTTTGATACAGTAAGAAAATTGAGAGGAGTAAAACACAAATTATTTAAGCTATATAGACAAATCCAGCAACTATCTTTTTAAAAACTATTCTATCAACTTTCCCCCACCAGCGTTTCTATATTCCTTTGATGCTTCCTCCCACCCACCTACTTCTTAACCTCAGAAGTCTCACTTCCACTAGTTTTAATAAGTGTGTTCCTTTGTCAAATAGTCTGTGATGTAAATTTCTAATACTTTCTCATTCTTATTTTACTATGCATAATTTCTATAACTCCTTCCATTTTGCTGTAAATGGCAACATTTTATTTTTCTCATGACTGAATAATATTCCATTGTGTGGATGTACCACATCTTGTTCACTCAATCCCCTATCAGTGAGCACTTACTCTGTCCTTTAGTGTAAATACAAACTAGAATAAACATTGCAAAACATATGGTTTTTCAAGTTGGTGGTTTTATATTCTTTGGATAGATGCTTTAGTGTGGGACTACAGAGTCATATGTCACTACTACTTATAGTTTTATAAGATAAATCCAGATCACTTTCCATAATGGTTGAATAAATTTACATTCCCAGCAATGTAATAAGCTTCCTCTTTCTCCACATGCTCACCAACACCTGTTGGGTACTTTTTTATATGTTCCATTTCTATGGTTGTGAGATAGTGTCTCACTGTGATTTTAATCTATAATAGATGTGTGTGAATAATGATGGACATTTTTCTATCTACTTACCAGCCTTCTGGATATGGTCTGTGGGCCACTGTCTATTCAGATCTGCTGTCCATTATGAATTGAGTTGTCTGCTTTCCTACTGTTGAATTCTGCAAGGTTTTTTATATATCTTACCTATCAATCCATAGTTAGCTAAGAAATGCATACATATTTTCTCCCATTCACAAGGATGTTTTTTAAATCTATTTATATTTATTCCATTTATAGTCAATTTATAAAAGCTTTTTATTTGAGGTAATCTCACTTGTTTGTATTTTCTTTTATTTCCTTCACCATGGAAGTGGAGTCTTCAAAAACATCTTCATCATTGCTGCCATGGAACATACACCTCTTCTATGCGTTTTATTGTGGTTGGTTTTATATATTTGTATGTGTGAGATTTGAGAAAAAATTAAATTAATTATTTTACATGTTATCTTATTTCTGGACTTTTATCTTTTGTTTCAGTCAATCATATGTCTATTTTTAAGCCAATACTATACTGTTTTTATGCTGTTTTATTATTATGAAGTCAGGTAATACAGTGTCTCCTTACTCTCAGTTTTTACTAAGTATTTCTCTTCCTATTCAAGGCTATGTATGTTTCTGCAATTACTTTTTCAACAAATTTCAGTTTTTTTTCAACTTCTTTGAAAAATATTGTTGGTATTTTCATGAATATCTTGCTAAGATTACATATTGCATTAGGTAAGAAAGTCATTTCAATTATATTTTGATTCTCCCAGTCCAACAACATGGTATGTCTTTCTTTTTTTTTTATTTATTTTTTTATTTTGTAACAGTTTATTTTTACATCATTTTGTACATATATATATATATTATTTTTTTGCCATCTCAATTGTAATCTCCATGGGTTTCCCATCACCAAGTCACCCGTGTGCCATCACCATAACCCCGTGCACTTCCCTCCCCACCCCCCTGTTTTTGATCCCATTCCCCACTCCACTTCTGCCCATTTTTTGATGGGGTTATTTACTTTATTTTTGTTGAGTTTCATCAGTTCTCTATATATTTTTGTGATCAGTCCTTTATCACTACTTCTGTGTGAGAAAATGTTTTCCC
>NW_004567106.1:2121127-2148947 GCF_000260355.1 Condylura cristata | reverse complement strand
ATTGTGTCTGTTGTCTCAGCTGGTAACAGTCAGGGGTCTCTTGTGTTGTTCAGCCTCTTCTAGTAACATATTGAGGCCGTGTTTCTGGAAGGAGTGTGTTGATCTTTGTAGCTTTCGGTTGTCCCAGTTTCCCTCTATGTTTGGTGTGCCCGTGGTGGTTATGATGAATTAGAAGTGTTTTAGGTTTCCCTGGAGTTGGGCCTTTGGCTGAGTTGGTGGCTGGCTTTCTTTACACTCTAAGTATGGTGAGCTTTTCTGGCTCCCAAGTCTTCGGGCCTCTGTTGTGGGAGTGGGATCTCCCCCTCCCGACCTGAGTGCAGGGGAGTGCCAGAGGGCTGAAATCCTCCCAAATGAGCAGGCTGTCAGTCCTCCCTTTGAGATTTCAGGGCTCTTTTTGTTTAGTCCAAATAGTCTCTCCCTGAGCAGTGCCTCCCCCCTGCCTGAGGTCCTTTCACAAAGCCCAGCTGTATCTCTTTAACTCCAGTTAAACTTTTATCACAGTTTTTGTGGGTAGATGTGGTAAGCAGATAGACCCCTCAGCAAGTCCCCCTGTTTGAGGCACTTCCTAAAGCCTCTCTATGTTGAATGTGCCCATGCAAGATCGTTAAAATTGCTGCATTATCCTAGGGTTGGGCCTGTGATTGGGTCCCACCCCCCCATTCCCCCACCCCCGCAGCAGATTGGGATCCACTCACCTAGCTGTGTTGTCTCAGTTTATATCCAGGGCTTTGTTGGGGCTGCTGAGGCAAAGGTCAGCAACAAGTATCCTTGTGTCTCTGGTTCTGAGCTGCAGCCTTTTCCCATGATTTGGTTTCCTCTCCCTAGCTCAATTGTCTCAGTTTATCTCCAGGGTTGTAGCAGGGATGGGACAAAAGGCTGTGGAGCAGCCTCAGCTGCTGCCTCAGGCAGTTTCCCTCTGCAGCCCTTCCTGGCATCCAGGTGCCTAGGTTTTTAAAGGAGCCAAGTGAGTAGGAAGCTGCTGGGGCTCCCCATCAGAGTTGCAGGGTTCAGCTAATCCTGCCTGTGTGGCTTCCCTTATGGGAACTCCCAATCGCCGGTTCTCCCTCGGTTATTTTACTTCTAGTGAGTCCAGGGCATTCTCATTTGGGTTGAAACTGGTAACATGAAAGTCTATAGTCCATTTTTATATAATCCCATGCGAGTTTGGATGTAGTCGTTTTGGCATCTTTATTCTGCCGCCATCTTGCCAGTTCCCGAGCTGGTGCAGGTGGTGCCCAGGTGCTCCCAATTGGGTCTGCAGTTTCAGAGGTTTTTCCCTCACCCAGGTATTGAGGATCAGATTTGCAGTCTTTCTACACCCTGGGCTCCACTCACTGAGCTGAGCAGTCCCTCTTCACCTCCAGGGTTTAGCGTGGGGCAAAGCGGCTCCTGCAGCCCACTGAACTTTGAGGCACTTGGGTTTTCCCAGGAGTTCCCAGAAGGGACCTCCCCAATTGCCAATTCCGCCTCAGTTATCTACCTTCTAGTGAGTCCAGGGTGTTTTCATTTGGGTTGAAACTTGCAGTAAGTCTATAGTCCGTTTTCAGTCCTCAATTCCTATGCAAGCCTGGACGCAGTGATCTCGGCATCTTTACCCTGCCGCCATCTTCCGGAAGTCCCATGGAATGTCTTTCCATCTCCTTCTGTCACAATCGCATTCCTTTAATGATGTTTTTCAGTTACTATTATATAAATTCTTCACCTCTTTGTTTAGGTTGATTTCCAGTATTTGTTGTAAGCAATTGTGAATGGATTTAATTTCTTAATTTATTTTTCTTCTTTGTTGTTTTTTATAGAAATTCTTTAGATTGTTGTACGTTGATTTTGGAATCTATATTAATACACCATACTGTATTTGGTTGTTATTTCAAATAGCTTTTAGTAGATTCTCCATATATGATACCATATCATATTATCTAAAAATAGTGAGAGTTTGACCTCTTTTCCAAGTTAAGATCCCTTATTTCTTACTGTGGTCTTTCCACTCTACTCATAGCCTTTAATAAAATTAAACAGAAATGGTGACATTGGGCACATTTGACTGTTTTCTAATCTTAAAGGGAAAGCTTTCATGATAACTTTTGTCATTCAATGTTATTATGAGCCTGGGTATAGTGAAAATTAAATCACATATTCCCTTACTTAATCCCCCTCAGGGATTTCTCCCTCCCCCTTGCACTGAAAAAAGAATATAAGGTTCATACCAATCTCTTCTCACTTCTTACCCTCTAGCCAAATAGGATCAAACTGTTCCCAGAACATGCCAATGTTTTTACTCTCTGAGAGATTTCCCACTTTTTTCTTTCCACCTAAAATGCTTTCTACTGAGCTCTGCATGCAGGGTTCCTTCCTGTGCTTTTGGCATGCATGGCCATTCTTTCTAACATGGCCATTCTTTCTGCTACAAACACCATCACCTCTTGCTCCTCTAATCACTATTAATTTCCTCACTGGGAAATCTAGCAAACAAAATTGTTTTAATTTAGTTCTTACGTCTAAAGGGTGTAGTACTGAATCCCCATTGCTGATTCATAGTAGAAAATAAACAAATATATCTTAAATGAGTAAATAATGAATGGGGACTGGTAAAAATGAATTAATTTATACCATTGGGCTGCTATGGCCTGGGGTAAATGAATTTCTTAACTCCAAAGAGCCTAAGTATTATTCAAGCATCAAAAAGTTTGGAAAATTTAATGAAAGACTTTGTGTGAAAATACTAGAAAATAAGAGCATTGTGATACTTCCTTGCACTTGGCTCTTTATTCTTTAAAAGATTTCTTTAGAAACCCACAAGTTACACATTTCTTATTTCTGAATTGGACCTACCCCTACCCAGATTTGAACTTCTTTTTCAGACATTGTGTATGACTATTGACCTGAACATGATTTTCACCAGCAAATGTCTGGTGATTTGGCATACCTGTCATAGGCAGACCTAACTGAGCAATAATTCATTAGGAACATGAACTACCCATGATAATTGGTCTGCTGGAACACACCATCATGCTCCAATGAAAGTCTATGCGGGACCAACAAGCTGGGCCCATGTTTCCTACACTGGAGCTAGTATTTCAGGGATAACAGAACAGTAAAATTGGAAGTCAAGGTAGATAAAACTGCTCTCTTGCCAGTTACCAGATTTGAAAACTTTGGAAATTTATTGCTTATAACTGATACAAGGCAGCAAGGACACTAAAACTGGAAAAGGAAACTGCCCAAATAGTTTACTGGTCACTGTCTTTGCCACATGCAAAACTCAGCCTCAGGGAAAACAACAATGGATCTTATTTAACAATCCATGAAAAGCAAAGAGTTACTGAGGCCAAAAATGCCTTTTCCCTCACCTGAAGCTGTTTCCAATGTTTTCAAGTTGCTAAGCCACTAATATGGCCTCTTCCTGCCATTGGTTGTAGGAGCTCCTCTCCCGACCAATGATCCACGTGCCCGAGATGGTATCTCACTGCCCCTGCTGAACTTGAGCGCATGGCAGCCAGACTATAGGCTGAGTTCCAACTCACAAAAACAGCGGGAGAAAAAACAGGAAACTCTCCCTGAGCTCCTGGGATGCTCCAGTGCAGCATCAGACAAGAGACACTCTAAACAGCAACTGCAGACAGCAGCTGAATGACCAGACAACGGTCATACTCACACAGCCCTGTAAGACATCCAGCTCTGGGTCGTCACTCTCTGCCAGGCTGTAACAGCAGCATAAATGGAAACAGTTTTAGTTGCTTGACTAATTGCAAAGCCTCTGGACTTCTCTCTGAAGAAGGCTGCTAGTGGTCTCTACCTTTAGAGGCTCACAACAGCCTTCTGGAAGATCAGTGTGTTAGGGGGCCAAAAATCCATTTATCCCAAATGCTGAAAACTGGAAAACTGCTGAATCTGGAAGACTGAATCAGTCCACACCCCCTTCTGCTGTCCTTTATATTTCTTATCCACCCAGCACAAAGGACTATGGAGAGGGTGCATGTGTGAATTGTTGGTGGAAATTCTCTGAGTCCTTCTTCTGGGAAAAGAAAGCAAATGTTGTACAAATTGAATAATGTTGTAAAATATATACAAATTATATATATATATATATATATATATAACTTTCAAATTAAAAGAAATTTAAAAAAAAATTTAAACCATTAAAATGAATTAAGAGGAACAAAACACACACACACACACACACACACAGTAATATGTTTTAGCATTTTCCCTGGGGTTATCCATTCTCACCAGCAACTCCCTCCAGGGGGCTTCAGCCACCACTATATAACAAAAGTCTTCAAAAAAGTACTTTTTAAAGGGCAATTTTATTTGAACTCATCTCCAATTTTTTTTTAAAGATTTATTTATTTATGCATACAGAATTGGGGTACAGGCCAGAGGTGCAGGGGCGGCGAGAGGCTTCACCAGAGACAGAGTGGGGAACAGAACAGGCAGATCTACAAAGTACACTGCTGAGGAGAGCAGCGGGCGGGTCAGGAGAGGTCTGGCCATGTGGTCACCTCTGAGGCAGGCGGGAATCGAACTCATGCGGAAGCGGCTTTAGATTCTCAATGCTGTGCTTTACCCGCTGCACCACCAGGGAGGGCCTCATCTCCAATTTTATGTCAAAGGCTAAAACAGGCCATCTCTGACAGATTCTGAAAATAATTCCTTGACTTTTTAATTTCAAAACAATTTCTAGCCAGTCTACAAAAGAGGAAAAGGAGTTGTATAAGGTATGGACAGTCTTCCTGGCTCTGTCTGAACCTAAATGCTTGCAAAATTAAGGTAAATGATCATAGATTTGTATCCCCCAAGTAAGGTAGATCAATTGAGATGAATTATATACATCAGTACAGAGAGATTTTGGTATACATATAAAACTGGAAACCTCTTTTCTCAGAGTAATGACAGGATTTAGTTAAGTAAAATAGATAGAAAATTTTCAACGGTCACTACTTTTACTTGAATAGCACTCATTATGATTAAATGAGTGGATAGATTTTTAAATACTAGTGTGAAAGTATTTAAATTATCTGTGATTTTTCACATAATAGTACCTAGGTAAACCAATTTATAACCTACTACCTAGATAAACCAGTAAAATAAATATGATCTTAGTATTTATTATCTATTACAAAATGAGTCTAGTCTTCTAGAACTTTCTTTTAATACAAGAATTTTGAAAGAAACAAGTTTGTTTTTAAACTCCATAAAAAGTTACCACTCAAAACTGACCATTTGGAATTAAAATTTCCAACTCTACAATAAAAAACTTGGTGGATTTAATCTAATTTATTGAGATTTAAGGAGAAAGGAAGAAATGATTGTTTTTGCAGCCTCATCAGGAGCTTATTTCCACAAAATATCCATGAGAGCTTTCCCACCACATGGTCGTTTCCATTATTAGGCACTTTGGCCAAGATGTGTTTAGCTTGGCAGCTTGCCAAGTAGTGTTCCTTACGTCTCCATAGTACTGAATTTGACAGAAAGTAAAGCACAGGGAGGGGAAAAGTATTTCCAAATCACTATTTTCACATCAAAAATGTAAAACCAAAAATGCTTCTTGCAAAATGAAAATCTTTACTATGCTTTTTTGCTTCCTTCGCTGATGGCAAACCCAGGCATCCTGCTTTCACTTACACCTTCCAAACACTAACAGGAGAAAGTTCTTTCTTGTGCCCACAAAATCCAGCCCCCACCTGGAGGATATAAATCCTACACACTCACAAAATCTCCTCTGGCAGGACTCTAATACATTTCTATTTGCCATGTCCCCAGGAAGAGATAAAGGGCCTCTTACTGGTTTTACTCAGCCTCTTTTAGTATTTGGAGTATCTCCGCATTCTGCAGTACATAATTGATTTCTGAAATTGAACTAGTAAAATGAATTATTAAGTTGTTTTTACCCTGATGTGGTTATCTGCTGTAAAAGGTTGCATTACTGTTCATAATCATTCATGCCCACTCTCTGTAAGACTGTCACACATCATGACCACTTTTTCTGGGTGTACTGAGAAATGTGAGCAGATGCAACAAACCCCATCAGAAATTTCCATGAGCACTATTGACATTTTCCCTCTGCTATAAGGACATATCCAAATAAAGGCTGACCCTTTAGCATTGGTTCTAGAATCAGAAAACATGTGCAGAAAATCTAGAATTGACTATTCAGAGCTAAGTAGGTATAATGTGAACAAGAACACAGTATTAGTTTTGCTAAATATTGAAATTTGTGTGCTGCTTGTTACTGCAGTAAAGCTAGCCCATACACCTGCTACATCAGCATTATCATTTAGGGGTCACATCCAAGAAATTACAGCTATCTATGCCAAATGAATATCATAGCCCCAGCCCCGGTGACACAAGGGGTTAATTCTCAGCACTATCAAGCTATCCATAGCCATGGCAGCATGAGTTCAATCCCTGCCTGGGGAGCTAATCTACATGGCACAACAGACCTCTCCTTTTTCTCCCACTGTTGCCTTCAGCAGTGTATTTTGATAGATTCACCTCTTCTGCTTCCCACTCTCTCTCTCTGGTGAATCATCTCATGCCTTGCATCTCTGGCCTATACCCCACTTCTTGCAAGTATAAATAAATAAAAATAAATCTTAAAATAAATTAATATCATAGTCTCAAGTCCATGAAAGAAGGAAAATCCAAAATATCCTTCAAGATTTCAATCTTAGCAGATCTAAATCCAAGTCTAACTACCATTTACCACCTCTGTGAACTTTGACCGATGATCAGTGATTTTTCATTGATAGGAATGATAGTTTATTAAGTGGGTTTGGAGATGATCCACATAAACTATGCCAATTAAGGGTGTAAACAGTACACACTATATAAATGGTGGTACCACTGATGAGGTTCTTAGGAAAACAGGCACTGACATTAACATTGGCAAGCATGAGGTAGATGGTAGAATGTGTTTGAGAACAACTGTAAAGAAGTAAAAACAAAGAACTGGGCAGAGGAATGAGGTGAACTGCAGTGGAATAGCAGTAGGGTCTCAGGTGATTCCACAGTGCACTCTGAAGCTGGGGTCACTCTTGAAAGTTGTCTCAAACTGAGGCATGTGGATCGGGCTCTCCTCACATCACAGCAGTTAGTGTGTGTCCACTGCCCCCACGGATTCCCTGGGAATAGCCAAGGGCAAAGCAGCTATCTCAGCCAAGGGCTATTCCTAGAGAGAAACTGGGCATCCAGCCACCAGCAGGCACCAGTCCAGGAGTTGGAGAACTGAATGATTGGTCTGACAGGAGGTATGTGTCTAAGGGTGAGCCCCAACATCCACCACAGTTCACCACTGTGCAACCCAGGTGCATTTCTTCATGCAGTAATTTCACTCCAACTGGGTAAAACTCCTCCAGATTCCTGCATGGCTGCTTTGCTTTGGAAAAATACACACAGAAGGTTAGCATGCCGGTGAACAAACCTGCCATGGTATGTGTTCTGAGACCCCTACTAACGTTCAGCATGCTCCTTCTCCATGTCCTCCAACACATTTCCTACACTAAGCGGCTCAACTTGTGGTAATCCCCTGACCCTCAGGCCACAGTGCCACGGTTTATTAACTTACAAATTTGGATAAAAGATCATCAAGATATGCCCCAGTGGATCCTATGCTCACTCCTACCTCAATTTTGTAACAGCAGCCCTTCCTCCACTTCAAAGAGGGTTAACAGTCCTTGTCCAGATTATCGGCTCCTTCCCTTGCCTCTGGCCTCCTGACAGAAGGCCCAACGGTGACTGGGCAACAGCTGTATTTCCAAGACTAATGGCTCTTGGTGAAGATGTTCCCATTTGTGAACCCGGACTTCTAAACCACAGACCCTTACGTTATAGTGAGAGAAATGTTTTTATGTAGAGTAGAAGCACAAATTCCCCTTAGGAATTTCTCTTGTTTTGAGATATGCTCAGAAATACTGTAACATGAATCCACAGAAGATAGGTGCGATTTCCCTTTCCCTTGAATGTAGACCAGACATGGCTCACATCTAACAAATGGAGTTATTGGTGAAGTAACTATAAGGCTAGGTCACTAGAAGAAAAGCTTCTCATTAACTGGTCTCTCTCATGCCATGTGGGAAGCCACATCACTTGTCTGAGGTCATTCAAGTAGCCACTCTGCTTCTGCCAATTTAGTTCTATCATCTGTCCTCTGTTTCAGGATCCTGTTATCCCCATTAACACCACTGTCTTATTCTCATCAACATTCTTTATCACTTTGTAGATGAAATCTCTGAGTTGTCCAGAGACAGGATAGGTGGCTGGATTTTATAACTTTCTTAAGGAACCCGGTAGTTTGGAAAATTTGGCTTTTGCTTGAGCATGTAGGTATTCCCTGCTCTGGGAGCACCGGGCAGAGTGAAAGGACCAAGATGAATAGGCAGGAAGCCATCAGTGGGGAACTAGGAGACTCTGAAATATAAGAAAATGTACGAGCAAGCCCCTGAGGCATGCATTCTGCCAGATCCCCAACACCAAGGGTCCAAACTTGAAGACCCAGAGAGGCCCAGACTGCAGGAACTCTGTTCTTGGCCTCAAAAGAAAGAAATTTCCAGCAGTCAACCTCCAAAGAGAAGTTGAGGAGCTTTGCTGGTGACCAGAGAGCTGAATGAATCTTGGTTATTGTTGCTGTGGTCTGGAGAGAGAGAGTAACGCCTCAGGGCTACCTCACTGAACTGTAGTTGGTGTGGGACAAAGGTTTAGGAAGAGCCATTTATCAGATCAGCTGCCATCTCTTGCTGCTGCTGCTGCTGCTGCCTCTGTTGCTGTCTGTTTCAATGTCTGGTACATGAGTTGGATCCCAGCAGCCTGCTGGCTGCAGCATGTCCAGATGATCTCTGGAAGGATTATTTCTTCTTGGAGGGGCAGCAAAGCTGCCTCACAGCACAGTTGTTCCTTATTGAGTGTAGCAGAACAGGCAGCAACGTACAGGCCAATTTCTCTATGGATTTGGGCAGGCAGGTGAGGAGAGTCCGGGATCCCTCAATATTTTTGTTTTGTTTTTGCTTTTGTTTCCAACTTTTAATGAGCTTCCTAGGCTATTTGTAGTGAGGGAACCAAGTGAAGAGCAGGCAGAGGGAATGAGCCACTGGGGGAATAGGCATCCCAGTAATGCAGTGAAACAACAGGTTTCTCTTCCTGACCCATCAGATAAGCATTCTTATCTGTTGTATTTAACAAGCTTGTCCTCTTGCATTCTGAGGAAAAGAGGACATCACTTAGAAGATAGTAAGGTTGTTAAACATCAGTTGTTAACAAAGCAAACTGGTACCCACTCAAAATCAAATACTTCATCAAAAAGACACACCAGGGCCCTCCCTGGTGCCTCAACCTGTTAGGACACACCACTGCCAGCTAGCCACCGCCACTTCAGTGCGAGTTCTATCTTCGACTGTGGAGGAGACCCAAATGGCACAGCAGGTCTCTCCCGTCTCGCCCACTGCTCCCCTCAGCAGTGTATTTCATCAGTCTGCCTGTTCTGCTCCCCACTCTGTCTCTGGTGAATCCCCTCACCACCCCTGCACCACTGTCCTTTACCCTGGTTCTGTATGCCTAAATAAATAAAATATTAAAAGAAAAGCATATGGAATTATTAAAAAAAAAAAAAAAGAAGAAGCGGAGGAACACTAACCAGCCCTTCTCATCTCCCCTCTGCTGACCCTCAACATCTCCCTTTTGTTTTACTCCTTTGTATAAATAACTGTACTCTGCCAAAGAGTGGGATGGTGTTCTCTCAGACACAAATCTGCTGCCCGCAGTTTTTCAATAAATTAAACTACATTTCTTCTCCTCAAACTTTCCTTCTGTCGGTTGAGGGAAACTGAGGCGGGTGTTCAGCATGACCAGCCCCCAGTGAATCTTTACTCTTTGGGCTCTCTCTGGCATTCTTTCATGATCTCTTGCTCACATAGCTGTACAAAGCTTCACCGTCCTCTGCCTCACCCCCTCCTCATGCTGTCCTTTTAGGCTCAGTCTCCTGGCTCAGGAGTACCCACTCACACAGTCTGCACTCTACTCCAGGTGCTGCCAATAGGCCCACATGTAAGGCCTCAGGTGTCCATCACAGATGCTAATCACAGGAGAGCAGAAAAAGCCTGAGTACTTGCATTTACCCTACACTGTGAAACTCTTGTCTTCTCCAAATTTATGCTCACTCCCTTCCAACCAATAACTTTAGCACCCAGCCCTTACCCCCACCCCCAGCTGCCAGCTGCCATCTGCCAGACCATGCAGGTTAGTCCCACAGCCCTATAGAAGTGCCCCGGATCTCTTAGGACAGCCACAATTGCCCAGTCTTGTTATGTTGTAAGGTGAGTCTGGTGATTGGTTTGGTGTTGGGGACAGGAGAGGTCTCAGAGTCTAAAGATTTTAAGCAGAGATCTCTAGATTTTTTTTTTAAGATTTATTAATTTATGCATACAGAACTGGGGTATAGGCCAGAGGTGCAGAGGTGGTGAAAGGATGTACCAGAGACAGAGTGGGGAGCAGAACAGTTCGACTGACAATGTACACTGCTGAGGGAAGCAGTGGGTGGGTCAGGAGAGGTCTGCTACCCCATGTGGATCAACTTCAGGGATAGGATCAAACTAGTGCTGAAGTGGCTTTAGTTTCTCGTGCTGTACTTTAATCCGCTGCACCACTTGGTAAGACCCAGATCTCTAGACTTTTAAAGAGACAGATCGCCATTTCTTTTGGCCCAAAATGTGAGGAGAATCCTGGCTAATGTATTGTTTGAGTGTATGGAGATGTCTTTCCCAAACTCTAGATCCTGCTCCTCCAATAGGGCTCTACCCTGTGGGACATCAATTTGCTAGAGCATAAAAGCCAGTCTTGGGCCTCCCTGATGCACAGGGGTTAAATCTCAGAGATATCAGCACTAAGGCGATAGTGTGCCAGGAAGCTGAGCCACAGGGTGCAGCAGACCCTCCTGTCTCACCACTGCTCCCCTCGGCAGTGTATTTCAGTACATCTGCCTCTTCTACTCCCTACTCTGTCTCTGGAGAATCCTTTCTCCCCATCCCCCACTTCTGGCCTACAACCCAGTTCTTATATGAGTAAATAAAATAAAAAATAAATCTTAAAAAAAAAAAAAAGCCTGCCCCACAGTTCCCCTATTGTTTCTGTTCCATTGGTTTAAAGTTTCCATTTTTTTGCCCTATCCTCCCTCTACAAAATAAAGGTCCTTTTATGCTGCCAATATGACCAATGATTTTTACATTTTGCTTTTAATTGGTGAGTAATCACTTCCAAATGTCCATGCCTTTCCCCATTATAATATCAGGTTGGTTCTATACTCCCCAATTTCCTTTGAACTTCTGAGGCAACTGCCAGTGTTTTTACTTCTATTCCCAGTTCTTGTAGATGAAAGCTGAAGTAAGGATCAGCCCATTGCTATGTTCCCTTGGAGGTCAGCAACCTGTTGGCCCCTGGCAGGAAGATGGGGGTTCCAGCTCTTGAAGCCCATTTGGAAATGAGCATACTAGGCCCCTGTCCACTACTGCCCTAGGTCATTATTGTGGGTTAAATAGTAATTTCTTCCCAAAATTATGTGCACTCAAACCCTGTGAATGTTACCTTATTTGGAAAAAGGGTCTTTGCAGAAGTTATTAAATTAAGGCTTTTGGGATGAGCTCATCTGGATTACCTGTGCATCCTAAATTCAAAAGCAAGTGGCCTTCTAAAAAGATACAGAAGAAAAAGTGATGTGAGAACAGAGACAGAGACAGAATCTGAGTGATGATCTGTAAGCCAAGGAAGAGCAGGGATTGTTAGTATGTCCTGAACCTAGAGAGAGGCATGGGAGGGATTCAACTTCAGACTATCCAGAAGGAGACAACTTGACCTCTGACTGCTGGTCCTTTGAACTGTGAGAGAATAAGATCTTGATGGTGAAAGCCACCCATTTTGTGGTAATTTGTACTAGAAGCCACAGGAAGCTAGTGCAACCAAGAAAATGCCTTCTGAAGCAGATATTTGCTTGCATGTGAGAACAGAGAGAAAAGAGGAATCTAATGTATTTATAACTTTGACCTCAGTTAATCCCACAGGAAGCTGATATCCAATGATTTCCTGAATCAAGGAAAGGAAGCTAGAACCATTTTTCCTAAATGATTTTATTTGCCTTTTATTCCTTGCATTGCAGCAACCACACTCAAGGATATGGTAGCCTCTTGTAGCAAAGGGCAGCTCCAGGGGGTGAATTTTACTGTGAGCTCAGCAGTCAGCACTCCTGGCAGTCCAGGAAACAAAGGCCTCAAAGGACAGATTCAGGGTGGGGCTTCTCAAAGGCTGCTTCAGGGGAGACTGTGATTATTATTCATCAGGGTTAAAACTATTTCAAAGATGGGGACTGAAGGGAATATTCACTCAGAACAGATCTCAGTGAGTTACACTTGCAAAAGCAAGTAATTTTTACTTTTTTCAAGTAACCTTTTGACAAAATACCAAGGGAAGCAGAGAGGGGAAACAATCTGTGGTAAAGCAGCCACAAAGCAACTGAGAAGGAAGAAAGAAATTGTAAGGAAAGGATGTAGTGGAAGTGAGGGCCCAGGGAGATTGGGATGGCACTTGATGGGCTGGTTGTGCAAGAGAAGTCCTCAGACATTCTCAGCACCAGTTATGGAAGAATTCTATTTCCTCTGATGGGGAAGGGGCCATAGACATGACACAATAAATTGCTCATCCCTTGCTAGTGAAAAGCTTGTTTCTAAAACTGACAGTGTGAGGTAAAACAAATACAGTGTTAGTCACCAAGGCGATGCAAGTTTCAACTACCAGGAGATACCTCTACACACCAGCTGGGCTGGTTATAATAGAAAGACAGATAGAAACAAGTATGGGGGAAGTTATGAAGAACTCAGAACCCCCTATACTACTAGTGGGGACACAATTTGCTGCAGCCAGTTTGGAAAGCTGTTTGGCAAAAGCCCTTGCCAGATAGTTACCCAAGAGAAGTGAAAAATCTATGCCCACACAAAAACCTGTATCCAACTTTTCATAATAGCCTCAAGCAGCCTCAAAATGAGCACCAGCAGGTGAATGGATAAACAAATTGTTGTATAGCCCTATGGTGGAATACTATTGAGCTAAAAACAAAATAAGTACTAATATATTTGTGACATGTAAAAATCTCAAAATCATTCATCTGGTTAAGGAAATAGACATAAAATAACACAGTTTCTGGTGACCTCTATATACAACTCTTTTAGAAAAGACAATTGTACATTACAGTGATAAAAAGCAGACCAGTGGTTGTGTGCAGCTGGGAATAGAGAGATTTTCTGGGAAGGGGCACAAAGGGGTGAAGACAAGATTCTATATCTTGATCATGTTGGTGTATACTTCAAATGAATACAATAAAGTTGATTGTTTAAAAACTGACCACAGAGAAACCTCCCTGCTGCATGTCCTAGGAAGAGCTGGAGCTGGTGGGTAGTGACGAGGTAGATGATTACTCTTCCCCAGCTCCCACAGTAGTCCAGAATCACACATCAAAGGCTCTGTCCTCTTCACCACAAAACGAAAATGACAGAGTTGTCTGCTGCAATGATGGTAACTCAGACTAAGGAAGCCACAGGAGGTCACAGAACTCTCCATTCCAGCATGATCACACATTCACCTAGGAGACCGATGAGCAGTTTGACCATGTCGCTTGCTCATGGTGCTGATTCCTTCCCTGCGGGTTCATTCTCTAAGACACCAAAAGGTCAAAAGTCTTACTCAGAGTTGGTGACAATGAGTCAACAACCACCTTTCCTCTGCTTCCAGTCTCCCATCTAAGCACTTACTCGCAACAGTTAGAACTGGGAGCTCTATTTAGAATTCTTCCATCGCCAATACCTCTACTTCATTTTTTTTTCTTCCTTTTGCTCTCAGCGCACCCAAGAAACATCTAAAACAAATTGACTGTGAAAATGTAACATTTTCTTACACAATAAACACTGCCATTAAGCCTGACTGGTTTCTGGCCCCAAAGACTTGCTGAAGTGCCATTTTTTATAAATATTTACAGTAATGTTTACCTGAAAAGGGGACATATTTGCATATTAACACATACTAGAGCTGCATCATGAAAAGTACTGGTGAAATCCATGTGGCATCTTTGCTCACGTAGACATCGAAATTATATCCACTCTGCAACCAGCTGTGTAAATTCCAGAGTTATTAAATAGACTTAGTGACCCAAATGTCAGGAAAAATCATCTAACTCACTGTGTCAGAAGTCAATTTAGCTGCCACTGAAAGACATGACTAGCTCAGACTAAGGTAGCTCATTGCGTCGAGTACACTTAGAATGTATTTAATAACTAGAGTCATGAAGTACTCATAATGATAGTCCATATGCAAGATACTAAAAAACACAGATCTCTAGGTCTCACGATGGAGTTCCTATTTGATGTCTCTAGGATAAATACTAAGAAACTATATTTTGTAAATTTTCCCAAGTTGACTCCAATAGGCCTCTCTGAGTCTCTCCTTTTCTTAAGTGCTGCCCCCCAAACCCCCCCTCATGGAACAGGATCAATACTGGGGTGGGAAGAGCACACAGGACTATGGTGATGGCACATGGGTTAATTGGTGGTGGGAAGTCCATGAGCATTACAACAGGAAAAAAAATGCACAAAATGAAGAATGATGTAAAAAATAAATACATAAATATTTTTTTAAGAAGAAAATGACTATATGCTATAGAAATAGGCATCAATGGAAAGGACTAGAAAATCCATTAAATAAAACTCTATGTATGGAGAAAAAAAAACAAACCTGCACAACCAAAGTCTATAGGATGACACTCAACTACTGAAACATTCTGGGATTTGCAGTCCCATCATTGATTACTCACCTCCAATATAAATATAATTAATTAAATATAAATTTATGCATAATTGCATACTATTTGAAAAAAAAAGACCCAATTTCAATTAAGAACTTTCCCCCAAGTGCAAACAAATAATTCAGTTAATCTTCAGGCCTAGACATCTGTGATAAAGAGAAAAGATAAACCAGGCTTATAGTTAACATCACAGGTCAATATCTTTCCAAGACATTATATATTATTTTTTTTACACAGTACATAGAGATGTAATTTTGGTGTGCAATCAACTCTAAGTAGAATTTAAATATGATTATCTATGTGAAGAATCAATCAAGGCATGTTTGGGAATTTGCAACCTTCTTTCTCAAACAATGTTTATATTTGTATAATCAAACCACAGCAAGATAAGGCAAAATACTTATTGTATTTTGTCACTTAGTGACCTTTTCCTAAACAAAAATGAAGCACGACTAATTGAAAGCATGTCTTTATGCAATGCTGGAGAAGTCCAGCTCATCAGCCATGAGACTTGGAGTGTTACATCACTTTCAGTATGGAGCAAAGTTTAGGAGTTTTCTACATCAATGTAGAAAGCCCCTTAAATATATGCCCTTGTGGCAGGGTTTAAGTGAAGTGACCAGAAGAAGAATTTCCCAAATATGACAAATGACACCTGACAGTGACTCTTCCCTTTGCAAAGGGTTATGCAAAGGATTAAGAGAGAACTGAGCCCCAGCTCAGGCCTCTGACATGATCTTTCTTTGAGACTCTAGAGAGTCCATATTCCTGAGATCCATTTTAAATTCCCTTCTGGTCACTCACATACAGTCCCATATTAAAAATGTATGGTGTTGTGCTCTCCCTGGTGGTGCAGTGGGTCAAAGCACAGCACCAAGAAGCTAAAGCTACTTCAGTGCGAGTTTGATCCCCGGCCCCAAAGGTGAACCACATGAAACAGCAGACCTCTCCTGACTTGCCCGCTGGTCCCTTCAGCAGTGTACTGCATCAGTCAACCTGTTCTGCTGATTACCACCCTGTCTCTGGTGAAGTATCTCACCCACCCCCACCCTCTGCACCTCTGTGTCTGGTGAATCCTCTCACCATCTCTGCACCTCTGGCTTATACCTCAGTTCTGTATGCATAAATAAATAAATCTTAAAAAAAAAAAAAGGTGTTGGTGTTGCTTTGTCACATATCTCTGTCCTCCTTTACATAGTCTCATAAGCATGGATGGGTCAAGCTCTCCAAATGCTCTCCACCCCAGGAAGACTACTGGGTCCTTGCCATCCTTACCCTCCTGCTATACTCTCTCAGCCCACACTTTTCACCACGTAGTATTTTCAATTTTCTAGCTGATCATCAGTCATTCCTTTCCCTTCTGGGTCTCTCAGGAACACTCTTGGCCTCATTTTTCTTCTTCTGTGTATCTGATTCTCTCTTTTTCTCTTATTACTCTTCCTAAGTATCCCTCTGTTTCCCCTACATAAACACAAAACAAGCAGGAAAAGTGAACTATGGGGAAAAGAAAACATTTTATGAGAGCATTGTGCCAGGCAAATCTGGAAATAAACCCTGGCCCCGTCAGCATCCTCGGCCACAGGAACCCTTCTGAGCTAACCTTTCAGACCCTCCTCCTCTCCCGAATATTTGCATATTTAATGCACATGGAAGACAAGCTCTTGGCATGCGTGCAAAAGCAATCTGAGCTGTGTGCAAGATATGGTCTCTAACCTCAGGTTGAACTAAAAAGCACTGGAACTTTTAAGAGGCTGTTTTGACCTTTCAGGGTCACTTAGGATGGGGATCTGCCTGGCTGTAGTTAATGGTGGATTGATTGGGCTCCAATCCTGTTTTTAAGTCTCTACTTAGAGTCTAGCCAAGTTAAACACATTTTCTTTTCATCTCTACTCGAAAGACCAGGCTTAGCCCCAGGTCTTCAGTCATTCCTTGGTTCTTCACTGGACTCCCTCCAGCTAGTTGACAAATCCTCCAATCGTCATTCAAAATTACTTCTTAACTTCTCCCCGATAGTATCTCACAGTTTTCCTAAGGATCAGCATTTTACTCTGTTTCTGCCCACACATTGAGTTGAATGTGGGAGCAAGACTATGGAGAAGAAAGCACAAAGCGGTGTGGGGTGGACAAAGCTAACCCAAGGCCTCTCTGGAATGTAGACTTGTGTTCTCCTGGCACTCATCGGGTGGCTTGTCTGGTCTTTGAAAATTATCCTCTTTTTTGATTTTAAAATTATAGTGGCCATTGTTGAAAACCTACATTATACAGACAAGTATGCAGATGAATATAAAACTCACAGACAAGCCACAAACTACAGATATTAGTGTTAATATCATTTTCCTCCATTCCTTTATACAAGCAGATTTTTAGACAAAGTTATATATTAAATTCTGCTCCCATCTCTTTCTTATTTCTCTATTTCATTCTTCTATCTATCACCTCATATATTCAGTTTCACTATTTTCATTACTGTGATTTTTTTTAAGGTTTACTTATTTATGCATACAAGAACTATACTCCAGTATAGGCCAGAAGTGCAGGGGGTGAGAGGACACACCAGAGACAGAGTGGGGAGCAGGACAGATGTATCTAATGAAATGCACTGCTGAGGGGAGCAGTGGGTGAGACAGAAGAGGTCTGCTGTGACATGTGGGTCACTTCCCTGGCCCGGGATCGAACTCCATGCTTGCAGTGGCTGCAGATAGTTTGATAGTGTAGTCTTTAACCCCTGTGGCATCAGGGATGCCCCGGCTGTAATTTTTTAAGTACTTAAGTAACTGGTAAAGTAAATAAATCCACTGGTATTTGGAACCAAATTTCATTAGACATGAAAGTCAGTGATAACAATAAAAAAACTGACAGGTTGGAAACAAGGTTAGTGGAGGCCTGTGGCAGAAATATGGATATAAGAATCATAGACTCTCCCACATCAGAGATGGGTTTTTCTGGAATTGCAATAGATGTAATTTTGACTTGATTATGAACCATTTGTACATCTACTACCTTCAGTTTCTATACAAACTAGTGACTAGGTTAAAAACATAGTTACTGGACTCTCCCTGGTGGCACAATGGGTTAAAGCACCACATTATGACGCTCTTGGAAGCCACTACAGCACAAGTTCAATTCCCAGCCAGGGAGCTACCCACATGGCAATGCACACCTCTCCTGACCAGCCCACTGCTCCACTCAGCAGTACACTTTGTCAATCTGCCTGTTCTGCTACTCACTCTGTCTCTGGTGAATCCTCTCACCCACAATACCTCTGGCCTGTACCCCAGTTCTGTAAGCATAAATAAATAAATCCTTAAAAAAAAAAAACTTAGTTACCAAGAGTCTGTCAAGAGGTAGTTTGTGCCCATAGTTTTCAGGGGTCCCAGTAGTACCTCAGTAGGTGCAGCTGCTCAACATTCACAGTGTTTTGCTGCCTGTAGGAGCACTGCCCAGACTTGAAGACCTTGGAATTCAAGCATGCAAGCCGACTTATTAAATCCACCACCCTTGTTAATCCAGTAATGGTTTTAGAGGATGGATTGATAGATGGATCTCCTTTTGAACTTCCTTCAGAAACTCAGTCAAAAGTCATGGGACTATGGTAATGGCACATGAGTGAAGTATGGTGGGAAGTCCAAGGGAATTACAACTGAGATAAAACAATGCACAAATGAAATATAATGTAATATATATATATAATGCACAAATGAAATATAATGCAATATATATATAATATATATATATTTTTTAATTTTCTGAGTGCTACTGAAAAAGCCAAGACAGAAATGGGACACTTGCAAGCATTTTCTCACTGGCATCCTGTGGTCCACCTATTAGAAGCTACAATGGTGCTATCTGAAGAGGGAAAGGAATGTGAAAGGGAGAGGGAGATGGTCATAATATCATCAGATCAATGCACACTGAAATAATAGAAACCATTTTCAGAAAGATAGATGATTTCTTAATCATCGAAGGAGGCTACCACAGTTTGGAGTAGGAGTTGAAATGCTTTCCACATTGCATTCATTTTCCCAAATGCCCCTGCATTACTAATGTCCCTATGCCTCATGCAAAGATTCTAGAAGACAACTCTGTACCTCAGATGAGTGACATATTTACAATAAAGAAAACACTAGGTATCTAGTTTGGACTTGAATGTCATGTGATTAGGATTTACTGCACTTGTACTGCAATATCCTTATAACTCATAAATTTATCTCTAAAGCAGAAACAGGGTCTCATTGTACAAGGAAGACAATTAAATGTAATTGGATTGGAAAATCTCTCCGTTCTACTTCTCTGGACCCCATGCTTTTTAGGTCTTTTAGACCACCATGTTCTTTGATTAAGACTAGTGTAAAATTATACCCTCTCACTCGAGAGACAAGATATTGAATGGCTGGAGAATACTGATGAAAGATACATCCAAAAGAGATAACTTATATGTCAAAATATAAAGCATACAATCTACACTTGCAGTTAAATTGTTTTGACAAGGAATAAAGGAATTCCTAACTCTGAAATACAATATATATGTGTATACATAACATAAAATGTATCATTTTAAGTGCCTAGTTCTGCAGCATTAAAGAGATTTACATCCCCAACATCCATCTCCAAAACTCTCTAAACTTTCCAAACTCTGTATCCATTAAGCACTAATTCATTTACCTCTCTCCCCAACATCACTCTCCTTTCTGTTTCTGTGAATTTTACTACTACATCATGAAAGTGCAATCTTTGTAATTATTTTGATTTAGCATATTGTCTTCAAGATGCAATCATGTTGTAGCATGAGTTAGAATGTCTTCTTTTCAAGCTGAATAACACTGCATTGGTGCGTAAGCACATTCTGTTTTTCTATCCATCTACTGATCGACACTTGGGTTGCTATTGTGAATAATGGCTATTCTGAATAATGATCTTGTAAAAACAAGTGTATAAGTATCAGGTCCTTGCTTTCAGTTTTTTGGGGTATGTACTCTGAAGTAGAATTGCTGAATATTATGGAAATTTTATGTTTAATTATTTAAGGAGTCACCATATTATTTTATACAGCAGCTGCACCATTTACCTTCCCTCCAGCAATTTACAAAGGTTCCAATTCCTCACTCTGACTAACACTTGTAATTGCCTTTTTCTTGATATTGTCATATATTAAACATCTTAATGGTAATGGGCTGTGTGATAGTAACTCATTGTGCTTTGGGGTTTTGACTCACATCTCCCTAATGATTAGCAACATTAAGCATCTTTTCATACAATTACTATTTACTTGTATATCTTCTTTGGAGAAATTATCTAGTCAAATACTTGTGTCATTTGTTTTCTAGAAAGAGACTTCACCACCATCCTCCACCATCCACCTTTAGTACTAATGAAATCATTGGCATTCTTTCCTCAACAATACTCTACTTCTCCCACTGAATTTTTTTTCTAATTTTTATTCAGCTATTATTGGTTTACATTTTTTTTTGTTTTGTTTTATTTTTAGGAATTATAGACTCTCCCCTTTCAGGTTTTGCTGCCAATAGCACTCCCACCACCAATGCATGCATAATCCGCCACTGTATTCCATTGTGCCCCCTCCCTATTTTGTTCTGGTCCTTTCCCCATCTGTATGATTTGGTTCTATCGCCCAGTTTCAAGGCTAAGTTTCTGAGCTTGGCTTTATCTGACGCTTTATTTGTTTTCTCTATTTTCCACAGTAAGTGATACCATCCAGTATTTTTGTTTTTCTTTCTCACATACTTCCTTATTTCTTAAAGATATATTTATTTATGCTTACAGAACTGGGGCACAGGCGAGAGGTGTGGAAGGTGAGAGGATTCACCAGAGACAGAGTGAGGAGAACAGGCAGGTCTACTGAAACACACTGTTGAGGAGAGCAGCAGCTGGGTTAGGAAAGGTCTGCCATGCCATGTGGATCACCTCCAGGGCAGGGATCAAACTTATGCTGCAGTGGCTGCTGATAGCTTCATAGTGCTCTGCTTTAATCTGTTGTGTCAGCAGAGAGGGCCCATCATTTTATGTTTTAATAGTTTATTTCTTTTTAGTGTTGAATAATATTTCATTGTCTGGATGTACCACAGTTTATTATGTGTGTTCCTAACAAGGCATCTTAATTGCTTCCATGTGTTGGCAATTATGAGTAAATTATTCTTTTAATCATCTGTTTTGAGGCTTTTATGTGGCTTCTCTGTTCAACTCCTTTGCATAAATACCTGGTAAGGGTATGTTCAATTTTGTAAAAAACCACCAAATTGTCTTCCACAGTACTCTTTTGTATCCTCATGAACATCAAATGAGAGTTCCTACTGCTCTATAGTATCATTATTATGTGTTATCAGTGTTCTAGATTTTGACTATTCTAAGAGATTTAAAATGCTTTAAATTGCAATTGCTTAATGACATATTATGAGCATTTTACAAATATTTTTCTCTCAGTCTGTGGCTTATCTTCTAGGTGTTTTAACACTGTGTTTTATGTGTGAAGTTCAATTTATCAATTATTTTTTCATGAACCATGCATTTGTGGTTATAGCTAAAAAGTCATTGCCATAACCAACTCCATCCAGGTTTTCTCCTATGTTATACTCTAGAAGTTTTAGAACTTTGTATTTGACATTTTACTTCCTATCTGTTTTATTTTTTTAAGATTTAATTATGCATACAGCATTGGAGCATAGGTTAGAGATGCAGGGTTGACAAGAGAGTTCACCAGAAAGAGACTGGGGAGCAGAACAGACAGATTAACAAAGTGCTGAGGGGAGCAGTGGATGAAGCAGGCAAGGTCTGCTGCGCCATGTGGGTCACCTCCTGGGCCAGGGATCGAACTTGTGCTAAAGTGCTGCTGCTAGCTTCACAGCACTGTGCTTTAATCCGTTTCACCACAATTTTGGTGAAGAGTGGCAAATTTGTGTTTAGACTCATTTTTTTTTTCATTCGTGTGGGTGTTCAGTTATTCTTCCAGCATCATTTCTTGAAAAGACTATCTTTGCTTTCTTGAATCAATAACATCTGTTCCTTTGCCAAAATTTAATTAGTTATATTAACATGGGTCTCTTTCTGGACTCTCTTCTGTACCCTTTATTTTTTATCTATTCATTGGTCAATATCATTGTGTTGTTTATTATAACATTACAGTAAATCTTCACTTTGCATGCAATATTCTTCCAACTTTGTTCTTCTATTTAAACATCGTGTTGGCTATATTGAGTCTTCAACCTCTTCATATAAGCTTTAAAATCAGTTTGTCATTTTCCATGAAATATCTTTGTGAGATTTTGATGTTGATTATATTAAATTTAGTTGGGAACTAACATATTGAAAAGGTTGAGTTTTCCTATCTGTTCACTGCTCCAATCTCCTTGTGAGTGTGAGAAGGTTGCCCCATACCAACAAGCATTTCTCTAACACCAGCAGAATGTCTGAGAATTCCATATAATTCTAACAGTATCTGGAGATAACAGAAGATTCAACAAGTCAAGAACTCAGTCTATCAAGACACCCTCTACTATAAATATCAGCCACAAACCCGGATTGTTACCTGAGCTTCTGGACAACTGACTATAAATCAGAATATATATATTAAATAAATAAATAGCTACAACTACTCCTCAGGTTTGATTAATTTGCTTGAGGGGCACACAGAACTCAGGATATCTGTTTACGTACCAAATTACCAATTTTTTTTAAAAGATTCAAATCAAGAGGCAGATGAAGATAAACATAGGGAAGATCCCAAACAAAAGAGTTGCTGTTTTTGTAGAGCTTGGGTCCTGCAAGGTAACACATGAAAGCACTCTTATTCCCTACTGTGGAAATTCTGAAGCTCATCCTTGTGGCTTTTTATGGAGACTTCATTACAAGGGCATGATTGAGGGAAAAAAAAATAGTCATTAGTCATTGATTCAACCTTCTGCTCCTCTCCCTTTCCTGGAAGTCAACAGGTAGAACTGGAACTTCCATCCTCTAACCACAGGATTGGTTGTCCTGGAAACCAGCCCCCACCAAAGGTTGAGGTCCTTCTTTTTATTTCCTTTCCTTGACATGCAATATTAACTAGAACTTTAGGTACAACACTGAAAAGGGTTAACGAGAAGGGATATCCTTGTGTTATAGCTGATTTCAGGGGAACATCTTCAAGTTTATCACTGTTATGAACTTAGGTAGTGAGTTCAGTAACCACTACTTTTTTTTTTAATATTTGTTTATTCATACAGAACTGGGGTACAGGCCAGAGGTACTGGGGTGGTGAGAGGATTCACCAAAGACAGAACAGGGAGCAGAACGGGAAGATCTTTGAAGTACACTGCTGAGGGGGAGCAGCAGGCAGGTCAGGAGAGGTCTGCCATCCAGGGCAGGCAGGGTTCGAACTCATGCTGAAGTGTCTTTAGCTTCTTAGTGCTGTGATTTAACCAGCTGCACCACCAGGGAGGGCCCCAGTAACCACTACTTTTAATGATGCCAAAAAATTTCGATGTTATTACTGCCAATTTCAGTGGATTGAGATTTTTTTTAATTTCTCTTGAAATTATTTCTTTCACCTTGTGTTACTTAGAGTATATAGTATAATCCTCAAATATCTTGGCATAATCCAGCAATATTGTTACTACATTTTTCTATTTATTATTTATTTTTATTTAAACTGAGGTAATATTGGTGTATCCCCATTTTGTTTTGTATAGTTTTATGAATTGTTTGTATATAATCAATATTAATCCTTTGTCAGATGCATGGTGTCTCTTAAGTAGGGTGTCTTTTATTTTAGCTATTATTTCATTTACCACATAGAAATTTTGTACTTTGATGTAGGTCCTGTTGTTTGTATTCTCTTTAGTTTTCCTTGCTGTTGGGGAAAAATTACTAAAAATGTCACTAAAGGTTATTTCATGAAATATTCTGCCTATACTTTCTTTTATGTCTTTTATGGTTTTAAGCTTTATAGACAAGTTTGATTCATTTTTAGTTGATTTTGGTGTATGGTGTACGATGGTCTAGTTTCATTTTTTTGCATATAGCTGCCCAGTTTTCCCAACATCATGTATTGAAGAGGCTATCTTTATTTGATTATATGTATTTGGCTCCTTTGCATAGATTGACTCTCTCTCTCTCTCTCTCTCTCTCTATATATATATATATATATATATATACATATATATGCATATGTGTATATGTATGTATGTATATAGTATATATATGCATATACATATATACATATATATGTATGTGTGTGTATATATATATATATATATATAAGTTTATTTTATTTCTCCCAATTCTACTCCATTGTTTTGTTTGTCTGCTTTTGTTCAAGTGCCATGTTGTTTAAATTATTATGGTTTGGTAATATAATTTGAGGTCAAAGTGTGATACTTCCATTCTCTTTCTTCTATGTCAAAATTGTTGTTGCCACTTGGGGTCTTTGTGATTGCATATGTATCTCAGTAGAAATTTTTGAAGGTCTTCAAAATACACCATTGGTATTTTTGACAGGATTCCATTTAATCTATATATTTCATTAGGTAGAATGACCATTTTGACAATATTGATTCTTTAGTCCATGAACATGGGATTTTCTTCCATGTTTATTGGTCTTCTATTTATTTCAACAATGTTTTATGGTTTTCTTTATATAGATAGTTTGCCTCCTTTTTTTAGGTTTACTTCTATTTATTTAATGTTTTCGGTGCAATTATAAATGGGATCACTTTCTTAATTTCTTCTTTCTCTATCTCATTGTTTATAAGAAGTCAGCTTTACTAAACTGATCATTTCAATTAGTTTTTCCATGGAATCCTGAGGGTTCTCTGTGTATATTATCATGTCATCTCCAAACTTATTTCCCAATCTGGATTCATTTTATGTCTTTCTCTCATCTAATTGCTCTAGCTAAAACTTCTAGTACCATGTTGAATAGGAATGATGAGAGTGGACATCCTTCGCTTCTTATAGCAGATATTAATGCAAAAACTTTCAACTTTTCAACATAGAGAATGATATAACAGTGGGTTTGTTGCAAATGACTTATTATATTGTGTTATGCTTCCATTATCCCAAGTTTTTTTCAACATAAATGGATCTTAGATCTTATCAATTCTTTTCTCAGTATCTCTTTATATGATCATATGTCTTTTATATTTCTTTTCGCTGGTGTGGTAAATTGTATTGATTAGTTTTGGGTTTTGTTTGTTTTTGATTTATTTTATTTATTCATACAGAACTGGTACACAGGCCAGAGATGCAGCGGGTGAGAGAATTTACCAGAGACAGAGTGGGGAGCAGAACAGGCAGATCCACGAAGTACACTGCTGAGGGGAGCAACCGGCAGGTCATGAGAGGTCTGCCTCGCCTGTGGAGCTCGTCCGGGGCAGGAGGAATAGAGCTCATGCGGAAGTGGCTCTAAGCTTCTTAGTGCTGTGCTTTCACCCGCTGTACCACCAGGGAGGGCCCCTTGTTTGTTTTTTGTTTTGTTTTGTTTTCTTTTAAGTAGAACCACCCTTGTGTTCCTGATGTGAATCCCACTTCGTCATGATTTAATACATTATTGAATTTGGTTTGCTAGGACTTTATTCAGATTTTTGGATCCGTCTTCATTAGAGAGATTGGTATGTAATTTTTTGTGTGTGTTATGTTGGTTGGCTTTTTAAAATTTTAAATAATATTGATCTTGGGCACTCCCTGGTGGTGCAGCAGATTAAAGTACAGCAATAAGAAGCTAAAGCCACTTCAGCATGAGTTCAAACCCCGCCCTGGCCTGTCCTCTGCTCCTCTCAGCAGTGTACTTCATCAGTCAACCTGTTCTGCTCCCCACTCTGTCTTTCGTGATTCCTCTCACCACTTCTGCACCTCTGGCCTGTACCCCAGTTCTGTATGTGTAAATAAAATAAATCTTTAAAAAAATAATAATATTGACCTCATAAAAGGTATCAGGAATTTTTCCTTCTTTTTGGATTTTTGAAAGAGTTTGAGTAAGATCGACATTAATTTCTCTCTGAAGTTTTGGTAGAATTCACTGTGAATTCATCTGGTACTAAACTCCTGTTTAGAACTTGTGTGTATGTGTGTGTAGAAAAAATGAGGTATCAGCCAGGGTTAGATTGTGAAATGATTCACCCAACACAGAATGGAGATCAGAACAGGTGAATTTAGTAAAATAAATTGCTAAGAGGAGCAACAAGCTAGATAGGAGAGGTCTGCTATGCCTTTTATGGGTTAGCTCCACGACATG
This sequence comes from Condylura cristata, assembly GCF_000260355.1. Taxonomy (NCBI): domain Eukaryota; kingdom Metazoa; phylum Chordata; class Mammalia; order Eulipotyphla; family Talpidae; genus Condylura; species Condylura cristata. The sequence goes on along the minus strand of NW_004567106.1, from coordinate 2,122,896 downwards.
GGACTGAACTTTGGCTGTAGCAATGATAGCACTGAAACTTAGCCCTTAGGATATGAGGGAGGGTCTGGACTCATGTTTTAGGGAAAAGTCTTCATTGCTGTTTAAATTCCCTTGCTTCTAATTTGGTTTGTGCAGGGTTGCTAGCTCTTCTCTACTCAGTCTTGAATTGTTGTATAATTCTAAAAGTGTGCCCATCTGTTATAGGTTATCGAATTTTTAGCATATAAATGTTCATAGTAACCCCAGATTGTCCTCTGAATTTCTGCAGCATATCTCCAATTTTTTTTTTCATTCTATTTATTCGAGACTTCTCCTTTATTTCCTTGGATAGTCATGCTAGATGTTTGTCTCTCTCCCCCCCAAAGAACTAGATTTTGGTTTCATTGATATGTTGGGGTTGTCTCTTTAATTTGCATGTCATTTATTTCTGCTATGATTTTTTCTATTGTTTTACTGGATTTTGGATTTGTTCTTTCTTGTTATTCTAATTCCTCAAGTTGAGGCAACATTGCTTATTTGAGTCTTTTTTGTTTCTTGATGCGGGCCTGTATTGTTATAAATTTCTCTCTTAGTGTGCTTCTCTGAGTCCCATAAGTTTTGGATGGTATTCATTTTCTTTTTTTCAAGGTATTTTTTAAAAGTTCTTCCTTAATTACCTTGTTATACCAGTGCCCTTTCAGTACTATGTTGTTCAGTTTCCATATATTAAAATATTTCCCTAATTTATTTTGATAATGGATTTCTACTTTGACACCTTTATGATCTGAGAAGATGCTAAGCATGATTTCAATCTTTATTGATACTTGATTTGTATCTCAGAATGAGGTCTTCTCTGAACAATGTCCTGTGTGCTTGAGAAAAAGGTGTATTCTGTTTTGAAGTGCCCTGTTATGTCTATGAGATTCAAGAGGTCTAATTTTCCATTTAAAGTTTTTGTGTCACTACAATTTTTCAATATAGATGTTCTGTCTAGTGGTGATATGGAGGTGCCGATACCTCCCACTACGTATGTGCTTTTTCCAGTGCTTGTCTTAATAGTTAATAGTAGTTGCTTAATGTAATTTGGTGCTCTTTCATTTGGTGCCTAGGTGTTGATTTCTGTTGTTTCTTCTTGTTATAGCATTCCCTTTATCATTATATAGTGTCCCTCCTTGTGTCTTGGTATCTTTTTAACTGGAAGTCTGTTGTGTCTGATATAAGTATGGCAGCCCCTGCCTTCTTTAGAGCGCATTTGCTTGTTGGGCTGTTTTTCAACGCTTTACTTTGAACATATGTTGGTCTTTGGAGTTCAGGTATGTCTCCTGGAGCATCAGAAAATTAGACAGTTTTATCTGTTTCCTGATTCAGTTGGATACTCCGTCTTTAGTTGGTGAATTCAGACTGTTTACTTTTAGAGTCATTACTAATATTCAATAGTATGTTACTCTCATTTTATTCTTAACTTTTGTGGGCTTATCTATTCCCTTATTTAGTTCTTTGTTTCCATTCCTCTTTTTGGTTTCAAAGTGTAAGCACGTTTCACTATTTCTTGGAGGAATGGTTTAGTGTTTGTTAACTCTTGAGCTTCTCTATATTTGAAAAGGGCTTTATATTTTTACGATATATGGAGAGTCTTTCAGGATATGATATTCATTTTTTTAAGATGTATTTATTTGTGCATACAGAACTGGGGTACAGGCCAGAGGACCAGGGGTGGTGAGAGGCTTCACCAGAGAGAGAGTGGAGAGCAGAACAGTCAGATCAAAGAAGTACACTGCTGAGGGGAGCAG
>NW_004567106.1:2119085-2120257 GCF_000260355.1 Condylura cristata | reverse complement strand
CCAAACCAAGTCTTTCCAAAGTAAGTCCATACGCTGGTTTAGCAGCATCAGCCCCGTATGGATATGTTCATTAATGTGAGACTGGGTGCCCAAAGCCTGTGCCGTGAGTGCAGTCATATTGTTGAGTGTGGCGGCACAGGAAACGTCACATTTTCAAAGGTGGCAAACTTGGTACAGTGTCTGAAAGGGGAAATGGGCAGGCCCAGACAATGGCCCATAAGGTGACCTCAGTTGGTGTCCACAGGAGGGGCAGAGTTGTCGTCCAGGGCAGGAGCATCAGGAGAAGGAGGAGTGGAGTCATACTTCTGTGTTCCAGCAGGTGCTGCAGCAGTACGGATCAGATGTTCGGGTACCCACACTGGGCCACTCTGGTCCTGGAGAATTTACTGTGTTGCATGCAGGGACAAGGAACAGTAGTGCAGCTGGGGCTGTAGGCGGGGGTTGGCGCTGAAGGCGCCACGGCTTCCTTGATATTTAGGGTTTTTACTCTCACTTCTAGCTCTTCTCCTGTGGTTCCATCTTTCGATTCACAATCTGAATCATCAGCCATATAGGACTGTGAACGCTGTTCTCTAACCTTCCCAGATAGTACAGACCCCATCGCTGCACAGTAAATCAGTCCTCTTTCTGCTTTTGTACCGTCAGTTCTATTTGACCGCTTTTCACGTGTCCTTAGTTTTTACTGAAACTGGGCCGCCTTCCGCGTGCCCCTGGCTTTTGCCCCTGGCTTTTGCCCCTGGTTCGTTCCCGGGTTTCGGCACCACTTGTGGCGCACTCTCTGCCAACAGAAAGACACCACAATATATCTTCTTCTGGACCCTTTATTCTTCTCTCTCTCACAGACACTCACCTCCTGCCTGCTTCTCTCTCTCCCCATGCTTGCTTGCTTCTCTTGCTCGCTCTAGCTTGCCTCCTCCCTGCTGCCTCCCCCCCCCCTGCCCAGTCCGTTATGGCAGTTGCTTAAATAGCATTCATTGACCAATCAGAGCACTGCTCACGTGTACAACAACCATATTTGGGCAGGACACACAACGAGCATACATTGATCACATGGAAGCATATCCAATAAGATTTAACTTCCTTATACAGGCGGGTGTTGGCATATTTTGTTTTTCACTGGCTAAAGGCCAGGTGCCATTTTGGCTGCTGATTCATGGGGCTGGGGTCCCAGG
>NW_004567106.1:2087507-2118645 GCF_000260355.1 Condylura cristata | reverse complement strand
AATTCACTGTAACTATAACCATAAAAGGACTGAGTTATTCAACCAACATAATTTTTTCATAATTTTGGAAGCTACAAATCAAAGATCAAAGGCCCATCAGAGTTGGGTTTTGGAGAGACTTCTCTTACTTGCTTGTAGATAGTTGACTTCACTAGTGTGTCTTCTTTGTCTTTCAAGGACAAAGTTATCAGATTATGCCCCCACTTTTTCGAGGTCATATAAATGTTATTACCTCCTAATAGACACTATATTCAAATATATTGGGAGTCACATGAATTTAAGGGGGCAGTTTAATCCATAACATTATTTCAAAATAATTTGGAAAATTCTGAGATATTATTTCATTTGTTGATTCTATTCTTTCTCCCTGTCATCTGTTATTATTCCCATGATGCATGTGTTATTACTTTTCTTTTAATTACCCTACAGTTCTTAGAATGTTGAGGGGGGTTTCTTTTGTTTCTCCATTTGGGTTGATCCAAACTACATTCTCACTAGCAGTGCAAAAGGGTATTTTTCTCCATATCCTCACAAACACTTGTTTTCTTGTTTATATGATGTAGGCTCACAATTGTGAAGTGTTATCTCATGGCTTTGACTTGCATTGCCAGGAAGGTAAATGATGATGAGCATTATTTATGTGTCTGATGGCCATCTTTATGTATTACTTGCAAAAACACCTGTTTAGTCCTGTCCATTCGTCAATTGAGTTATTTGTTTCCATTGTTGACCTGCATGAGTTCTTTGTAGATCTTTTCTATCAGTTCTTCTCATATATATGGTCTGTAACATTTCTACAAAATTTTAAAAAGGTATCTTTTTCCTTTTAGTGACAGTTTCTTTAACTTTGCAGAGAATATTAGTTTGGTTTAGTTCCAATTGTTTATGGCTTTGTTGTTTTCTTTGCTACTGAAGACTAATCCACAAAGATATCTCTGAAGCCACAAAGATATCTCTGATAGATGGAGTATTTTTGCCTGTTTTCTGATATGTATTTTATAGTTTCAGGTCTTACATCCAATTCCAGTTTTAGTGTACAGTTTGAGGTATTATTCTAGTTCTATTCATGTGTATGCTGCTTTCCAATTTCCCTGATACCATTTGTTGAAGAGACTTTCCTTCCTCCAACATATATTTTTAGCTACTTTGTCACATATTAACTTTCCAAATGTGTGTGAACTAATTTCTGTGTTCTTAATTCCACTCCATTGGTGTGTATTTCTGTTTCTACTTCTATACCATTTGATAATCTTAGTTTTGTAGTAGAGTCTGAAGTCTGGGAAAGTGATATTTCTATTCTTAATTTTTTATTTTTGTTTTGTTTTTGGTTCAGGATTGCTTTGATTATTCATAGTCTGCTGTGGGTCCATAGAAATTTTATTAATATCTGTTTCATTCCTTTGAAGAATATTTTTGAAATTTTGATAGTAATTTATTAAATCTGTATATTGCTTTGGGAGGATGGTCATCCTACCTAATGGATGTTAAAGAGGAAATGATTTAATTTTACCATCCATCACTTGCCTATATGTCTGTATTTGCACCAATATTAAATTATTTTTTATTACTTCAATTTTGTTTTAGAGTGAGAAAGTATGAGGTCTCCAACTTTCTTCTTTTTTTTAAGATTTATTTATTTATGCATATAAGAGCTGGGTGCTAGGCAGAGGTGCAGAGGATAAAAGGATTCACTAGAGACAGAGTGGGGAGCAGAACAGGCAGATCTAATGAAACACACTACTGACGGGAGCAGCAAGAAGGACAGGAGGGGTCTGCCACGTCATGTGAGTCAGCTCCTTGGCCAAAGATCAGATTCATACATCTGTGGCTGCAGACGGCTCCATAGTGGTGGGACTTAAATGCTTGCACCACCAAGTAGGACCTCAAGTTTGTTATTCTTCAGGATTGTTTTGAATATTTGGACCCTCTTAAGATTCTATATCAATTATAGGATTTCTTTTATTTCTGCAAACATCCTTGTTGATAAAGTTGAATTTATAGATTATTTTGAGTTGCCTTGACTTCTTAAAAGTATTAATTTTCCAACATGTGATATTTTTTCAGTCTTTTGTGTCATTTTTAATTTCTTTCAGCATCATTTTGTAGTTCTCAGTGTATAAATCTTTTACTATATTCATCTTATTCTTCTTGATGCCTTTGTAAATAGATTCAGTCTCATAATTTCCTTGTGGTAATTATTAATGTTAGTGTATATAAGAAATATTTATTGTTAATCCTATTTTACCACAACTGATAGGATCTTAAATAAACTCCTTTTATCTATATGAACTCAGTGCCCTCATTTAAGCAAAACGCTAGGTATATGGTTTCTAAAATCTTTCCCACTATGAAAATCTGTAATTTTATTTGAATTTTTATTTTTATTTTATTTTAATTTAATTTTAATTTTCTTTAGTTCTCCACATAATGACATCAATTTTTAAGGCCTAACTCAGATGTTAAGTTTTTTTGTTTGTGAGGTTTCTCCTATATCCCCAGCTTTCCTTCAACTTTCATAGGAATTTTATCTCTTTGAATCATATACTTTAAGGCAATGTTTTAATTCTTTTTTCATATGCAGCAACTAGAAGATGGCCTAAAGTTATAATAAGCAAACTACTCATTGGTATAATGCATGAACAAATGAGTGAATATCCCTGATTATCTACCAGTAATGGTTCATTCAAAAGAAACATTTTTAAAAAGCAATTCATACAAATAGGTGAGCTTAAAATTTCCTTTTATATATATTAAGAGATAGACCTTTAATTGATAATTTAGAACTAATATTTAACTAGCTTATAATAAAAACTAATTAAAGCATGCAGGCTAGCTTGCAAATACCAATTATTTAAAAGGAGGGAATACTCTTTAAAATCTTACTTGTGGTGGCACAGGGATTAAAGTGTCAGCACCATCAAGCTGTAGCCAGTCACTGAGGCCTGGATCTGATCCCTAGCCAGGGAGCTGACCCACATAGTATGGAAGACCTCTTCTGTCTCAACCCCTGATCCCCATAGGTGTATATTTCAGTAGATCTAACTTTTCTCCCTGCCACTCTGTTTCTGGTGTATCACCTCCCAAACCCCTGGCCTTTTGATACTATGAATGTAGATGAGTATAGACAGACTTCCACAATCCTACTTTCAAGACCAAAATACTGCTGTCAATATTGTCTGTTGTTAGCTTGCATCCATCATTCTTGGTGAATTGTCCCCAAATAAAGGGAAATACTTTGTCTGGATTAACTTTATGTGGAGGTAGCCCAATGAATGGACACTATGGAGACCATGTTCTTCTGCCTTAATGTAGACTATTTATGAAAAACCATCTCTGTTCCAAAACCCTCCTATGATATTAGTTGTATCTCAATTCCATAAATTCCCTATGATAGTCCTCTGTAACTGCATTTTTGCTTTTAAGCTTTTTTTTTTTTTAAAAAAAGATTTATTTATTTGTACATACAGAACTGGGGTACAGGCCAGAAGCTCAGGGGCGGCGAGAGGCTTCACCAGAGACAGAGTGGGGAACAGAACAGGCAGATCGACGAAGTACACTGTTGAGGGGAGCAGCGGGCAGGTCAGGAGAGGTCTGCCTCGCCATGTGGTCACCTCCAGGGCAGGCGGGAATCGAACTCATGTGGAAGCGGCTTTAGATTCTCAGTGCTGTGCTTTAACCCGCTGCGCCACCAGGGAGGGCCTGCTTTTAAGCTTTTATCATTTACCCTCATTCATTTATAGCTGTTGTTACTAAAAGTATGCACAAGTAAATAATCTGTCTCAGTATATCTCTGTTCAGAGTCTATTTCTTGGGAAACTTAAACTAAGATTTATCATTTGCAAAGAAACCAAGTTCTATTATTTTCTTCATTTGGATATGACCAAATGAGATGACAAAGATGTAATTATCAAGCCCAGTAAAAACTGTACAATCAAGTTTCACTGGTTTTCTTCTTTAAGCTATAGTTCTATACATGATATGTGATAACAATTTTGAATATTTAAAGGATTTTTATTTTGTGCTATCTTGTTCTCTGGAAAAGAAGTTCAAAAAAGGCAAATTTTCAGGTACAAATGCATATCTGGGCCTTTCAATGCTTGATAAGTTACAAATGGATGGATGACTGGACAAATTTGATTCAGATTAAATTCAAAATTCCAATTTTGGAATTTTGTCTAGGTAGGTGGATGTGTAAGTGAATATATGAATGGGAAAATAGCATTATTTAAAACTTTCCATTATAATTATTGCAAAATTCAGTACTTACCCACTCTCTGTTTGGTTTTCTCATCTGTTAAAGGTGAGTAACTTTGGTTCATATCCTCATAGATTACTGTGGATTAAATAAGATAATGCACATAAAGCATTATGAAAAATCATTTCTCCTCACATAGTAAGTAGGCAATACATATTACTTACTGTACAACATTAATAGCACTAAAATGAAATCCTTTATAATTCATTGCTCCTTCTACCAACACAGCAATGCAATGATTTTTATATATCAAGAACAGAATTTAAAACTCATAGTGCTGAAGGATATTTCTAAATCCAATGTTTTTGTTCTCATCAGTCTCTCAATCAGGACATTATTTTTATCGGTTTACTCTTATGAGACAGGTATAAATTATTTCACCATTCTGTCTCCTTTTGCCTTTGTATGTAATCCTATATTCATTCTATTCATAGTCACTTTCTTTTTATTTATTGATTTATGCATCTTAGAATTGGTGTACAGGCCAGAGTTACAAAGGTAATGGAGGATTCACCAGAGACAGAGTGGGGAACAAAACAGGCAGGTCAATGAAATGCATTATTGAGGGGAGCAGTGGGTGAGACAGGAGAGGTCTGCTGTGACTTGTGGGCACCTCCCCAGCCAGGGGTCGAACTTACGTTGAAGTGGCTGGAGTTAGTTTTGCATTGCTGCACTTCAACCCTTTTGCACCACCAGAAATGGCCCTCAAATTGTCACTTTCTATAGTAGACATTGCTGGTTCACTAGATGTATTCCTTTGGAAATTTTCATTCCTAAGCAAAGCCATGGCTTCTGACTTCAGGCATTCACAATTCCCTGCTTGAATGCCTCTACTTCATTCAGAGGCCTTCTCTGCATGTTGTAAGGCAGACCTAATGTATCAAGGACTCTGCAGAGACATTCCCCATGATGGGTGAGAAAATGTGAATAAGTAGTCCATTCAATCCTGGCCCTTGGAGGGGATGATTATACAGACTCTGTACATATTCACAGTAGTATTCAACTTCAACTCCATTTATATTTTGGCATTCTTTCTTTCTGGCACTTCTCAAGCTTACTAACTTTTGCAGTAATCTCTCAAATAAAATATTTTCATGCAAATTCCTGTCTCTAGGTCTGCTTCTCAGGGAACCCAATTTCAGACCTCTCTCCATTTCTACTTCAGTTCAGAAATTCGTTTCCTTTTTACCTGAAAATTGTTGCAATAATACCCTAAATGTCTTTTTTGTCTTCAAGCTCTCCTTTCAAATACTTCCCTCCTTCAGAGAAAAATTTCTAAAACTTAAATATGATGTTAGCCTTGTCATCAGTGAAAATTTTAGTGATTCTAGCCAATTTAAATTAGAATATTAATACTTTAATGACTTATAAAACCCTTCACAATCTCATAATTTTACCCTTGTCTTTCTTTCCAACCTCAAGTCCCACATTTCCTCTCTTTCCAATCCTCGGTGAATTAACAAACCTAGCATCCTCTATATTCAGTCCAGTATCAATGAACTCCTGTTCATTCTCTATTTCTGCCTCAGAGAATGTCCCTTCCTAGTGTACATAAAGGGAAGACTTCACACTTTTCATCTTTCTACTAAATATGCAACACTCATTTATTTGTCACATTTTCCATCTCCTCTACTAGGCTAGGAGTAGCTTAAGAACAGGCAGACATGGTCTTCAGGAGCAACATGGCCTCTGCCACTTCCTAGCTCGCCATACACAGCAGGTCATTTATTTATTTTCAGAGATTTTATTTATTCATGCATACACAAATTGGGACACACGCCAGAGCTGCAGAGTGTAAAAAGATTCATCAGAGACAGAGTGGGAAACAGAACATGTGGATTGACTGAAATACACTGCTGAGGCGAGTAGTAGGTGGGACAGGAGAGGTCTGCTGAGCCATGTGGGAAAGCTCCCACAGCAGGTCATTTAAAAGAGTATAGTGTAGAAATAAATGGATCTGTGTACAAATATACAAATTAGCAGCTGTCAGAAATGTAAATTAAGCATAAGTTTCTCTAATCCTAAATCCTGTGCCCTTTGGATCACAGTGTGCTCTATATAAGGGAACCGATCTGCCCAGTGACACTCCAGTGCTGTGACAGCAGATGCAATGGGTATGCCATCACCTACACTAAAATATGCAGGACTCCATGCCCCCTTTCCACAATCAGGAAGAGAATGATAGAATCTCATGTGCCTCACTACCAACAGCTTCCTCAGATTGATTGCCTCTTTTCTATGTATCAGATCAAATACATAACCAGTTTCTTTCACTTTTTTGATCCCATAAGACTCATACACCTTCTTCCTCCCTAATCTAACTAAGAATAAAAGAGTGTCTAGAAGATTTGAGCCAAAAAGGAAGTTCATTCTAAGGTAAAATGTCAGGATCTAGGAGCTCTCTACAGATGGACAATAGTGAGGAATAAGGAGGGAGTGGTTTGAAAGAAATTGACCCATAGGCAAGGGGAAGGGGAAGTAATTTGGATAATTTTCCAAATAAATCAGGAAGCAATGCCTCTGTATCTTGATCATTCCCTCATTGACTTGCCCTTTGTTATTCTGGACCAGCTTTTAAGCTACTGTTGAAATGGTGCCATCCATTTGGAATTCAGGTAGTGCTTTACTGTAAGGAAGTCTTTTGGAAGACTTCCTTCATCAATCCTCTCTATCTAGGGGTTAGGGAAGGTGACCAAGACAGAGTGATGGAAACTTAGATAATATTTACAAAGATAATGAGAATACCACTGGTGCTCCCCCAGGCTCTTTCTCTGGGTGAAAACAATCTGCTTTTTTGGTTCCTGAGTTCATCCTCCATAAATCCAGATTCACCAGTCCCTCAAGACATCTGCTTCCAAGGGGTATCCAGGTGAATGAATCACCCTTCTTCAACAAGTTTTTGAGCTATTCACTTCTTCTGGGTAGTTGGTCTTGCTGTGAAGCAGGATTGCTACTTTCATCAATGGTTCTTTGGTTCTGTTGTCACATAGACTTATCTAATATTTGAAAAAGCATAACCATGGTGCATTCAAATTATAACAATTCCATGGTTATTTATCTCTCATTATACAATTAAAATTATTTTAAAAGACTACCCAACATATCCCCTATATGGAAACTTCTATAATTCCAAGAATTCTGCTTCCCCTAAATAGTAAACATATACTAGACCGTGAATAATAATTTTTAAAGTCTTGGTTGTGAAGTCAGAATGTCTAGACCAAAATTTAATTAACACACCAGTTTTTTTAAAAAAAGATTTATTTATTTATGTATACAGAGCTGGGGTACAGGCCAGAGGAGCAGTGGCGGTGAGAGGATTCACCAGAGACAGAGTAGGGAGCAGAACAGACAGACCTATGAAGTACACTGCTGAGGGGAGCAGTGGACAGGCGGGTCAGGAGAGGTCTGCCACGCCATGTGGATCACCTCTGGGGCAGGGCTCGAACTCATGCTGAAGTGGCTTTAGATTCTTACTTCTGTGCTTTAACCTGCTGTGTCACCAGGGAGGGCCCAAAACACCAACTTTTTAAAGCCCTCTCTGGTGGCACACTGGGTTAAAGTACAGCACTGGGAAGCTGGCTGGCTGTAGCTGATTCAGCCTGAGTTAATTTCTCTGGCCAGGGAGGTGGCCTGCATGGCATGGCAGACCTCTTCTAACTAGCTCACTGCTACCCTCAGTAGTGTATTTTATCACTCTGTCTCTTCTGTCCCCATTCTGTCTCTGGTGAATCATCTCACTACCCCTGCTCTTTTGGCATATACCCCAGTTCTGTACCATAAATAACTAAAATATTTGGAGAAAAAAAAATTTTTTTCAATAGCAGACCTCCCCTCACTCATCTCAATAGCTACAATTTTAAGAATGGTCACTGTTTCTTCTTTTCCTACTGGTATTTCCCCACCTACTGTCCTGGCATTTGTTACATGTTTTTTGAACAAGCCAAGAGAGGTAGAGAATAGAATGGAAAGAAGAAATGGAAAGTCTCATGGACAGATAATGATTAGGACTGAATTTACATCATCGAGCATGGAAGTTGAAAAAGACTTATTTCTTCACTTTTTTTGATACTTTTTTTGCTCCAGAGTTTCCATCACCAAGGATTTCTACCATGATTATGAATGACCCTCTTTCCAATGGCAAAGCCCTAAGAGTCTCATGTTCAGCTTCATGTTCTTGGATTTCTTCACTTGATTATGGGCCACTCCTGAGGTTACCATGTCCCTGGCCTTATTCTCTTTCTGTGTGTCTGTCTATCTCTCTGCTCTTTCATGAGGAATAAGAAACTACCCCTTGACCCAAAAAACTCTGGGACTATAGACTAGTTTTAGTGCAGTGGTCAACATTGAAATATGAATTCTCAAAGAAAGGAATCATCCTTTCTCCAGTTTTGTGTTTTCCATTTCAGCTCAGAGTTGCATGCAGGTTTTTTGCTGAAAGGATAGTTTTGTATGAAGAAAGATAGAGAGGGATAATTTGAGATTATTGCAATAATCTATTAATAGAGTGAAAACTGGAATGGAAGAGTCAAGGGAAGTGCCTTATTAATATGTATATGCTTCACTTCCCATAAATTCTAAATTAAATTATATTTTAATATGCTGGGTTTTGTATATCATGTAACACTGTATGGATAAAGTCAGACCCTTACCTAAGCCTGAATATATATATAAAATGTGAAATTCATTGAGATTTCATATGGGAAAATATTCCACTAATTAGACACCAATTTTCACATCATTTCTTGTGTACAAACACTGTAGTATGGTCAAGAGGTAATCTCAAATAGGGTAGCTCCGAATCCTAAAACCCACTTTAATATGCACAAGGTCAAATCATAACAAATATTTTCTTACCTCAAAATCCCAGTTATAGATTGTTCACTGATGCCATTTCCTCATGGCCTTCTATACTGTTCAGTTCTCTGTTTCATGGCTAAAAACTTATCAGATGGCAGAGAAGGAATAAATGGTAGTGTTCAAAGGAAAAAGTGAATCTAAATTCCTTGGAAAGGTGACCGAATTTTTCAACATGCTTTCAATATTTTTTAAAGGAAGTAACAGGAATGGTATAGATTACAGAGCTCCAAATCTTATATTTATGCAAAAAGTGAATTTCAGTCTAACAGGAATGGTACAGAGCACAGAATACATAATCATTGATAATTGCCCATTACCTGTGTATGAATAAATACATTCATTTCCTGGAACTGTCACAAATATTGCTACAAACTAGATGACTAAGTAATGAGAGATATATTTCTTTCACAGTTCTGGAGGGAAACTGAAATAAAGGAAGTGGTAGACCTTTGCTTTCTCTGAAGACTGTAGGGAAAAATATTGCTTTTTCTAGTGGCTGCTGATAAACATTGGCTTTCATTCCTTGGGTCTGCAGTGTAACTCCAATCTCTTCATATTCCCTCTTGCATCCTGGATCTCTGTCCTTTCCTTCTAATAAAGACAAAGGTCTTATTGGTGTTAGGATCTACCCTAATACAACATGACTTTATCTTAATTTGATTACATCTGCAAAGACCCTCATTTCAAAAATGACCACATTTGCAAATTACAAATGAATGAGCAATTAAAGAAAACACCACTTAACCACTAAATTCAGCACAGTGGACATCTGAAGGAAGAACTAAAGTTCAGTGAGTTGAAAGACTTTTGTTGTTGTTAACCAACAAAACTGAAAGCCAACCTCGTAAATGATTGGCATATAAAATCTGGAGATCTGCAAGTATTGTGTCCATTTTCACATATCCAAGCAAAAGTAAAAATAATTAAGTGAATGTTTTCAACCACTTTCCTAGAATAAACTCCAATCCATTTTCTCTTTGGGTATTAATGTATACATGCCCTTTTTTATTCACAAGGGATTTAGAGTAATTCATTGTGTCAAATGAGATGAGAATTTTAGCATACCTCAAAGAAACCACCATCACTAAATAATTACGAAGTGCCTAGCACACATTACTGTATTGAACTTTCATATTATTCATGATAAATAGGGATTATTTTCCTAAAATTGAGATTGAACAAATGGATCCCTTTTTCCAGGGTTAATCATACAAATATTTTTGTTACTGTTGTTTTCAAATGGAAATAAGTACAAAGCTATTTTTTAAATTGTTTTTATAACACTTTAAACAAAATACCATCTAACTTGGTATTTTCTATGGTGATGGATTCTGATACATTATTATTTAGGTCTCACTTTATATACAACAAAAATTCTTATTCTTTATCAGAACCTCTATGAAATCCCAGTACACAGAGAATGCACAGACATTTCAGTTGGTGAAATTTTAAATTATTTTTATAAATCTTCAAATTCAAATTCATACTTTAACCCCTCCCAAAACTGTGAAAGACTAATAAAAACCATAAAAGACAAGTCTTTTCTAAAAGCTTACATATAAGAACTATGCCATTTGAAAAACTCAGTTTTTCTCTAGTTCTCAATTTCTTCATTATTAAAAACAGTGTCACACTGCAGTATGTCTATAGAAAATTTCACCTTACTGTTGGATGACAGTACATATTTTCAAACCATAAGATCTTTCTATCTAAAAAGTCATAAGTGGTGAAAACACTTAAAGAATTTTAAATTCAAACCTTATTTGACCATAGCCTGATTTGTTTCAGATACATGTTAGTTTATATGAATATGTAGCACCATATTGAGAATAGATGAAATATGATTGTTCTAATGATCTCTAGCTATAATATGTATGTTTATAGTTGTATTCCATCTAAATATTGCCTTCCTAGATATTTAAATATATTAAACGATGTACTCCTAAGGAAAACACATTAGCTGAAGTTTATTTCTTGTTCCCTGTGGGTAAAGTTATTTCCTTGGGCTGCCCATAAGAACCCCTCCCCTTGGAGGAAAACCTTGTGTCCATGTGTTTGGCAAATAATGAAAGCAAGCTTTGTTTACAGGTTTTTCTCTTGAGCTAGTAAAAATCAGAAAACAAAAAAAGAGAAAGAATACATTAGTGACTTTCCTCTATGCAATGTTTTTCAACCTCAAGAATATGGGGCCCTCCCTGTTGGTACAGTGGGTTAAAGCACAGTACTAAGAAGCTACACTTCAACATGAGTTCGATCCCCACCCTGGAGGTGACCCACATGGCACAGCAGACCTCTCCTGGCCCACCCGACCCGCTGCTCCCCTCAGCAGTGTAGTTCCTCAGTCTGCTGACCTGTACCCCAGTTATGTGTGCATAAATAAATAAATCTTAAAACAAACAAACAAACAAACAAACAAAAAAAAACAGAGGCCCTCCCTGGTGGCACAGCGGGTTAAAGCACAGCACTAAGACACTTAAAACCACTTCCACATGAGTTCAATCCCTGCCTGCCCCAGAGGAGATCCACATGGCGTGGCATACAACTGCTGACCCGCCCGCTGCTCACCTCAGCAGTGTAGTTCATCAGTCTTCCTGTTCTGCTCCCCAGTCTGTCTCTGGTGAATACTCTCACCCTTTGCATCTCTGGCCTGTACCCCAGTTTTTATGAATAAATAAAGCTTTAAAAAAAGAATATATTAACGTGATGATTCTTAAAAATAAATGTTTCGATTTTCACTGGCAAAGAGGCCAATCAACAGCAGCCTTGGAGAATATGCCTTTAGAAATTTGCATGGCTGGAATATAGATTTTTACAGGAGCTGAGGTTGTAAGGACTAAATTTTGCCTAAAAATGTTGAAAAATCACCATGCACTAATAAGTGGATGTATGGAATCACTTGTCTAACCTTAAATTTCTCAGGCAGTAATTTAGAGCCTCTCCACTTACTCGTTATAAACTTTGAATCTGAGCCTTCAACATCACTGACCACTTAGAAAGTTCAGCAGAAAATAGTAATATCCATAATGAATGGATTTAAGTAGTATAAAGCAGATTACTGATTTTCTACCAGTAATGGCTAATTTTGATAGCCCATTGGTTTTTATAAAAATATAAATTATGGGCCCTCCCTGGTGGCACAGTGGGTTAAATTGCAGCAATGAGAAGCTAAAGTCACTTCCACATGAGTTCGATTCCCGCCTGCCCTGGAGGTGACCACATGGCAGGCCTCTCCTGACCCACCCGTTGCTCCCCTCAGCAGTGTATTTCATAGATCTGCCTCTTCTGCTCCCCACTCTGTCTCTGGTGAAGCCTCTCATCACCCCTGAGCCTCTGGCCTGTACCCCAGCTCTGTATGCACAAATAAATAAATCTTTTATATATATATTTAATGCCTTTTTATATTTTGACTAATTATGTTGTAGCATAATTACTTGAGGAAGTATGTAGACTAAATAATTTAAACATTATTTTTGGTGAAAAATTAAATATTTGAAGTCTAATTAAAGCCAAATTATAAGCTAACTGTTTTTATTGCCTTATCACATTCATTATTTAAAAAAAAAAAGATTTATTTTATCTGTTTATGAATACAAGAGCTGGGGTGTAAGTCAGAGGTATGGGGGCGGGTGTGAGTGGATTCATCAGAAACAGAATGGGGAGCAGAAGAGGAAGTTAAACTGAAATACATCACTGAGTGGAGCAGTGCTTGAGAAAGGAGAGGTCTGCTGTGTAATGTGGGTTAGCTCTCTGCTGAAGGATCAGACTTCTGCTGCAGGGGCTCATGGTAGCTTGATAGTGCTGAGACAATCACTTACACCATTGGGGAGGCCCATATGCAATATTTTTTTTTACCTGAACTTTTAAGTTTCACTACTATGTATCTTGGCGTAGGTCTCATTGCTTTTAGATAATTAGGTTTCTGTAAATTGTATGAACTTGTATATTTAATCCTGTTCTTAGCAGATTTCAATAAAATGTATGAACTTGTATATTTAGCTCTGTTCTTAGGTTTGGGATGTTTGTTTTTTGTTCCCCCTCCTCCTCCTTCCCTCCTTTCTTTTCCTCCCCCTCCCCCTTCTCCTCTCTTCATCTTCCTTTTATCACCTTCCCCTTCCTTCCCCCTTTATGGGATACCCATTATCTAGCCATATGTTGTGTTTCCTAATGGAGATGGATAAATTTCATAGTCCTCTTCTATTGCTTTATTTACACCTTAATTCTCTTCCACCTGTGTACTTCTATGTCACTGATTTGTACATCTGTTTAGTCAATTCTTCCACAGCTTTCTCTGTAACTCTTCATCTCATTTACATCCTGACCCCTGTTATTTTCTTATTTAAACCTATAGAAACTGTAAGTTGTTAGCTTACTTCTAAGATCATTAATCTATTTTTTAAAAATTTTTTTAGCTTTTCTGAATTCTTTTGTATTGTTTTGACTCACTTCCATAAGTTTTCTTTCTTTAGCTTTGACTTTCTTCATTATAATTTTGAACTCTCAATATGATGGGAGATATAATCTTCCATGCTTCTATGGTTCAATTCTGAAATGTTGTGCTCTTTTTGTATTGTCATGTTCCCTTAAGGTTTCCAGCTGCCACTTGTTATATATTTTTATGTACCCATTTTAGTACTTTAAACTTCCCTTATTTTTAATATATATATATATATATATATATATCTGTAGCTACCCCTGAAAGAGCTGACATACTTTTTACTTTTTCAACATCTGGTATTGTGGTTTTATTTTTTACTTTTATTGTCTTCCACCAGTATTGAGACCTGTTTCTGTAATGACTGTGTCAGTGGAGTGGGGAGAATGATTTTAGAGATCCAGTCACTCTGACAAACAAGTGTATGTGTCAGGGTATTTGATTTGCAACCTCCCCCCAAAAAAGTCTGTATCTCTCCTTTCTTGAGACGCAGACTGAACTCAGAAGTCTGTCCACTGTCAATGAGGTTCATGAAGTAAATACCAGTCTCACAGAGAGGGACAGGAGTAGTGTAATTCAGAGCATCTGCTCTATAATTTTCCTTACCAGGCACCTGGCTTGCATGAAACACTTGAGTTACTCTTCATGTTTTTTTTTTCCCCCTCTCTTAAGGGTGTGTACCTACACTCCTTTCATTGTTTCTTTCTCCAAGACTGAGCCAGCAGCCCATATCTATTATGCTGCCATCTGAACTAGTCTCTGGGATGCAAGGCATATTTCAGTATCACCCTATACCACTCTATTCTCTCAGTATAACACCCCTCTGATCAAGTTTGAGATGTTCCTTCTAGAAGAAAAATAAGGAATTTCTCCTATTGCCACATAGGGTCACTGGTCAACACATTGGATTTTAACAAAATCAGAAACACTCTTCTGACTGGGAATAATTAAATGGGTGCTTAAAAGCCTACAGCTTTCCAAATATTAGGAGAAAAGTATGTCAGAGAGATAGAAAGTGTGTGAAAGACATGATGACTAAATAGTTGAAAGAGAAAAACTATCAGACCTATTTTGAGCAATGCTCCTCAGGCATTAAGATGTGTGAGTCCAACAGATACAAAAATTAAGATTGGAAATGAATTAGTGGAGTCAACTTGTACTACACAATTTGATCTGGTTTGAACAGGGTGAATAAGTTATAGAATTGTTTCCTTATTAAGGAACCCAGTGTTTTAGATGAATAGATACAGAGTAATGTTAAATTTCTAATTGCAATCTAAAGGTTATAATAATATATCAGTTCTTCACACTGATAATAAATGATAAAAATAAAATAATATATAAAACCAAATTAAATAGGGAAGCCAGTTTCTATACTGAACATATAGGGGGCAAACTGCTTGAGTGTTATTTGGGAAAATATAATTTTTTAAAGGAACTCGTAACAATTTTTTTTAAAAGATTTATTTATTTGTGCATACAGCATGTGGGTACAGGCCAGAGGTGCGGGGGCAGTGAGAGGGTTCACCAGAGACAGAGTGGGGAGCAGAACAGAACACAAAGTACGCTACTGAGAGAAGCAACCTGCGTGTCAGGAGAGGTCTGCCGTGCCATGTGGACCACCAATGGGGCAAGCAGGGATCGAACTCATGTAGAAGTAGCTTTAGCTTCTTAATGCTGTGCTTTTACCCGCTGTGCCACCAAGAAGGGCCGAGAAATTATATTTTTTAATGATTGGTACTATTACTTAGCACTGCAGCATACGCTCAGTCATATTTTTTTGTTTCAGGATTTTTCTGACCCTCCCAGAACACTACTCTTTGTAACTTTCTTGCACTATCCCTTTGATCATATGTCTTAAGGAGCTAGATTTTCAATTTGTCCTTGAACTCCAAGGAAAGCCCTGGTAAATGTAATTTTGAAATAGTCCACTAGAATTGGTTTCTAATGCTTTTAGTAAAAAGGAAATTGCAACACTGGTCCTGAATCAGATGCAGGAAGGGTTAAGTCATGGTGTTGCCAGTGTCATGAATGGGAAGATTTACCAGCCACTGTGAGAGATAGGATACTCATGTTGTTGGACCTTTACTTCCAGTTGGAAAAAGTCACTCTGGGAAGGTTACTACTCCTAGAGAAGACCCATCAGTTGTAACACCTGTTTCCTGAGATAGGAGCTGTCCTAGAATCAACAAAGAATGAGAATACAAGTTACTGTTTCCTACGCATGAGCAGACTCAAAGTTAATGCTGATTCAAAATCTTCATTCAGGTTACTGAGTTCTCATTTTGGTAACCACATTATTTGGATAATGGGCAGTTAAGATCAGTACCACTTGGAACTCATTTGGAATTTATGGCTTCCCCCAACTCCTGTTTTCTGGATTCAGAGTCAATTTATGGCTTGGAACACAGTGTTTCCTACAGGAAAAACTTTGAAATGTGCAGAAGAAAAAAGGGCTCTTGGAGAATATTAAATATCTCTTACAAAACACCACGCTGATGAGTAAATGAGAGTGTAAATGAATCCAGATAAAAAGTATTATGTTTCCATTGAAATACTCAGGGGCTTAAGAGTTAAGGGAAAAAGCTTTGTGGGGAAATGTGTTTTAGGTTATACCAAATGGAAAACGTGTGCAAAAGCGTTTGAGATGTTTTTCCTAGATTAACATGCCGCCACATTACTCCTTCTCAGTAATTAGCAAATTAGACAAGTAAAATTTATGTGTAAATTCAATGCAATTCATGAGCATAAATAATGATCTCAAACTACAAACTGCAATTAAATACAGAATATTTGTAGAGTTGCCTGGAGTAAATTCCAGAGTTTAAAGAACTTGTGAATTGGGTCATGAAGAAAGAAATGAAGGCACTGACTTATGGATTTTGACTTTATTTTTAATGTGGCTTTTAAATTATTTTGAATTTAGTCATTTTTAGGAATGACAATGGGAGAATAAAATTGAATAAACTATTTTAAGTAGAAACACAGGTCAAATTCTCATCATCTATATAACCCCAGAGGGGCACAAAAGCAATTGGATGCTGGCACAGTGCAAGGAAAGAATCAGACAGGGTAGGTACACCTGCACAGCTGCGATTGACTGTGTCGCCTTCATCAACTGTCTGGACTGAAACACATTCTCAGTGTCTTGAATTCTTTTTGACAGTGGGCATTTCCTCCAAGTGCGTATAGGAAAGGGACGCCATGGATCGTTTTCACTTTCTCTTCAATTAATATCTACAGAATTCTTCGCTGTAGCAGATGCTGCAATATCCACTTCAGAGATTCATCTCAGAGCAACAATGACTTCTGCCCTCCAGTGGTGTGTCACTGGGTGATGTCAGAGAAACAGAAGACACACAGTAAACAATCCAAGAAAAACCCAGCACACTGATGTATGCCAAACTAGTGAAACAAGGCAAGATGAGGATTTGAAAAAGGGTATGAAAAAAAATTATCTTTTCTACTTCTGTGATTAAGCTATTCTGAAAACTTTAATACACACTGGTATTTTTCTCAGTCTTTAAATCGTTATTTCTCTGTCACCTAAATAGTACGTCTCAGCCATCCAGTGACATGTTTTATGTGTATGAATTTTTCATCTATGCTCTTTCCTTTCAGTCAAAGTTCCTTGACTATAATGCAAATTTACTCTACATTGAATCTGTATCTATCATTTGCATATCATACTATATAATAGTTGTTTATTTTTTAATAAAACAAGGGATTATTCTGAGACATATTCATTGCTTCATAAGTTTCATGAACAATTTTTTAATTAAATGCACAATTTTCAAAGTAATAAATCCACATTTCAACAAGCCTATTCTATCAAAGAAAGAGGAACAAATTTTGCTCTTGTGGAGTGACCTTAATTTTATAGGACACTAAACATAATTGTGTATTTTTTTATTTGGTTGATAAGAATAATCCCACCTCAAATGTTTAGCAAAGCAGGATGATCCTGTTAGAAAGACTCTCCTGGGAAAACAAACCTTGAATTAGAATTGTAACCTCCACATTTTTATTATGGCAAAAATTACTTATGACCATAATTTACATACATTTCTCCAAGAACACATTTCTATGAAAGAATTACAGTGCAAAGAAGAGATTCCCACTAAAGTTTATGAAGAACACAGACATCACCATTTTACCATTCTACTTAAAGTTCTTATTTTAAAAATAAGTAGTTATTTTGTCAGAATGGTGGATAAAGTAAAAACCAGACCAATGTTTCTCTAATACCATCAGCACAAAGAAAGATGTTGAGATCATGTGGGTGGACCTCCAAATAATTTCCTTGAAAAATGGCTGGAGTCCAAGCAAATCTGCATGGGGAGGTATCCAAATAACACTTCTAAAAATCTCCCAAATGATGCCTATTTGTGGTATATTCTGAAATGCTCTGTTTGACACCAATTACAAAGAGGCCATACACTTTGGTGAGTTTTCATGAAAAAACAAATCAGCCTTTATTATGAATTTTTAGGGCTGAGAAATATGTTGCGAGTTAGAAATTACCTTTCCTAAGGAAAAATATACTTTCCAACATGGTACCACTTGAAAGAAATCCCTTTAGAGTGGATAAAAAAAAAAAAAAAGTAGAGTGATGTCATTTCCTTGAAGGTAGGTGACATCTTTGAGCTTATTTTTCTGTTTATCACATGTAGGAACAAATCATGTCTTCATACTTCATAACTCCTTAGAGAATGATAACTACTTAGCACTCCTACAGTGCATCATTTATTCTTTCATTAATTGCATTCAGCTCTCATTTATCATTGTGTACGTGACAGATACCATACCAAACAATGGTGATACACAGGTAACTAAGATATACCTCTGACATCAAGGGTTCTCTCAGTTTAATGGAGTAGTCAGAGATCCCCTAGGTGACTATTCCAAAAACTGAGTTTGGCAAATAGGGTTTCTCAACCTCAGTACTCTTGACCTTTTGAGTTGATACTTCTCTGTTGTGGGAGACTGTCTAGTGTGTAGTGTGATTGTGTAATGTGGATGTTCAGTGACACCCCTAATCTCCACCCAGTAAACACCAATAGCATCCCTGCAACTCTGACTACCAAAAACGTCTTCCAATTTTTTCAGATATCCCTGAAAGGCAAAAGCACACCTGATTGTTAAGTATTGTGCCAAAAGTACAAGCAAGGAACTGTGGGATCACAGAGAACTGAGTCCTTATAGCATCCTGGGCAGTCAGAAAAAAACAATATTGGATCTGAGTTTTGTAGTTCCTCATTCAACAAGTATTTTGAACATCTTTTAGGTACTAAGTGCTAGGCTATGATTGATTGTGATTAGGGCTTTCTTAAAGGAACTATGAGGCATTTGATATCTGTGACCTGAGCTGTGTTGGAGAAGCAGTAGAAAAATGAAGTCCCAGTGCTAAAGATAACCCATTATAATAAGAGCCTTGGGCTTCATGCCAAGAAGTTTAGAGGGTTGGAATTTACCCTGTGGGTGTTGAAAGGCTACTAAAAAATTTTAAGCCAAAAATTTGTATGCACAAATCACATTGATTGTGTGTACAACTGGCAAAACCGTCTATTGAAAAGTAAAACATCCTGTCAACTACTGTCTGCCCCACAACAAATGACCATTGTGTCTGGGCCTCCTGACTGAATGAATCTTACAGACAATGGCTCAGTACTGAGTTCCCTGAGTTTACAGCTCCTTCAGGAAAATTCATTTCTACCACTGTCTCTGGAAGATTTGCCTTTACAAGAGCTGCGAGGTGAAAGATCATCACTATGAGCACTAGAAATACTGGCATCCAAGATGGAAACAGAGGTGGAGGGAAAAACTAAGGGGGTAAAGCAATTTGCAGAGCTCAAACTGTTTTCCTGACTCCCTAATTTCCAACTTCCAGCATATAAATTTTTCTTTTTGTAAAAGAAACCCTGCCGCTTGAACCTAGGTGGTTTGGGCAGCCTGCCAGGCTCTCAGATTAAGTGAAAGTCATTACAAAATGCTTTACACACATGGGAAGCACAGGGATTGTTTGGTGTTAGCTTGGTCCTCCAACATTAATTCTAATTATCTCAAAATACAAACATGCTCAAATTTCCAGCAGATGACATTATTTTCTCCTTGACATCAGACATAAAAGAAAGAAAAATAAACTTGGGATAGTGATGGCATTAAGCTGGTAGTCATTTTTCTTTAATATTTCAAATTCAATTCCAGACCAGATTCTCTGTTTTGTCCTAGAGATTAGGATAGAAAGATTGCCGTTTTGGTCTGATGAAAGCCTTTCTTTTCCAGTTAGCTTAATTAAGGAAAACGGGAGGGAAAGAGGAGGAAAACAGTCTGGTTTAGATCAGGGTTAGAGTCTTGGTTTTTACAAACACACCACAGATTTTTTCTGTTTTATATTTGCAACGTTTTTCTGGTCCTTGGTAGAAAGTCCAGTTCCGTTTTCAAAATGAACTAACCACATGGGTCCAGTGATTTGGCACTTTGGGTAAATATTTGGTATTTTTGATGACAGTAGAACAGATTCAGAGTCTGTAGGTTCCAACAGTCTCATAAACCTGAGTGATGATGGGTGATCATTATGGCAAACTGAACAACGTGGACAACTTTGTCCTCAAAGTCTAAAAATATCAGCAGTGATGCAGTTAGAAAATTTATCAAAGTATTCATTAAAAGTGACTTAATGTCCAAATTCTATCAGCTTTGAAGATTACACTAGAGTTCGTAAATTGTATTTCACAAGTTTCAGCTTAATTTGGGGTCTTCTTCATCGATGTATAGTATACCATTTACTACTCTATGTGTTAAGCACTAAACTATATGTAACCTTATCACAATTTGTTGGAGACATTCTTGGTTTGTCTGGGACTTTCAGATATAGCACTGAAGACAGCTCATTCTGGGTCCCATTCAATCCAAATCCCTAACAGATAAGAATATCTGATCTCCCTATTTGCATTGCAATTTATAGTTTCTAAGGGATGGGAGACCACATAATAAGCCTACTGAAATTTCATCTCCAAAGATATCTTTTATAGCAAATATAAAATCTACTTTGTGTCTTCTAGTTTTCCCGGATTTGTACACTCCGTGAAACAAACACATTATCTATTGTTAGGGTAGTTAAATGTTTCCATTCACCTTTAACACCACACAACAAGCAATAACAAGAAAAAGACAATAAAATATTTATTTCTGATATCCTACCAATTAAATAGAAGGGTTTATGCTTAATAATTCTCATTCATTCTTTAAGCATGAAAAGAAAACTCTGAGTGCCTAACAGTCTAGTGGACATTTTACCACAAACTAACATTGTGAATTCCCCATCTAATTGAGGAGATACCCATAGTGTATTCAAAGATGGCACATTATGAGTGTGTTATCTGCCTCCTGTTTACTTTTGTATTACTTTCATTGAAGTTGACTTAATTGTGGTTCATATTTTAGGAGATAGAACTCCCCTCCAGGTTTTTTGTATTGTGTACCCATTCCTAAAGTGCCCATTATATACCATCTTAGTCCCTTATTCCCTCCCCACCTTGCTTTCACCTCTCCTCCTCCCTCCCACTCAGAATTCCTCAGCTCTATAATTAATTTTCTAGGATTATTTTTAAGTTTGGTTTTATCAATTATTCTTCTTTTTTTTTAAGTTTTTCAATATTCCACAAATAAATGACACAATCCACTTCTTCTGACTTATTCACTTAGCATAATCCAAACTCCATTCATGTTGCCATAAATGGCATGAGTTTGTGCTTTTTGATTGCTGAATCAGTCAGCAATTATGTCATAATACCACTGTGTATAAATACCATTTCTTGATCTACTCATCTATTTAAGGGCACTTAGGATGTTGCTATAAATTGACTATTATAAATATTCCTGCAATGAACTTGGGAAAGCAAGTTTCCCTTCCATTATTGCTTTTGTGTTCCTTGAATAGATACCTATGAATGGAATTGCTGGGTCATGCAGGAGAATTAATTTTAATTATTTAAGGAACCTCACACTGTTTCTCTGGACCAGTCTACATTCCCACCACCATCCTTTTTATCATTTGTTGTTTATTGGTCTTTTCAACATGGCCCATTCTCACAAGAGTGAGGTAGCATCTCATTATAGTTTGGATTTGCATTTCCTGATTAGTGATACTGAACTTTTTTTCATGTGTCTTTTGACATCTGTTTTGTTTATTGTAGAAGTATCAATTTAGCTCCCCTTCCCACTTTTTGATTGGGTTCTTTGTTTTCTTTGAGTTAAAATAGGTTTAGTTTCCTAAACATTTGTGTAAGTCAAATGTATGGTGTACATATATTTCTTCCCATTA
Source organism: Condylura cristata (assembly GCF_000260355.1). Taxonomy (NCBI): domain Eukaryota; kingdom Metazoa; phylum Chordata; class Mammalia; order Eulipotyphla; family Talpidae; genus Condylura; species Condylura cristata. The sequence continues at coordinate 2,096,772 of NW_004567106.1, read as the reverse complement.
AATAGGGTGTCTTTTCACTTCAGTTATGGTTTCTTTTGCTCTTCCCAAGCTTTCCAGTTGAATGCAATCCCAATTGTTCCTATTCTCTTTTGCTTTCTTTTTTGTTGGGGAGAAATTCACAGATATCACTGAGGCTGATAACCTAGTGTTGTGCCATAGTGTTTTACTTTATGTATTTGTGTTTTCCCGTCTTACCCCCAAGTTTTTTTGTTTTTTTTTTTTTTATCAACTTTGAGGTGATCCTTATGTGTCTCTTCTTCATTGTTCACGTACCCAAATAATTTTTTGGAGCACCTGCTCTGGACAGGCTGCACAGTAAATCAGGAAACTGATGATAGGGAGTGTCAGAAAAAAATTGCAATTGTTATTTCCTTTCTTGGGGTATCAGGACTGCTTAATTCTTGACAATGATAACAAAGGTAATCCGGGAGTGTTTTCTTCAAACTTGAAAGTACACCCTAGTAGGGTTGAAAGGCAAACTCATGTTTTCTATTTATCTAGTGAAAGAGTGAAAAAGAAAACAATATACACAAGAATTAGAAAGAAAGGCAGTCTAGAAATCTTAAAATTGGAGAAGGTAAAAAAGAAAATGAAAGAAACAAGGTGAAAACATTCTTATTGTGACCACAAATGTAAGACTAAATGCATATAATCATAGTTGATATATTACTGACACTTTGAAAATCACCAAATACAGCGCCTCCCTGGTGGCACAACAGGTTAAATAGTGCAGCCTGCAAGCTAGCAGCAACCGCTTCAGTGTGTGTTCAATCCCAAGCTCCGAAGGTGACCCACATGGCATGGCAGACTTCTCCTGCCTCAGCCTCTCCTGCTCCCCTCAGCAGTGTACTTCATCAATCTGCCTGCTCTGCTCCCTACTCTGTCTCTGATGAATCCTCTCACCCTGCCATACCTCTGGTCTATACCCCAGTTCTGTATTCATAAACATATAAAGCTTAAAAAAGAAAGAAAGAAAGAAAAGAACCAAATACATATTTTTTCAAATTATTTTTTAAAGATTTATTTATTTATTCATACAGAACTGGGGTACAGGCCAGAGATGAGAAGGGTGACAGGATTCACCAGGGACAGAGTGGGGAGAACAGGCAGATCGACGAAGTACACTGCTGAGGGGAGCAGCGGGTAGGTCAGGAGTGGAGTGATCTGCTGTGCCATGTGGATTTCCTCCAGGGCAGGCGGGGGTCGAACTCATGAGGAAGTGCCCTAAGTTTCTTAGTGCTGTGCTTTAACCCGCTACGCCACAGGGAGGGCGCATACATAAATATTTTTTAAAGAAATCAACTTTATTGATGTACAGTTTGCACAAAATAAAATGTACTGATTTTAAATTCAAATTTCAATGAGTTTTGACAAATGTATTGTCTAGTGCACATCACCATAAATAAGACATAGAATATTTCCATTATCTCAGAAAATGCTCACTCCAAGTAAATTTCCCATTCCCCCATGCCTGGCAAAAATATTTTCAATTTTATAAAATACATATGAAAATCTTAGTGGAATAAATAATTTTCTAACACTATGAGTAGTAAAATTTTTAAAAAGTAGAAAAATTGAGTAAGGGAACACTTTCTGCCTGCTTGTTATGTATGCAGATATTTTTTATTTCCTTTTCTTTTCATTATAATAAAACTTCCCATTTAGATATTTAAAAAAAAAAAAGTATGAAAGAAAAACTGAAACTGTGGAATACATTTTAAAGTTGGCAAACAACGTGAGATGGTTTCAAGGGACAGATCATTTCCAGGCCATTTTAATTATTTCAAAACAAAGTAAAGATTGCAACCATTCTCAACTAATTCTCTCAAATTTAAAGTAAAGCAATATGAAAAGGAGAGGTAGTAGGCAGGGGAAAGGAGGAGAGGGGAAAGAGACATACTAGAGGCCAACACTACTTATCAATTAGATACAATTTTTTTAATTAAATAATATACATTCAATTTCAGTAGTACATTAACTGTATAGTACAAAGTGATCTAAGAAACTTGATTTCAGGAATTTGGAATTATTTAATGTTAATCTATTAGTGTGCCATGCACCATTTTGACTCCAAATAATATGTAAATGTAATGTAATTTAAAGCAAATAAAAATCAAAAAAATTTCCTTGAATTCTAACAAATGAATTCTAAAATCATTTATGAAAAACAAATGGGCAAAGAAACCAAATAAAGTAGCGGTGGGGAAAGCAAGGTGGAGAAATTTGATCTATAAAGTATTAGGTTATTTAGTTCTATTGCCAAAAGAGACAGATCCACTGGAGAGAACTTGATTTCCCAAGGAAGATCTGAAACAGGGTGACAGGGCTGTCCAGTAGAGAGTCACTGTCCGTGGCTTCTTCACCCAGGCACACTACGTCAAGACCACTCAGACTCAGGGAACAGTGGGGTCTGTTTAACAAACGGGGAAAACAAAGCACTATTAGGGCCACTCGTGGCTGGTCATCTCACCACAGATATTGCTCACAGTGTCCAAAAATCCCAAAGGGCCCCTCATCCAAGATGATGCTACTCGCCAAAGTGGGGCTGGAATGGATGGCTCACTGGCAGGCAGCAGGCCAGGATCCACTCACCATGGCAGCCAGAGGTGCTCACAGGTGGGGCCCCTGTGGGACACCCCTGAAACAACACCCCATCAGCGCACAGCAACAGTGTGCAGGTCCAGTTGAGCTGCACGGGTTCTGGACAAAACAACAGTGGAGGCAGCAGCACAGAGGGCCAGACAATCCGACAGCAGCTGTTTGAGACCCGTGGCCCAGGCCTCTGGTGCTTCTTCCAGGCAGTGGCTGGAGCAGGGCCAGAGGCAGGGATAGCTGCCAGGGTTATTCCAAACCTCCTCAGCTTCTCTCTCCAGAGAGAAGCTGCTGGAAGCAGGTTTGTTCTTCCAAGGCCAGTACAGAGTTGGAGGAGTCCACAATCCGGGGGCTTCCAAGACACCCTCCTGTGCTCCCCTGTATTCTCTTTTAGAGACCCCACCCTAACAGATACCACGTGATGGACCACTTAACCTGGCTGGCCCCTGAGGGAGAGGCTGTCCACAGATGGCAACTTTCTGCAGAGGTATAAAATCACCCTTTTCACCAACTGCTCCCACCGCTTAGACTGTAGCGGGCAATGCCAGTCTTGTTCTTCAGTCCATGCAGCAGGTGGATGGGAAACTAGAGTTTTTATATAGTATATATGCTTTTACATACTTTGAGATGTTTTATGTACATCTGTAAGGGGCCAAGTTCTGGTCAGTGGAATGTTGGCATAGCTAAAGGACACTACTTCCAGGCCTGTTCTAGAAAAGTTCATGTAGGGCCTTCCTTGCTCTCTTGTAATGTGATTACCCCCACTGTGGTGAGTTTCGGCAACTGCCATTACTGAAGACATTGTTGGGAGGAAAACCTCACAATCCTTTCTCCTGATCCGGGAATGCAGCTCCGATACATGCTGTCCAGGCCACATCTGACTGCAGCAACACTGAGAAATGACTTACTGGATGAATGTGCTAAGATGGGAGGCTAATTGTTATGTAAAATCACTAGTATTACCCTAGCTACTATGCTACATAAATAACCCAATACTTAGAAAAATATAGAAGCTATCTAACTTACCTTAGCATTGTTGTCACCATCCACTTGGCATGTGTTTGATCCCCAGTCAGGGAACAGGCCCACATGGCACAGCAGACCTCTTATGTCTCACCTGCTGTCCCCCCTCAGCAGTGTATTTCAGTGGATCCACTTGCTCTGCTCCTTATTCTCTCTCTTGTGAATCTTCTCACCTCCTGTATTTTGGCCTACACCCCAGTTTTTGTATGCATGAATAAAAATAAATATTTAGGGGGAAAAAAAAGGCAAAATTCATTGAATAACTGTTGTATGTTGTCCAGTAACTTTCTGGCCTGGACTGGAATTTGAGTACATAAGATGCTTCCTATAAGCCTTTGAAAGTGCAGGTAGAAACCAGAATTATTACATGAAAAATATCCTTGATTGATTCCCACCTCTCTTTCTAGTCTGTAACATTCTATTCTCTTTCTTTCTCTCTCTCTCCCTCTTTCTCTGTGCGCACACATGCACGTTTGCATCTGATAGATAAGAAGAAAATAAAATTGCTTGTCTTCTTTTACAATGGTGAAGATAGACACGTACCTAAGTATCTGTGTTTGCCTGAAAAATATTCTTTTAAAGATTTATTTATTTATTCATATAGAGCTGGGGTACAGGCCAGAGATGCAGGGGGTGAGAGGATTCACCAGAGACAGAGAGGGGAGCAGAACAGGCAGATCGACTAAGTAGATCGACGAAGTACACTGCTGAGGGGAGAAGCGGGCAGGTCAGGAGAGGTCTGCCACGCCATTGGTCACCTCCGGGGCAGGCAGGAATCAAACTCATGTGGAAGTGGCTTTAGCTTCTCAGTGCTGAGCTTTAACCCGCTGTGCCACCAGGGAGGGCCTGCCAGAAAAATATTTTAAAGCAGAACAAAAGCTTCCTCTGGATGTCATTTTTTAAAAGATTTATTTATTTATGCATACATAACTGGGGTACAGGGGTGGTGAGAGGATTCACCAGAGACAGAGTGGGGAGCAGAACAGGCAGATTGACAATGCTGAGGGGAGCAGTGGGCGAGACAGGAGAGCTCTGTTGTGCCATGTAGATTACTTCCGGGGCTGGTGATGGAACTCACACTGAAGTGGCTATGGCTAGCTTGCAGTGCTGTGTCCTAACCAGTTGTGCCACTGGGGGTGGGGTGGAGGTGGGGGCTGGTTGTCTGCTTTTTATGGAGGAAGCCCTTTTAGGGTTAGCAGACCACTGCTGAGTATGATAACAAGTTAGGGCATGATAACCATGCTGTAAGAGGCCACACAAAGGTTGATGTGGGAAACAAATATCCTTAGCATTAGAAAAGAATAAACATAAACATTTTGGAGGGTTGTCCAGAATCTGCGTGAGAGAAAAAGAGAGTGCAATAGTTGCAAGGAGAAGGTCCCCCCAGTGTGATGGCCTAAATAGGCCACAAAGCTTTCCAAAGGCCCTGCTTGTCTATCTCTCTCATTGCTAAATGTTCTTCAGAGACAGAAGTTTCTACTTTCTAACTTCCAACCCACTCTTCAAAGAATTCTAATCATGCTGTCTCCCTAAAGATATCTCTGATCCTTGTCCAATTTAACAATCACATCCATAACTCCAAACCCAATGCTAATTTTTCTGCACTTTATTTAACCTCTCAGGAGCCATCAAGGCAGCCAGCACTGCAAAGACCACTCACATTTTTTTGTAATCCTTTCTTGTTTGACTTCTCTGCTTTCTCTCTGTTTCAGTCTGTCCCACTTCAGAACACATTGGAACATAGATAATCCTAATATAGAGTGCATGTAACATTGTAGGTACATTAAAATAATAGAAAATAATTAATAAAAAAGGAGGTGACATATAATATATGTTGTTTGAGAGGCTCAGGCAGTGACCTAAAATTTCCCTACTCTTAAGATTGGGCAAAGCTCACTTCATAAAAATGCATACTAATCTATGCTTATTAACACTATGCATGGAGTTCATCCCTTATAATTCAGTCATTTCCGCCACCTCTCCTCTAAATACATTACATTATTTGTATTTAGAGGATTATTTGTATTTAGGGATTAGGTTTATAGATGAATTGGCTGGGTAAAGTTTGATTTAAATGGTGATGCTGGTATTTATAATAATGTCCCTCAATGATGAATCATTTGTTCTTATCTGCATGAAAGAGAAAAGGGATGAGGGAATATGGTCCTCATTTGGGTGAAATATAGCAGATGGGGGGTGGGAGCAGAAAAGACTTCCAGGCGTAAATGGCAAAGTTGGCAACTCTAGACCAGTGGTCTAGGCTACAAAAGCCAAAAGATCAGTTTGATTTTGTTCTGCTACAGACTCCAGCTCTCCTAATGGCCAGGATATACAAATAAGAGCCACTTCCTGTACCTGCCTGCACACACAGCCACTCCCTACAAATGGCCCATGTGACTTTGTTGTAGCCCTGTCAACCACTTTCCCTGCCTTCTTCCTCCAGAGCCCGAGACTCGACTCTGTTTTCTTATCCAACTAACACATCTGCCCAAACAATTTAGTGTAACCACCTGGAGCCACTTTAGGTTTCAAGAGCCCCTTTGGCCTTCTGTAGCCATCTGTGAAATGCCGATGGGAGGCATCCTGAGGTAAATAACATGGTGCAAACAGACCCGTCTTAGAGCCAATAGCCATGTCTCTGGAGGAGACCAGAGAAACATCTATAAAGAGGAGAATAGCAATGAAAAGAAACTTAAGAAGTCTTCACAGAGACCTCTGTGGTGGCACAACGGGTTAGGACACAACACTGCAAACTTGCAGCAGCCACTTCAGTGAGAGTTCGATCCTCTGCCCCAGAGGTGACCCACAGGGTGCAACAGGCCTCTCCTGTCTTGCCCACTGCTCCTCTCAGCAGTGTTGATCTGCCTGTCTGCTCCCCACTCTGTCTCTGGTAAAACCTCTCACCATCCCTATACCTCTGGCCTGTATCCCAGCTCAGTATGCATAAATACGTAAATCTTTTTTAAAAAGGGCTTCATGGAATATGAGTGTCTAGACAGCTCAACAGCCAGGAGTTATACACTCTGTTTTGTGTAGTTTCTCTTCACCAGCATGGCAAAATCTATTTGGTTTTAACAGAGTAGTTGTTTTCTGCTCATTGTCTTGCAGTGCTCTGGAATAGAAATCCCTATCTTCACGTGAATTGTCCACACAACATTTCTACCACTAGGAGGAAGTGACTTCATTTACAGTGATAGTTTCCTCACTCTTACTGCCCTGGGTTGTAGTATGTTTCACTTATGTGTATGTGTATGTCTAAGAACTTGCCTGAAATCAGTCTTCCCTTGAGGAACTGGGATTATTGTGGAATTGGCATTCTTCAGATTCATGTTAAAGTTAATATTCAGGGATTATATATAGGGTTTCCACGCTAAAGCCACCACCTCCTGGCTTGCCTCCTCACTCTGTGGCCACAGACACATGGTGAGACTTTGATGTCCAGGCACAGGCACTCCTAATTTAAACTCCCTGTGGGGATGGATAAACTAGTCCAGGCTAACCAATTGCTTCATGGATTGAGAAAACACCTTAATGTAGGTCTTTCTTCAACTAGAATCATGTCATCATGAAGTTAGTTTATAGTTGGCCAAAGGCTAACTTCCAGGTTCTATGAAGAATGTTGTTAAAGTACTATGAACAAGTTCTTAAGATTTCTTGAACATCAAATAAGTCTTACAACACAAGGTTCTGAAGAGTTAGTCATTGCAAATGAACCAAAAACAGACGTATTAAATTTCCTCTGAAAATACTCAAGGGATTAAAATTTTAGAGAAAAAAGTGATTGACAAAATACAATTTTGTGTTTGCCAAAGGCCAGACATTTGGAAGATCACATATCGTATGTGCCACAACCAAAGCATAGCCTGGTCGGGATATTCAGTGGCAGTTTGTGTTGGTGGGGGAAACTGTAGGACCCAGGCCTGTCCTGTGCTGCTGAGATTCTGGAACACAGAACACAGCTGCAATCTAAGAAAAGATGGTGAGGAAAGAGAAGGAGAGGGAGGGAAATGCTTTAAAGGATAAAGAAAAGCATGGGACAGAGGCAGCTGACTTGGTTAAAGCATTAGGAGAGTGAAAGCTTCCCCTTCCCAGCTCATAGCAACTCACACCTGCCAGTGATAAGTCAGCTTGTCCTTTGGAAGATGCACTGCCCCAGAGCCCGCCTGTGCGTGCGTTGTGTGTTTGTGTGTGTGTGTGTGTGTGAGCCTATGTGCTTGCAGTCACTAACTAAAGATGTATGAGAAGGCGACTCACAAATTAGGCATCATATATGGAAAAAAAAATTCAAACTTCTTTCCATTCAGTTAAACAATAAAAATAATTTGTTGGAAGCAAAATTTTCTGGGAAGATTAAAAAACAATCACTGGATTTGATGAAAGAGAATAGCACTAAGGGTTTAAAGTGACTCAATTTCAAGCCAAAGAAAGACCAAATTTGGAAGTAGGATGAATTTTGTTTTGCCTGTCCATAGGCCTTCCTATCCCTCACAGATAAAGAAGGCAAGAAATACTTGGGTTCATGTCAACATGCCTGTTTTCCTTGAGCCTACATAGTATGTAGAATTGTTATTGGCACTCCAAGCTCAGGACACTAAAGTTAAGTAGGAATCAGAGACTCTGCTAAAATGGTCCACAAGCTCCTTAATGTGGTTAACTAACCTTTTGATTTTTAGAAAACATCACACATGCCACGTTAAAGCATCACAATATCCATAACATTCATCCCATTGTTGCGGGAATGAGTATAGGAATCAAAAGAGGGGGAAGTAAGGGGGAGTAAGAGTAATATCAGTTTTACTTAAAGGAATGTAGGAAAGTATGAAACTAATAGAAATGGTCATGTCTCAAATATTTTACAATGTCTATGTTTTGTGATTCATTTTTGGCATAAGTTTCAGAATCTTTGAGGCCACCATATTTGGTTTACATTGCATAATGTCATAACCTTATAATTAACATATCGAACATGCTCATATTTTTCTTCAATTGTGCTTTTCAGCAGAGTTTGGACAAGGGAAATTTAGATAAGAAACTATTAATTATCTGCCAGAAAGGGGTGGGGGAAAAGTCTACTTATCTTTGGGAACAAAATAGATCTGCTAAGCATATGTAAGAGTTATAACTATTTTTGCATAAAATAATTTGTTTTCTGTATCTTCTAGAAGGTGTGGTATGTTGTCATTTATCTTATATGCCCAGCTGGTACTCTTGACCCTATTTAACCCTTATTCCTTATAAAAGATGAAAGCAAGATTGGAATTGTGGAGCTAAAATTTGGGCTGCAGATTTGTAGGAATAACAGTAAATGTCCTTGGAAGTGTTTCACTCTTGACAATTGCCTGTGTTATTATGATTCTCTGGTATTTGACATTTGGTATGAGGACCAGCTGGAAAAATTGTATTTTGGAAATTGTCATCCATCTCATGTCATGTTTGTGGAGCCCCTATGTCCTGGTAGACATTTAAAGTAACCCCAGGAGTCTCAAAGACTCCTCAGCCCTGACTGGGGGCCCAAACTTCAACCTGATCTCATCTGTAAAGCTCCAAACCTGGAGAGGAGTGACCAAGATAGAACAGGCTGACTCACTCTTCAGGGTTGTTTGGAAAGAACAAGGTGAATTTGGGCTTTCTTTGAGTGCAGGTTTATAGA
>NW_004567106.1:2080007-2082507 GCF_000260355.1 Condylura cristata | reverse complement strand
TAGATGCATAATTAAACATGTCTTTTAAAAAAGTATCTGCATTTTGATGGCCAAGAAGCATATGAAAAAATGTTCAACATCACTCGTAATAAGGGAGATGCAAATTAAAACCACAATGAGATACCACCTCACCCCAGAGAGAATGGCACATCTTCAAACAACTAGCAACAATAAATGTTGGCGAGGATGTGGAGAGAAAGAAACTCACCTGCTCTGCTGGTGGGAATGCAAACTAGTACCACCACTATGGAAAGCTGTTTGGAGGTTCCTCAAACTGCTAAACATGGAGCTTCCCTATGACCCAGCAATCCCACTCCTAGGTATCTACCCAAAAGACACAAAAACACTGATTCAAAAAGAAACCTGCACCCCCATGTTTATTGCTGCTTTATTCACAATTGGAAAGACATGGAAACAGCCCAAATGCCCAAAAATGGATGACTGGGTTAAAAAGATGGGGTACATATAGACAATGGAATATTACTCAGCAACCAAAAAGAAAAAAAAAAGAAACACATATCTTTTGCAGCAACTTTGATGGAGCTGGAAAAGATCATGATCATGCTTAGTGAGATAAGCCAGAAAGAAAAGGAAAAATACCGGATGGTTTCACTTATAGCAGGATTATAACAGAACAGGTGAGAAAATAATAATAATGATGAATAGCTATATTATACCAGAAATATTTTGTGGGGGTGGAGTGCGGAATGGGATTAAAAACAGTGGGGGGAGGGAAATGCACTAGACTACGGTGATGGCACATGGGTGATTTGGTGATGGGAAACCCAAGGGGATTGCAACTAAGATGGAAAAATGCACAAAATATGTAAAAATAAACTACTATAAAATTTAAAAAAGAATACAATAAAAAAGTATCTGCATTTCAAGGAAATTAGAATAAAAGTTAAACATGCATCTGTGTATGTGCACATACAACAGTAATATGTGGGATAAGAGAATGGATGGGCAGGCCCTCCTGAAATGGAATCTGTGTTCTGGCCTCCATAATTCCACAGCTTGCATGAGGCCAGGGCCTTGTTGGGGAGGTAACATCCACTGGGAGCACAGAGTTTCATTTCCAATGGTGGTTTCATTTTTTCCACTCCAGAGACCATATGCAACCCTCACCTCAGTGATTTCCATCCCTTCAACCTCTTTTCTATGGAGTGTGGAAGAGAATGAAAAAGCCATGCACAATTGACTCTAGAAAGAAGAGAAAGAAGTGGTCTTTCACCTCAGAAGACTCCCCTCCACTTCTCCATGGAAGTAGCAGAAAAATGCCCACACCTAGAATCTGCTTCTTCATCACCCCCCTTTGGGGCCACAGATGGTAGTTGACATTAAGGCTTTTGTGTCTGCATTGAATAAGTCATAGTGTACACATATTTGGTCAAACACCCATGTAGATGTTGCTGTGAAGGTATTTTTTAGGTGTGATGAACTCTGAAACCAGTAGATTTTGAGTAAAGCAAACTATCTTCCATAATCTGAACAGGTTTCACCCCACCAGCTGACAGCCCTAACAGAGAAATGATGGAGTCCAGAGGAAGAAGGCAGGTTTGCCTCTAGGCCGCCTTCACATCATCTGCAGCAGCAACTCTGCTGTGGGTCTCCAGTTCACAGTCCTGCCCAAGACATGTGGAGGACACACCAGCCTCCACAAACATATAAGCCAATTCCTTAAAAGGTGGTCTCCCCTCCCCCCTCCTTTTTGTCATTCTCCTCTCAGTATCTGGCTGGTTCTGTTTCTCCAGAAAACCGTGACCGATTCATCTTGCCACTCCTGGACTAGCATTCAAGCACAGGGTTCTTTTCCTCACACCTGACCTTCAACATGACTATCAAAAGCCTTAGAAATGCCATATTTGGGCCCTCACTGGTGGCACAATGGTTTGGGATGCAGCACTGCAAGCTGGCCGCAGCTGCCTGGGTGCAAGTTGGATCCCTCGCCCTGGAGGTGATCTACACAGAGTGGTAGATCTTTCCTGACCCCGCCCACTGCTCCCCTCAGCAGTGTACTTCCATCTATCTACATGTTCTGCTCCCCGCTCTGTCTCTGGTGGATCCTTTCACTGCCCCTGCACCTCTAGCTTGTATCCCAGTTCTGTATGCATAAATACATAAACGAATAAATACATCTTAAAAAAAAAAAGAAATGCCATATTTGATCCAGTCCCTTCTTCATATACTACGTATTTATAAAGTACCTGCTATGTATCTTGTCCCTTATTACATTCTAGAAATCCAACAGAACCATATAAGCATGGTCCCTGCCCACTCAGAGTTCAGGAATGACTGTGAAGAAAATGTCAGACAACAAGGGACAGCATGAGTAGAGGCTTCCAAAGGAAGAGAGAGCTGCACATTGATAGTTGGAAGACCAGAAAGACCTCTTAGAGGCAGCAGATAATTAGGACCTGAAGAATGGATTTGAATTAGCCAAATAGGAAAGTTTCTTTAAGCAAAAATAGCTCTATGTGGCCCTCCCTGGTGGCGCAGC
>NW_004567106.1:2076429-2079232 GCF_000260355.1 Condylura cristata | reverse complement strand
CCACAACAATCAGATGAAAGGAGCCACAACTGAGGAGTAGAAAACCTCCTGATCTGGAGATTATGTGGAAGCAGGGAGGAAGGGTCCCAAAGAAGGAAGAAAAGTTTCAGGCAATAAAGACACCAAATGAGCAGGTTTCTTACCACAGAGCAGGTCACCCCCTCATCTCCAGTGTCTCCCTTAGTCTACTTTTTCCTACCACCGGCTCCAAGAATCTGGGTAGCTGGGAGGTTTGCACCCAGTCTTGTTAGCCAGGAACAACTGTAAGGGCAGAGGGACTCCTAAATGTCCACCTGCTAAATAAAGATGAACACTTGAACCACACTTCAACCTTTGCTTTTGTGAGAGACTTACTCAGCCAGGCACAAAACCTACAAAGAGGACCTCCCTACCACCATATGACAAGGATAGGACTCAGAAGCCCCTGCACACACCAGGTGCCACTACCTGGATATGTTCATCATGCAGCCCAGCTATTCAGGGGCTGAACATGAAATTTCTGGCCCAGACATTTCTAGCTCTCTGACTTCCTGTCATCTTACCACAGAGCAAGAGGCCCCACACACCCCCCCCAAATCTGCATTATTCTTCCAAAATCTACCAGTTCCCTCTTTGACAGAAGTGTCCGCACAGGCTGGCTCAGATCCTAGGTGAAAGCCCAGAGGTAAGCTGTGAAAAGCCAGGTGCTTTTGGCAATAGGTAGAGGAAGCTGCCAGGTAGAAGAGTGAGAAGCTACCATGTCTGTAAGGAAATGCATGATCAATTTCCCTAGGGTCACTTCCATTGCCCCACAAGGACCCCCTCCCCCACTAACACCCTACAACCCCACAATTCCATCTTCCACACCACCTATCTCCACTCCAAACACATTTGAAAGTTTTTGGGAACTTCTCATGGACCCTTTTACCCATGGCTGCTTGGGTGGGCTGGGGGGCATTATTTCCACTTAACCTAATAAGTGGTGTGTACAGGCTGGTAGGGGTGGGGGTTGGGGGCTATGAACAGAAAGTAAGAAAAGAGTAAAGAGAAAAAAAGGATTGTTTCCTCCCTTTCTCCTTTCTCTTAAATGTCAGTGTTGCATTTAGAAAGTTTCCAAGATGAAATTAAAGGATGGCAAGGAAGTCATCTTTTTCTAACCACAAAACACTTGAATCATCAGTTTTACAGGTACAGGGCCTAAAGAGCTCCTGACTTGTTTGCCTTAGTTTCTGAGTGGGGCCTTCCTTTCCCAGGCTGCATCTTCTTGGCCCAGCTTCCTCTCAATCAACGCGGCTTCTGAACAAGGAAACACCCAGGGGCGTGTGTTGCAGAGCAGGCTGGCCCTTGGCCCAGTGCCCTCCAGGCCCAGAGTGCAGTCTGTTAGGCTCACAAGCTGGATGGCAAATGTCATTGGTGACTGTCAGGCCCTGCCTGGAATTGCCTCCCCGAGCCCTGCTTCCCTCTCAGCAGCCTCCAGAGAAGCAGGTCTGTCCTGAGCCTGATGTCTTCTCAGCTTGAGTTCACTGAGCCTCTAGCCAACTGCAGGTTTTGAGACCCCGCCCCAGCGCCTGCTTCATCCCCTTGGGAGGCCACAAGCAAAATGCTTTTCCAGCTGCAGATTACTCTCCTCACGTCCTCTGCCTTACCCTAGCAGGGCCAAAAGAAAGAGAGAAGACAGAGACGTTAAGAGTCCTTGTAGGGGAATCTTTGCTGTCAAGAAGAAAACCCTCTCCATCTAGCCCTAGCTCTGTTGTCATGGGGCTGGTCGCCATAGAGTTTTGTCCAGGTGAATCACGTGACTGGTTTTGGCCCCCTGTTCACAGCATGTTATCTGTTCTAACCAAATGCACAGGAAATCACAGTATACATTCTGGGCAACAATCTCACTCCCAGGCTCATCTTTCTGTCCTTATCTTCCCTCTGCCTTATTTCTTTACTTGTTTAAATTTAATTTTATCTTGTGGCTTTATGTATTTCTTCTTCTCTAAACTCTTTTTAATAAAAAGCTGGAAGTTTACATTCCAGGTCACGGTCATTAGTCTGGTCTGCTGGCTTCCAGGCTCTGCGAATTCCCACTTCCAAGGCCAGTGTTTCAGAGCTGAAGGTAGGAAAGGTGTTTCAGAAAGCAAATTTTAGAATTAGGCCTGGTTGACCTTGGGATATGACTTTGATTTTGACCATTCATAATAGGTTCTCAAAGACTAAGTGGAAAGAACTGAATAGATCTTTCTGCCATTAATCACTTTTTATTTATTTATTTATTTATTTGTTTGTTTGTTTGTTTGTTTATTTATTTATTTATTTATTTGTCAAGCTTCTTGCTTGGGGATCCCAATATCCTCATCTCTCAAGTTGGATGTGAGGACAGCCCACTCCAGATGCCACATGCACTCCCCCCTCCAGTGGCACCAGATTCCCCTGTCTCTTCATCCTTCCTTCCCACTCTGTCTCCTGCCTCCTGCACCTCGGTCCAAGCTTATATACCTACCTTATCTCCTCTGTACACCTCGTCTAGCTAAGACTACAGTATCTATACAGATATTGTGTGTATACAGGATTTGGATGCAGATGTACACATTCACAGTTTGTATATACAGTCCCTTAGGGTTTTCACTGGATCTTTTTTTAGCAAAGAAGGACGTGAACACCTTTAAGAAAATCATTTTGGATGGTTTCGCTCATAGCAGGAGTATAATGGACGAGGGAGAAAATAATAAGAATAATCAACTGCCATATACCAGAGACATTTTGTGGGGGTGGAGTGGGGAATGGGATCAAAAACGGGGAGGGGGAGGGAAGTGCATGGGACTATGGTGGTGGCACA
>NW_004567106.1:2067156-2076299 GCF_000260355.1 Condylura cristata | reverse complement strand
GAAAGAAAGAAAGAAAGAAAGAAAGAAAGAAAGAAAGAAAGAAAGAAAGAAAGAAAGAAAGAAAGAAAGAAAGAAAGAAAGAAAGAAAATCATTACATGGTAGTCAAATAACCACACACTGGGTTCCTTCTTTACTGCTAAGGATACTTGTCTCTTCAACAATATTTGAAATTGTTGTAGGTATGATCATGTAGGTGTTATCTTCCCCATGACACTGCACCCTCACCCAGAAACATAGGGCCACAAACAGTTTGCCACACATGTTTTATATTCACAATAGAAAATATGTTGACAAAGCCCCAATTACCCCCATTTCTTTTATTTCTTTTTTTTTTTTTAAGATTTATTTATCCATGCATACAGAACTGGTGTACAAGCCAGAGGTGCAAGGCAGTGAGAGGCTTCACCAGAGACAGAGTGGGGAGCAGAACAGGCACATCGATGAAGTACACTGCTGAGGGGAGCGGTGGGCGGGTCAGGAGAGTTCTGCTGCGCCATGTGGGTCACCTCTGGGGCAGGGAATTGAACATGCAGTGAAGCAGCTGCGGCCAGCCTGTAGTGCTATGTTCTTACCCATTGCATCATCAGGGAGGGTCTGTTACCCCCACTTCAAACCTCAGGGCTTCTATATTTCCTCTGAATGTTGGTGGGGAGCCTTAAAGCCTAAGAGAAGCAAAAAAAAAAAAAAAAGTTTACATTGTCTGTTTACTTGAACTTGAGATCATTATCATAGAAGCAGTAATTAATGAGCAAGAGGCATGGGTCGCCTGCTGTTGTTACAAGAAACAGAACCAAGAAAACAGTGTTATTTTCTGGAAAGAGTAGTTTTTTCTTCCAAAAAATCTCCTGTTCTTTCCAGATTTTTTGGTATGAAAAAAATGCAAGGCCAAGTGACAGAATATATCTCTTTTCACAGATGAAAAACTGAGTAAGACATGCAAAGCCACACCAAAGGACTCATTATCAGCCAGAGACCAAATTTGCTCCAAGTTCCAAATGTAAAGGGTTTTCTCATGAAAACCTTTTCCTGCTACATTCGGGAGTTTACCTCTAGTCCGAGAAGAAAAACAGGAGTTTGCTCTCAGGCCAGACATGCTAAAGCAGGCCCCACGGGGCCCTCACTTCCACTTGTGTGCATGGGTGGTCTGCAGGTGTGGAGACTCCTTGAGACACCATCGACTAAGACAAACTCCTTTCTTACTATCCTGTTGGGTGCTGTGCACCAGAAATCCGGAGTAAGGCCAGTGCTGGGTTTCAAAGCAGCGCCTATGTCAGAAGGTCCATGTCAGCAAGAGAGAAGCACCCAGGAACCCTCTTACCCGCAACGCTGCCTCCCTGCCCTGTTGTGTCAGTAGGGCCGCCATGAGAAGAGTTGACCAGACACTGCAAGCCTCACACTCAACGTGCAGTGGTGTCCCTGATACGGCAGCTCTGCCAGTGCCACATTCCAGAGATTCATATCTTCCCCCAATTTCCTGACTTCCTCTGAGCCAGGCTCCCATGCGCTCAGCTGCAGTCACTTGGTGTCTTAGGTATTCATGAGCTAGAAAAGCTGAGCTCCTTCAAGGGACTTACGGAGAAAGTGGTGACCTCTGGAAGTCACGTTCCACCATCCAGCACAAGAGACAATTGGAGTGACGTCAAGTCAGTGGGGAGGATTGTGACACTAGAATTAAGAGAGGGAGAAATTGTCTTGGACCAATCTCATTTCTTCTTTGAATTTTCAGATAGTTACAAAAAGGACAGCCCAGAATAGAGGAGGAAATGAGAAATAATAGTTACACTTATTGGGCACTCATTGTGTACCAGATGCTGTGTTGTGTATTGAAACATATTCTGTTATAATTGATCTTCAAAGATATGTAATATTATTCTCACTGATTTACAGGAAAAATAAAACCTGAAGAAAAAGTAACATACACAAAGCTAGTAGTTGGTAAATTGAACCCAACAAGTCTGATTTTCACAGCTGGTTGCCCACGTACCCAATTTCTCTTTCTTCCTTATTAACAAGATACCCATTTAACTACATAATATTGCTTATTAGAGAAAAGGGCCTCTTACAGTTGGATGGGTTTATGGTCTCACTTACCTGCCTTTCCATGGTTAGTTTAAACTCTGTGATTTGAAATGGAAACAAAATTGCTTTATTTAAACTACTATAGCATAAGATGCCATTCTTAACTAATAAGCTTTCCAACAAGATATGCTTTCATGGTTACCTGATTTAATCCTTCCAACAATAGTGTTAGATAAGGGGTAACCCTTTTATAAATGGGAAAGTGGAGGCACAGGGAAATAAACTTAGGTCACACAGCAGCAATAAGTACTCTGCGGCCTGGGGCCATAGATGCCCAATGAATGTGCCCAGACTGGGAAAGCACCAATGAGAGATGTCAACCCACAAATTCTGGGTGGGGTCTTGGAATCTGTGCTGGAAACAACTTCCCACATGATTTTAGCGCATATGTAGACTTGCTACCCTTTCCTACATTTAATGATCATTATGTAATTCAGGAAAACAGTAGGTGGAAAAGTGAAAATAAAGCAATGAGTGGGAACAAGTGAGAGAATCCTTGTAAATATACAGATATGTTATGGGATGCATGTTTTTGAAATGGGGAGAAGAATCACAGCCAGTGAATAGGCACTATGTTCCCTTCCTCTACACATGTGAAGTCACCTTGGACTACAACTCCCAGCATGCCATGTTTGAATAGGAATGCAGATGGAAAGGAGCAAGGCAAATGTATAAACGGAGGTGGAAAGGTAAAGGAAAGACACATATGTAGAGAGCCACTTGGTGAAGTGACATGTGGGTGAGAGATGTGTGGAGAGGCTGTACTGGGAACATTAACATGTTGGCAGAGATAATGGCAGACATTGTCTTGACTTTGTGGTAAATTATACAGTACATTTTGAATTTAGGGTCTCTCCTTCTGTCCAGCAATCTAACTCCTTTCTTGTGGTTCTTCTAGTATGTGCCTTGTAGTTACTCTGATGATTTGGGGCCTCAGTTACCCCACATTGGGTCAGGCCTGTTTGGATGAGCATTTGCCCACAAGGGGGTGGGTAATTTGGGAGTTTTATTGGGAATCTGTTATTTGAAACCCTTTCTTCTTTCTCTGTCTCTCTCTTTATGCACACCAATTAAAGATCTTTCATACTAAGAGTCAGTTTTCTTTGCCTTTGAACACACTGATGGTCAAGCCCTTCTAAATGTTCAGCCCCCAGCAGTTTGGGGTTCATGGATAACTGCAGTCATGTGGCTATGATACCAGGGCCCTGCAGTGTGGACTGAAGGCAAGACTGGCATTGCATTTTCTCTTGCCATGTAAGTTGCAAGAACCATTAGAAAAATGTGGTGGATCTATATACCCAGCCAAAATTTGCTGTCTGTGGGCAACCCCTCTCTCAGTGTCAGCCAGATTAAAAGGCTCAATCAGGTAGTATCAAACTAGGCATGGGGTCTCAAAAAAAGGATATAAGGGCGCCAGCTTGGGATCCACCCAGACTCTAGATTCATGGTACTCTGTACCTGGCCTCCAAAGAAAGAAGCTTCCAGCAGCTGACCACCAAAGAGACAGCAAAGCCAAATACTTCTGTGCAGACCAGGAGGCTACACCTGGCTCCCTCTGGTCTTGCTGCTGCCACCACCTGAAAGGAGCACCAAGGGCAGGGCCTAGAGTCTCACTGATCTATTTGCTGTTTGTGTGAGTCGACCACTTACCACGAGCTCTGAATTGGATCCTATGGCACCAATCTGGTTTTGCTTGCATAGTTATTGGGTTCAGCATCCAGTGGTATTTATAGGACCTTCAGACTGTTGCTTCAGGCTGCTGTGGTATCTTCTCAGCAGTCCTGCCTTGAGTGCCTCTGGCTACCACATGCTTCAGGCCCTCATTATCAGGATGGTGCTATCCTGGATGAACTCCCTTTTGTTTGGGACTTCTTGATAGGGCACTGGAAGATTGTAAATTGTTCTAGGTGATGCCCCCCTGGAGGGCTTTGCCAGTAAAATAGAGTACCTCAGGAAGGTTCTAAAGTGGGGTGAAGCAACAGAAAAAATATATTTGTGGAAGTTCTGTGCATGCCCAAGAGGGAGCTCCATGCATGCACGAGAAGACACTCTGGGTTCTTCTCTCCAGAGAAGGAGCTGTGAATATAGGTGTGAGAGAGAGACATGTGGGGAGGAGAAGCCAAGCATAGTGCAGGAGGGAGAGGCCAAGCCACTATGGCAGCAGAGGACCATGAGGGCTTCACGGAGCTGGGTTTTGTGGGTGCAGAGGCCATCAAGCACAGCCTTGTGCAAATAGTCAATCTGGAAAGGCTTTGATAGGTTTGGTAGATAAAGAGAGACCCAAGAAATAGGCATCTTGTTGAAACATGGCCTGGAGAAGATGGGAGACCAAGAGGAAGGTGTCTTGCTAAAATGCATGAATGTGGCTGTTTGTTGTGTTGTTTTGCTCCTACAGCTATCGTCTTGAGTATCGCTACTTTGGTGCTGTGCTGGGGCATTTTGGGATCCTAAGAAGCATCTCCTGTTGTATCCTTTGTTGTGATTGTGAATTGGATCCTGGCCTGTATTTTGGTTGCTGCATGCTCACGGTGGCAGGAAGGCACCATCTTAGGCACATGGCCTATGTTTGGAAGAGGAGTGGCACAGCCTTAGTGGTGGGAACAGACCATCATAATGGTCTTTGTGCAGGACTAGACTTGACTCTGGGTAAAGTAAATGGCCATTATTGTCCTCAGTAACTTGTTTTTCCTGGTTTGTTAAATAAAACCCTTTGTTATTCTCTAAGCCTGAGCAGGCTTGCAATTGTGTGCAGGTGAAGAACACAGACAGTAATTGTAAACTATTTGGGCAGAGGGACCATGGCCAGTTTCAGTCTTCCTCCTGCCCTGTATCATTCTGAACATTGTGGACACTATCTAGGGTGAGATAGACAGCCATTTCTGGCCTTAATGACACTGTTTCCTGTTTTGTTAAATAAACCCTGTTCTTGTTCCCTGAGCCTGAGTGGTCTTGCAATTTTGCGTGCCAGTGAAGAACCCACACACTGTAAACTGTCCTCTACTGGGCACTGTTCTTGGATGACTATAGCACCCCTACAGGCCTGTTTTAGCTATAATCAGATGGTGGGGAGGGGACACAGGGGTATGAGAAGTGTTTACAAATTCCTAGGGCAGAGGTGCCCATCAACACAAGAGAGGATGGCTTGGGTATTGACAGTCAATACCCATCAGGGAAGTAGTGCCCTGGAGAGTTATGGGTATTCAGCTTGCACTAATGGCTTTAAAACAATAATGTAATGTGTTTTAAAGTACAAAACTAAGGAGAAGTGTGAGATATCATTACAATTACTCTCACACACAAAAAGTTAAGCTTTCCTTTACTTCTAGTTCATCATTTCTATCAGGTTCTCCTTATAACGACGGTATGTCTGTGCTCTTGACCAGAGGCTCCATCATCCTGTGCTTTTACAGATCAGTTTTATAACTGAAAATGTGTTGATAAATAGAACAGGAAAGGGAAAATCTACTTCAAATTTTTCTCGCCCTTAATTGAAGCTTATTTTGACAGAGATGAGAAATTAAACTGGTTCAATGATCATCAGACTGAAATTACTGAAATATCATGAATTAGGACGACTGCAAGGAAAAATATAGCTCAGAACTTTTAAAGTGTCATATTATTAATTAGCAGCACAAAAAATAGTGTATATTGTGTTAGATATTTTGCAGTAGGGTGATGGTGGGGAGAGATCCACATCATCCATATACTTTGCACTACCCTAGCCCACCCACTTCCTGATTCCTTTTCTGGTGGTCAGGAGCAAACCAGCACACTCCTGGGGACACATCTGAGGGGGAGTCGTGAAGCAGGTTTGCAAGGCAAGACTCTGCTGTTCCCTGAACAGAACTCTTGCTTTTGTTTAGTAATAATACCTTGCAAGGTTTGGTGTCCCCTGAGCCTGAGTGGCCTTGCAATTTTGCATGCCAGTGAAGAACCCACACACAGTAACATGACCTCTGTTAGGCACTGTTCTTGCTGAACTGTACTGTGAACTGTACTCTTGCTTTTTATTTAGCAATAATACACAAGCATGATCGTTTATGTGACAATGGCAGGAGAAGCAGGGTTCAGGGGAAACAAAGTGTAATCCTCTTTAAAGGGAACAGGACTCAAAGGGAATAAAGGGTGATCAATTTTCTGAGGGACAAGAAGGGACATGTTGGCCATGTATTTGGGGGTACTGCCCTTGCAGATGCTGGTGTACTTTCCAGGCTACTCTCGAACCCTGACCACACAGTCAACAGTGTTTCTGGCCACCTCTTGTGACATGGGCCATTGTCTCAAGGCAGTCATGTGGGAGTGCTAGTCCATTCTTACACACACACACAGGTACATAGGGAGGCCAAGTGCACAGGTACAGAGGCCTTAGGTGGAAAAAAGGCCACGTCCTTTCTCTTCCTTAGCAATAAGTTCTTGTAGTCATTTAGGTAGGTCATTACTTATCCTACAGCCATGAGCTAAACATTGTCCTAGGCCTTGATCTCCGTGCAAAGGGTATTGTAGGTGAGATTTGCATTAAATACACCTCAGAGTGTATCACTGTAGGATGAGTCCTTTCGGGGGAAGACTTCTTTGTCTATTTTGCTCAGACAATATTCCTTATACCCTGGGCCCACCCCACTCATAATTTCATTTGGGACAGACCTTCACAAGAGAAATAGATGTGCACCTACCCTAGGTTTCCACAGCAAAGCAGTTACCTATTAGAGCACCTCAAGCACTCAGTCACACAAGGTTTATGGATGACAGTGAGAGAGGGAGAGATGAACCAATGAAAAGAGAGAAACAGAGAGCCATTGTACCTTATAAGAAACAAATATTTGGTCTTCATCTTATTCCTGACACAAATTTCCCAAAATCCTTGGAATTTCCTTGGTGGTCAAAGTCATAAGAGTGTCTCTGTTGTGGTAAGGGGTGACTTGAAAATTCCTTAAAGTTTGGCATGGGAGGTACTGGTTACCAGGGGATCCAACCATGTGACTCGAGGGTAAGCACTTGCATTCCCTTTCCATCCCATCAACTTCCAGGGAAGAGGAAATGACTGAAGATTAACTTCAATCACCACTGATAAATGAGTTTATCAGCTATGCCTGTGTAGTGAAGGTCCCATAAAAACCCAAAAGGACAGTTGGGATTTCCTGAGAGTGAGCACATGCAGATGAAGAGAGAGTGGTATGCCGGAACAGGACATGGTCATAACGCATCACTTCCCACATAGTGTGTCTCTTTCAATTGGCTGTTCTTTATTTATATCCTTTTATAATAACTTGGCAATTTAATAGGTAAAATGTTTTTCTGAATACTGCAACTATTCTAGCAAACTACTACTTCCCCAGGAGGTGGAAGGCTTGTGGGGGTAGAATGTTTCATCACTGGAATCTTCCATCTGTAAGCTGCAAATCAAGGGCTTCTTTGAGAGGAAGCTGAAAATCAAGCAAACCATGTTTGTTTCTCTTTTATATTTCTCCCTGGTGTCCTCCTTGGTAAATTTTCCATTTAAGTGTTGATTTTCTTTTAACTTCATGGCATACACTGCCCACTCACCCAAGATCTCTAAGATCTCTACCAAAGAGACCTATAATGATTGGCTTTTTGAGATATAATTGACATATAACATTACATTAGTTTGAGGTATATGCCATAATAATTTCATATCTTCACATATGATAAAATAATTAGTATAGTAATTCTAATTAATATCTCTCATCTTATATTGTTAGGTAGCTTTTTAAAGATTTATTTTATTTATTTATGCATGCAAAAGCTGGAGTATAGACAAGAGATGTGGGGAGAGGGTGAGAGGATTCACAAGAGACAGAGGGGAAGCAGAATAGGTAGATCTATTGAAATACACTGCTTTGACAGTAGAGGTCTGCTGTCCTGTGGGTCACTTCCTTGACTGAGGATAGGACTCGTACTGCAGTGGATATAGATAGCTTTGTAGTGCTGAGACATAACCCTCTGAACCACCAGGAGGCCTATAGTTATATGATTGTTTTTGTCATGAGAACTGTCAAGGTCTACTCACTTGACAACTTTCATGTATATAGTACAATATCGTTAACTTTAATCACTACATTATATACTACATCCCCAGAACTTTTTCATCTTATAAATGGAAGTTTGTAACTTTTGACCACTTTTACTGATTTTACCACCCTCTTTAACCCTTGCCTTTGGCAACCACCAATCTACCCTGTTTCGTGAATTTGAGTTTGTTTGAGATTCCACACATTCTCTGTCTGTCTTCTTTTACTTAGCATAGGCATCTAAAGACCCACCCATGTTGTCACAGATAGCAGAATTTCTTTTTTAGGGCCAAGTAATATTCCATTGTTATGTATACTACATGTTAATTGTCCTTTAATTCTTTTGATGGACACTTAAGTCCATCATTTCCATGCCATGACTATTGTCAATAATATTATTATTAACATAGGATATCCCTTTGGGATAGCGGTTTCAGTTCCTTTGAGTATATTCCCAAAAATTGAATTGTTGTATCATATGGTAGTTCAATTTTTATTTTTCTGGTGACTTTCCAAATTGTTATCCATATTGGTTGTGCCAATATACATTTCCATAGAGGGATATTTTTCTGTTTCACCTCAGAATATTACTCATTGTCTCCTGATTATGTCATCGTATCAACATTCACCACAGAACAAAATGTTGCGAAAAGCAAGATACAGAAATAGCAAGAACACAGAAGACAGTTCCTCCTTACCCTTAGCAGCTTTTTGAACTTAGTCATACATACATTAGTATTCACACAGATTTTAACTTAACTCATTTCAAATGGGTCATTTAAAAAGATGTTAGGGGCCCTCTCTGATAGCTCACGGGTTAAATCACAGCACTAGTAACAATACAGCCTGTGTTCAATCCCCCATCAGGGCACTAGCCCACATATGATGCAGCAGACCTCTCCAGTCTTGCCCATTGCTCCCCTCAGAAGTAAATTGTAGTAGATGCATCTGTTCTGTCTTTGGTGAATCCTCTCACCTCCCAGTCTACACCTCAGTTCTTCTATGAAAATAAGTAAATATTTTTAAAAAGAATA
>NW_004567106.1:2056895-2067056 GCF_000260355.1 Condylura cristata | reverse complement strand
ATAAGATTTGGGACATCATCGTTACTATAAATAGTCAGCAAGGAAGTGGAAAAAAAAAAAAAAAAAAGGCTCCTTGGTGGTTCAATTCATCTTTGAAGCTTCATAAAAGAATATTGTGTCAGAAAATCAATGTTTATGTCCTTACCACTCCCACTATTTTCAAGATTTTGATGCTAAAAGAGAGAAGATGAAAAGATACTCACAGCTCAATAGTACAATTTTAAGATTTTTTTTAATAGAAAAACTATTTGAGGGCCTTCCCTGGTGGTGCAGTGGGTTGGAGCACTGCAATGCAAAGCTAAGCCAAGCTGTGCCTCCTTCAGTGTGAGTTCCATCCCTGCCTCGGAGGTGATCCACATGGCACAGCCGACCTCTCCTGTTTTACCCGTTGTTCCCCTCTGTAGTGTATTTTGTCGATCTGCCTGCTCCCTACTATGTCTGTGGTGAATCCTCTCGCAGCCCCTGCACCTGCATCCCATTTCTGTATGCATAAATAAATAAAAATATTTAATAAAAAGAAAAAGAAAAAATATTTGAACAGATGTCAAATAAACATTTAACATCATTAATCATTAAGGAAATACAAATTAAAACCTACTGGAATGGCTGTATTGAAAAGTCACTTAACAATCTATCAGACAAAACTAACTGCTGGTAACTGCAAAACTAAAATTTCAGACACTGCTGGTAGAATACAAAATGCTACAATTACTTTGGGAACAGTCTGGTAATTCTTTGTAAAGCTAAATGTAGATAGAGCAAATGATGTAGCAATCCCATTGCTAGGAATTTAAAGAAGCAAAATGAAAATATTTTTTTCAACAAAAAGTTTATATGCTTGTTTGTAGTCACTTTATAATCGCCAGGTACTGGAAACACCTCAAAAGCCCATTATCTAATGAATAAGTTAACAAATTGTGCTTCATCTGTCCCACGGGATAATATTTGCCATTAAGGAAGAAATGAAGTACTTACACAAAAAGAAAATGTAGGAAAATCAGAACATTAATAAATAGATAAATAAAAGGAGCCAGACTCAAAAGGTGATTGTCAGTACTTCTTTTTGAATATTTTTGTCTTATCTTCCAATTCATAAATTCTCAATTCATTTGTGTCTAAAATGATTTGAAATCCATCCACTGAGTTCTAAATTTCAGCTAACATATTTTTTCCATTTGTAGATTTACTATTTAGTAACTTATTCTTTCTAGATACTGGCTACAAAATTTCAGCCAAGATTTCATCAGAGCCATAGTTCGTTTTGTTTTGTTTTGTTTTGTTTTGTTTTGTTAATCAGGAGTTTTTGTACTTCTACATCGGCTGTCTTTTAGCGATCTTTTTCTATTACCTGCTGTTTCTAAGGGATTTATCAAAGTTGGCTTATTTCTGTTTATTATTGGTTATTGTTTCCCAATGTCTGAAACTGTGTTTATAAATTATTTGAAAAAATAAATTCAGCCATAGAATGTCCTGATCTTCCTGTAGAGAGGATTTACTTTGCTACAAAGAAGATCTCTTTATTGAAATTGCAAGGAGTGAGATCATTTCAAGTTGTGCAGCAACCACACAAGAACAAGTGTGCTTGCAGTTCATGCTAAGTCCTGCTGTGCAGTTTTCTATAGTTGCAAGCCAGCTGAGGGGTTCCGTTCAGCGTTCCCTCCTGGTCGCTCTAATCCTTACTAGAAGAAACAAATATGCACAGAAGAAAAGCAAGAGTGAAATCAGGTCCACCACTTGGGCCTAGTTTCTTCCCCATCTCCCACCCCAGTAATTCTTTATTATTGCATTTGCTCCTTAGGGCCTTCAAGTATATTTTATTGATATTTTGTCAAGACTGTAAAAGATGTCTACAGTGACAGGTTGGTTTGGATTATGTATCCCACTATTACCAGAAACACAATTTCATCACAGATTTCTTCAGAAGTCCAAAGTCAATCAATCACCTGATCTCTCTGTCACTGGAGTTTGCTCCATCTGCCTTTCCTGTCATTGCTCACAGCAACTATAGCAACTTCATCTTCCTAACTTCTTGGGTCAAATCCTGTTTGTCATCCCAAATTTCCCTTTTTCTCTTATATCTTTGCCCGAATCTTCAACAAATGGTGGGAATCAACCATCAAAATATATCATGAACTGTGTTCAGGGGACAGTTTTGTGACATTCTGCAGTAACACGTTTATATATATGTCTTGCTTAGAGGGCTGCTGGTTGATTACGGATTTGCCGATCTAGACTGGATTCACACTAAGCTCTACTAATGTGCTTCATTGTGATGAATTTGGAGGGTCATCAGCTCTCCAGGGGAAGTCCTTATATTGATGGCAGAGATAGGAGAAAGCAAACGGAAACCTGATGCTTCCTACGAACCTGGCTTGAACTGGTGTACTCATTTCCCTCTACATCCACACTCAAACTCCATTCCATAACTGAGCCCCAAAACCCATGGGAAAGAAGTCCATTCTAACCCCACCTGGATGGACTGCAAACTCACACAAAGTGTTGGATGGAGGAGAGTGTAAAGAAGTCAATCTTTGGACCCTCCGTGGTGGCACAATGGGTTAAATTGCAGCACTATGAAGCTGTCCGAAGTCACTGCACCTGAGTTTGATACACTGACCAGGGAGATGACCCACATGGTGCAGCAGACCTCTCCAGAGTTACCCACTGCTCCCCTTTAGCAGTGTGTTTCAATGGGTCTGCCTGTTCTGCTGCCCATTCTGTCCCTGGTGAATCCTCTCATCCCCCATTCCTTTGGCCTCTACCCCAGCTATTGTATGCATAAATAAATAAATATCTTTTAAAAAGTCAATTTTCCAAAAGGCTATGATCCTGGCCCCTAATTAGTTCTCTTGACTCCCCTCCTGTTTCTTTTTCCTTTACTTAGTCTGTTCTAGTTGCTCTGGCCTCCATGGTAGTAACAAAACACACCAGGTTCAGCCTTAGAGGGCTTATACTGGCTGCCCCTTGGACTTGGGAAAATCTTTCCTTTGTCATCCCTGTGCCTTCTTTTCTCATTTCATTCAGATTCATATTCAAAATTTCCCTCTCAATGTTTAAAATTACACTGCCTGCATTCTGACATGGCCTTTCTTCTGCTTTATCCTCTTGCTCCAAAGCATGCTTGCTTTTGAACAAACCGTACTTTATTGCTATGATTGTTACCTAGTCCCTCCCCACTCTGCCAGTAGTGTGAAATGTAAGAGGGTGGTTGCTTATTTGTTAACTATGGTATCCTATTGCCTAGCTGTCACCCAACAGGTGCTTAAAAATATTTGTTTATGAACTGGCTTAATAATATAAGACAGTACAAACAGAGAAGAATGACAATTTAAAATTCCAGAAAAAAAAGAAACACTATCTATTACATGAAATATAGTTAAGTGGATCTTCAGCCAAGAGTATTTTCACAGTCATATTATATTATATTATATTATACAAATGTTTTTTATGATCTTGACCAAAGACAGTAATTAACTGCAGTCCATGCTCTCTTAAATGACCTCAGCATAACTGACTTGCCAGATTCATTGGCACTCTCCTTTCCATTTGCAAATTATGCTGACAAATTCCAATGCATATTGAAAGCAAACCCTTAGTATGTTATTTTCTAAAGCCGTGCTTCCTTGGACAAATGCTGATTGTTGTCTCCTTTAATATCTTCATCTGTAAAATGGGAAGGATGAAGTCTAATTCCAGAAAGAGAAAATTTGTGACTCATACAAATGCTAAGTGAATGTTGTGCATGTATAATTAAATAATTAGAATATTAAAATAGTACTTCTGGATATTTATCCATCATACTTATTTTTATAATAATGCCAATCAAGATCATGATAACCATTATTGTCACAGCTGTGAGAAAAACTAATATCAAAGATGGGAAACTGCAGATGCTGATGAGGATGTGGAGAATAAAGGAATCTTTATATACTGTTGATGGGAATGTAAATTATTGCAGCCACTATGGAATATATATTGAAATGTATCCAAAAATTTAAAAATAGAACTATCACATAATCCAACAATTAAACTTCTGATTATTTATCTAAATATGAAAGTGCTAATTTGAAAAGACACATGTACAATATTGATTGCAGCATGGAAGACATGGAGACAAACTATGTCCCATGAGCAGATGAATGGATAAATATGTGGTGTACACACATGATGGAATACTAATAGGCAATGAAAAATAAGAACATTTACCAATTGTGATAACATGGATGGACCTTGAATATGCTCACATGGCATGAGTGAGAAAGGGAATTTCATGTGATGTGATTTTATTCATAAGAGAAATATGAAAAACTAAAAGATCAAGTGATCTGAAACAAAAACAACACACTTTAATTCTGACAATATAATGTCAGCTATGGGGGGATGGGGAAGGCATTAGGGAGAGGTGGAACAGGAAGATGGAGTTAATTAATATTTTATGGCTTGCTGATGGGTGGGTGTCAGTGTGAGAAATGTCCTCCTGAAACATATGTAGTGCAGCCAATCATCGTTAGCCTCCATTAAAAAAAAAATAAAGTTACAAAGATCACTGGATTAAACACAAAAGTGTTCAATGTCTAACAAAGTCATAACCCAAAAACATAACATGTGGGTCATTGCTTCTTTAAAAACTAAATCATTTACATTCTCTGTAATACAAAAATCTATAAATTAACTTATTGCCTTATGTGGCTGAAAAATGACCCAGTTAATTGTAAGTCAAATCTCAGTGATGACTAAAAGGCACAGCAAATAACCTCTTCTGGGTGTTTTCAAATTTCAGATACTTTCCTGATAGGCATAAAGTAGAACTTACATCCTAGGAGTTTGAGAGCCTGAATAAGTTAATATGTGAAAAGTGGAGCCTTCCCTGTCACCTGGTGAGAGCTGAATGTAAGCTCGCCGGAAAATTGGGGCGAGGGCGGCCCAAGGCCGATGGAGGCACCAGGAGTCCCACTGATGTGTGCTGTGATTTCCACAATTCAGTGGGTTTTGTTTCTAAATAATTTTATTCGAATGCATTTGTTGTGGTACTTCTTTGATTTTCCTTCATATTACAAAAACTAATGAAATAAGGGTATGACAAAGAGTTCTTTGTTTCTAATGAAGCAAAGTTGAAAGATTTGATAATGACAAATCACTAAAAATATTGTTTAATATCAGAGTGACAATTGTGACTGGGAAGGAAAAAAATCAAAACTCTAGAAGTATTCTGTACTCCGTTGTCTTACAAATGTTTTTAATTTTTTGTACCACTTTAAAGAAACCAAAACTGGCAATCAATCATAGATGTGTCTTGAGTTTGTTTTTTGCAAGACCCATAGTCAAGAAGAAGTCCCTGGCTCTACATCAAAAGATCATATGCTTTCAGTTAAAATAAAAAACTTAAGAAAGTTTACTCGTAATTTTTAATATTACCTACCTTAACCCATTTTTCCAACTAAATGACCCACTAAGAGACCTGATAAGAACAATCAAAAAAGTGTGAAGTGTAAGAGAATCTCACTTATCCTAGAAACCTCTTCAAACTGACAAGCCAAAAACTAATAGTAAAAACATAGTTCTTTGAGATACTGAGTTAAGTTACTAAAGGAATCAGCCCAAGAAGTATCATGCTCTAGGGTTGTGGGGAGCTGTGAAGTTGTGAACTCTTTATTTCATTGTAAGACTTTAGCAATATGGACCTTCCTGGTGGTGCAAAGAGTTCAGTCTTAGTGCTATCAAGCTATTGGCAGCCACAGGAATTCAATCCCAGCCAGGGAGCTGACCCACATGGCACAGCAGGCCTCTCCTGTCTCCCTCACTGCTCCCCTCAGCAGTGTATTTCAGTAGATGTGTCTATTCTGCTCCCTACTCTGTCTCTGGTGAACCCTCTCACCCCCCAAAACTCTGGCCTACACCCCAGTTCTTGTATGCATAAAGAAATAAAAAAAAAAGACTTTAACCTGGTCTCATTATTTTAAACATGTGCCAATATTTCTTCTATAAATTATATTTTTTAGTGATTACAAGAAGATGTAAAGATAGCCTGCATAGACTACAACATCTCTTGTAGTCTTTAAATCTTCGAAGGCAGATTCCTTCCCTCCTTTCCCTAGATGGCTTCTCCTACTAATCAAAGTCTGCTCCTTTTTATAATCTTGTATTATATTAAATGAATTTTGTTTGTAATTTTTACATTATAAATATCTTTAATATTGACTACTTTCGTAATGTGAAAATATTTCGGATGTTTTATTAATTATTGAGGGACAGGAAATGTAACTCCCCTAGCTACTTGGGAGTAGGAGCATGCCGACAGGTACAACATGGCAGAGATGTACAGTGTGACTTTCGCTGGTAAATCAGGGAAGGCGTTTCAACTTTCACTTTGCTTCCTTCCTTGGTTCACTCATCCTGCTGCCATATCGGGGGGACACTTGCCCAGGTGACCTGTGGAATCCAAGAGGAGTCTACCGCCTCCTGACTAAAGCCCTGAATGAGCATGGCTGCCAATCATCCCAACACATTCAACTCTTCAGATGTCCGGAGCCTGGAAACACTTTATGTTTCATGAGGACCTCACCCAAAATCATGATCTACAGAAAAGCCACTTGCTTTGGGGGTGATTTCTTCCATGGAAGTAAATAACTGATGCCCAGAAAAGAAATATAGCTATGGTCCCTTCATTCTTTGCTCAAGAAGTACTCCAATTCAAGAGAAACTGAGAGTCAACGCTTTTGATTGAGAAGAGGAGATGGCACTATCTCTCGGCTTGGAATGAAGCTCACCCCAGAAACACAGATATGCAAAAGACTCTGCAAGAATGCTTAACATTTATATAAGATTTATTTTAGTTTATTCAGTCCTAAATTCTTTAAGTAATTTGCAAGTTAAAATATAACAGCTTAACTGCTAGAGTTTTTAAATGTTTCTATTTTCCATTCCATTTTTTTTCTTTCTTTTTTTTTTTGTTCCCACCAGTCACCTACCTAATTATCTAAGGTCACTGGTCATCATCTTTCCTAACTATGAATTATAGCCTCAAGGAGAGAAAGTAAGGAACTCCAAAGGGCAACAAGCTTACAGGTGAGAAACCCGCAGGTCATGGCATGAAGATCAGTAACAAGACAAAATTTGTTGTTTGTTCTCTGTGTAATTTATTGTTGGTTGCCTAGAATTCCAAATCTCACTTAAAGAGATTTCTAATATGTGTATGGTCTTTTCAGTCTTTAAAAGAAAAGACCAAAGAATAGACTAATCATGGTGTACGGAAGAAGTATTAAAAACAGCACAGAGAGATCACGCAGAAGGGAACTGGAGAAAGCCCTGCCACATTCATATGGGAGATATGCCAGCTGTTTGGACAACTGGTCTCCATGAAGGACTTTGCAAATACATTTAGCACAAATGCTTGTGACTCATAATACTTTTGATTCCCACTTCTTCTCTACCTCAAAAGCCATTTTACTTGTCATTTCCTATCATCAATTCATGTGGTATGATTTATGTTATCTGTCATTCATCATAACTACTTTGGAATGACTTTCCCCTATAAACCTTTTCCCCATAAAATCAAATATTTTTTTCTTGTCCCCCCATATGTGTTAGCCTGTATTTCCCCAAATTCAATACAGTTGCTATATTTCTCTTCACAAGCTATTACAAACCCTCCTTATGTGAGACTTGTTGGTAATTTCTATGATAAGCTATATATTAGCTGTGTTACTCAGGAAGAATTAAATTTCAGTTAGGCAGAAATCTAACTCCGATTCAATCAGGGGTAAAGAGTACTTTGCTTATGTGACAAGGGAGGGCAGAGGAACAGCAAAAGTGGAACAGGGATCTTGACACAGTTGTAACTCTGTTCCTCTCTGCCAGTGGTAGAGCTTGTTCTTCTCTATTGTCAAAGCACTTTTTTGCCATGTAGAAAACATGAACGTAATAGTTTTGCTGCTATATTCTCACAGGTTTGCCAACAGAGAGCAAAAGACTCTTTAGTCCCAGTCAAAGTGAAAAAAAAATCTGACAATGGATTTCAAATGACCTAGTTTGAGTTACTTGTCCTCAAGTAGAGGAGACTCACCCTGGAGAAGGTAGGACTTTGGGGAGATAATCAATATTGATTGACTGGGAACTAGTAGATAAAGGAGAAGAGAAGAGTACAGTCAGAAAAAAAGAGAAGGAGATGAATGATTTACAGACAAACATAATATTTATATACTACACTAACTCTCCAAATCCTGAATGTATAAATTTAAAAAAAAAATCTACATAATTAGAGGGAATATTTGCAACACATGTAATGATAAGGCTCTAGTATCCAGAATATATAAAGAAATCATAAAATAGAGAACATAAAGGGAAATAACCCAATTGAGACGAGGCATATGAAAAAATGCTCAGCACCATTGGTCACTAGAGAAAAGCAAATCAAAAGTCCATGAGATACTACTCACAAGATGGTCCAGTGTAAAATGGTGCGGTTGCTGTGCAAGATAGCTTGGAAATTTTTCATATTAAAGATAGTGCCCTCCCTGGTGGCACAGCAGGTTAAACCACAGCATTAAGAAGCTAAAGCCACTTCATCATGAGTTCGATCCCCAGCCAGAGGTGATCTATATGGTGAGGCAGACCTCTCCTGATCCACCTGCTGCTCCCTTCAGCAGTGTACTTCATCGATCTGCCTGTTCTGCCCCAGCTCTGTCTCTGGTGAATCCTCTCACCATCCCTACACATCTGGCCTGTACCCCAGATCTGTGTGCATAAATAAATAAATCTTAAAAAAAAAAAGAGAGTGCTACCAGATGATCTGCCAGTTCCATGCTTAAAAAAGTGAAACCATATATCCAGAAAAAACTTGCACACAATTTGTTTATACAGCATTATTTCTTATATAATTTTAAAAAGATTTATTTACTAATGCATATGGAATTGGGGTACAGGCCAGAGGGGCAGAAGCAATGAGAGGATTCACCAGCGAGAGAGAGTGGGGAGAAGAACAGGAAGAATGACACAGTACACTGCTGAGGAGAGCAGTGGGCGAGACAGGAGAGATGTGCTGTGCCATGTGGGTCACCTCCCTTTCCAGCAATCCAACTGGTGTTAAAGCTGCTTCGGCTAGCTCAGCAGTACTGCGCTTTAACCCAGTACTGCTGGGCGACACCAAGGAGAGCCCTATACAACATCATTCTTAATAGAAAATGGAAATATCACAAATATCCATCAACTCATGAGTAGATAAATAAATGAGGTACATGTAGATAATGAAATATTATTCACCATTAAAAGGAATGTAATACTGATTTATACTACAATAGGGCAAGTCATGAACACATGTTAAGTGAAAGATGCCAGACATAGATGCCATGTATTATGACCTCCCATTCATATTCTAAGTCCAGAATGGGAAAATTCATAGAGAAAAGACAGAGAGGAACTAGTAGCAAGGCTCCAGGGAAGGCAGGAATAGCAAGTGACTGAAGGAGCATGGAGTTTTTTCTGAGATGATAATGATGTTTGCTTGTTTGAAAGTTCTATTTATTATTCATACAGAACTGAGGTACAGGCCAGAGGTGTGGGTGTGAGAGAGTTTATCAGAGACAGAGTGGGAAGCAGAACAGGCAGATTGACAAAGTACACTGCTGAGGGGAGCAGTGGGTGAGACAGGAGAAGTCTGCTGTGCCATGTGGATCATCTCCCTGGCCTGGGATCCAGCTCATAGCTTCACAGTACTGTGCCTTAAACCATTGCACCACCAGGAAGGGCCCAGTAATGATGTTTTATAATTAGAATGATATACAACTATGTGAATGCACTATAAAACCTACTGATGTATATATACTTTTAAGTGCTTAATTACAGGATGCATGAATTAATATTAATAAAAGTCAATTAATAAGTTTTCATCAATTATGACTACAATTAAGTTGGACTTTTTTTAAGACATGATTTTTAGGGGTCTGTGCTGATTGAAGTGAAATTTTCAAGTCCCAATACTAAATTATTTAAGGTATACTTATTGACTATTTTTCCTACAAAGGTTCAGAAAGAGCTTCTCAGCCTAGATAGATAGATAGGTAGATGATAGATAGATAGATAGATAGATAGATAGATAGATAGATAGATAGATAGATAGACAGATAGATGATGGATGGATGGATGGATAGATAGATAGATAGATAG
>NW_004567106.1:2023371-2056795 GCF_000260355.1 Condylura cristata | reverse complement strand
TCATACAGAACTGAGGCACAGCCAGAGGAGTAGGGAGGTGAAGGCTTCACTAGAGACAGAGTGGGGAGCAGAACAGGCAGATCAACTAAGTACACTGCTTAGGGGAGCAGCGGGAAGGTCAGGAGAGGTCTGCCGCACCACGTGGATCACCTCTGGGTGGGGATCGAACTCTCACTGAAGTGGCTGCATCCTAACCATTGCACCATCAGGGAGGGCCCATTATATATCTCTTCATTTAATCCATTCTGGAAAGATTCTTGTCAGCACTTCCTTTAAAAAGCACCTTAATCATGTATGATCATGAACTCTAGGTACATTTTCAAGCTACAATAATGGCATTCTTCCACTAAAAGGGATTAGCTTGGAATACTGCCAAGAAAGGCCCAGTGCTCTGAATAGTACAGCTACTAGTAGAGAGGGAACTAGACACTGTAAGTCCCAGGAACTAAGCAGGGGTTTGGGACTGGTATGCACTGTGCCTTTTACTAACTAAAACCAAAAAATACTGGTATCAGTGTGAAAGAATAAGGAAACTCTTGAAACTAGCTTGGTAAAAATCATTTTCAACCAGAAAATAAACAATCACTCATGAAGAGACTGAGCTGACTACATTTATTTTAAGTGCTCAAATTCTGAGTTTCTTACTCATTTAGAAGTAATTTTAAGACACATATATTAAATTATCAAAATGTACATTTATACTACTTAACCTGTCCTTTCTAGTAGACAAAAGCAGTAAGGAATATTACTTACTGTTGAAGTTAATAGTGAGTAAAAACAGCACCATTCTTGGACTCAGAAACATGATCTTTCAGTCACTGAATCTCTTTGAGTTTCAGTCACTGAATCTCTTGAGTGAACCATGTTTGATTCTAACCTTACAGAGCTGATCCCTTATCATTTTGATCTCAGGCCATAAAGCCTTGCTCCAAGATGCTATCCTTGACCACCCTACCTCAAGTAGATCCCCAGCTCTTTAAAAAAACATTTATTTGAATTCACTGAATGGCAATAAACACTCTTCCATTCTGCCCACTTTTTAGTTTCTTATTAACTCTCCATTCTTCCATTGCCTGCCACCCGGGTAGAGCATAATGTTTCATGAGATCAAAGAATCTGCTAAGCTTGTTTGCTAGTGCATTGCCAGCACCTGGCCTCATATAGGCACTAAATACTTAGTTTATAGATAAATATATGAAGTGGATTCACAACAACAGCTTTTGTGAAATTTAGAAAAAGGAAATGGATCTATCTAACCATGGTTTTCGAGTGAGGTCAATGGAAAATTTTATTTCTTTATAAAGGTTAACTACACATTTCTACCTAACACTAATTAAATTATTTTCCTATTAAGTTATAAAATTGATGGATCTCCAATTTTCTAAGGCAATTC
The DNA here is from genome assembly GCF_000260355.1 of Condylura cristata. Taxonomy (NCBI): domain Eukaryota; kingdom Metazoa; phylum Chordata; class Mammalia; order Eulipotyphla; family Talpidae; genus Condylura; species Condylura cristata. Next base: position 2,055,402 of record NW_004567106.1, on the reverse strand, counting down.
ACTTAGAAAAAATATTTTAATCAAATTCACAAGTACACTTACATCAAGGGCTGTCATTCTGAATTATGGCTACTTAGCAGGAGATAATTCAAATATCTTGATCCCAGTAGTCAATGGAACTTTAGGAATTGAATGTTTTCCCACAGCATTCCATAAGAGTTCACCAAAAAAGAGAAGGCAAGTAATAGTGTGCCTGTACGTTTGCATGTAGGTCCTTGATGTTTTCTCTCATGGCCTATCTTACTCAACTGGTCAAGTAATGACAAAGCAGATGATCAGTTACAGACCTAACCTAGTGATGCAACTCTGGCCTCTGTGGTCTTTTTCAAAGTTGATTATACAAAGTCTACTTCTTTCTTAAGGCTTCATGATTTATGGCAGGCCATAGAATAAATATCAGGCTGGAGCCTTGCTCAACATCTCATGCTATTAGCATGAATTCTTTAGCTATTGAGTCACTTGCTTTCCCTACTGGGGGTTGATGATTTGAAACACTTTGAGATGTCAGTGTGGAATCTTCTGAATCCACACTGCTTCCTGAATATTATGAAAGCATGATGGTTAAAACTAAAAGCTTTCAAGTCATTTAGATCTGGGTGAAAACTGTTCAAACATTTCTGTGCTCTGCAAACTTGGCCAGTTTCCTTACTTCTTTGTGTCTCACATTCCACTTCAAATGAGGTGATGATTTCAACTACCTTAGAGAATTATTGTTACAATTAATGGAGAAAATACACACAAAACCCTCCCTTCTTTGCCAGGAATATCTTCTACGTGTTAATGCTGTTAATTTTGTATCACATGTAAGCAAATATAAAATTATATGCGCTAAAAGTATGTTGACAGAAAAGAAAATGTAAATTATAAATAATCTGCATTATCCAAATGTGTGTTGTATTGAGAATTGCTACGTGACTGAAAATTAGTTTAAAAAATATCCTTTGCTGCTGAATATTTTTCTCAAGTATATAGGCTTAACATTTTGGTGAATTTAATAACAATTAGATAAATAAGCATAATTATATTATGTGCATGCTAATTTTGATTATTTTTAAAATTTATAATATGGTAGGGGTAACCTTCTAAAGTACACTGAATTCAGGAATGATTTCTGTAGCTGTGTGTTTCTCTTTGGATAAGTCACTTGCTTTCATGAAGCCCAATTTACCCCTTGTGATATGTAGAGGTAAGATTAGATAACTGATCCTCAGAAGGAACTCTTGAGAACATTAGTTCTACTGAATGATTAATTGTCTTTATCCTGGTATTTCCCAAATGCCTTATGTTCTAATTTTCTCAGGGGAATTTATTTGTGTGTGTGTGTGTGTGTGTGTTTCTCAAACAAAAATAATTGTAGCTTTTTTTTTTTTTTGTAATCATTGAGAATCTTGTGAGACAAGAGTTGTAAGAAACATTATTTGAAATGTAGGGCTAGATAATACCCACAAACCCTTCCAGCTCTAAGTTTTAAAGTTGAGAGTTTTCGTTCTTCAGTTTCAGACCAGAATTTTTTAGAACTATGTTACTGGTCTTCTCCTCCAGGTGTCAGCAAGACCTAAACTTCTAAACATTTCTATAGCCCTGAATTTTTCACCCCTTGCTTTAAAAACAAGATCCTTGTATCACTGATCATCACATCAACATAAGTAACTGCACCATAATCGTGGTCAATCACTTTGAGGACCACAGAAACAGAGGGAACAGAGCACTCTCTCAGGGAATGGGAGTTTCAGAGTCTCCCCTAAGAAATTCCCTCTCACTTGTTGCCTTTTGGTGATGGACCCCCAAATAACATTGCACTTTCTTTCTTTCTTGGAGGGCCTTGGTCATTGACAAACAAGCAGGATCTGAACCATACTGTCCACCATGGGTGCTTCTCAACTTTTATCACATCAGTCTGTTTAGAAAATAATAGTGGTTTTATAGCAAGCTGAGGATACTTGATGTGTACTTTAACCTTATATATTTCAGTCCCCATTCTCAAAGTTCAAAAAAAAAAAAATGGCTTTCAAGAATCTTCCAATCCTGCCCATTACCTTCCTTAACTTCTCTACAGTATGAATAACCAAACTTACGTGAAACTTTATCCTCTCTGACTTGGGGCACTTAATTATCTTGATGATTTGGTATATTTCCTTCATTTTCTAAAACATTTATATATTTTGTTATTCTCCTTTTCATCCCCTGCTCTCCTTTTCTTTCTTTCCTCAGTCTCCCATTTTTTCTCCCCCTTTCTATTTTTTTAAGATTTATTTATTTATTCATATAGAACTGGGGTACAGGCCAGAGATGCAGAGGGTGAGAGGATTCACCAGAGACAGAGCGGGGAGCAGAACAGGCAGATGGACGAAGTATACTGCTGAGGAGAGCAGCGGGCTGGTCAGGGAGGTCTGCCACACCATGTGGATTTCCTTCTGGGCAGGCGGGAATCGAACTCATGTGGAAGTGGCTTATAACGCTTCTCAGTGCTGTGCTTTAACCCGCTGTGCCACCAGGGAGGGCCCCTTTCTATTTTTTTGAGAAATAGTTTTCACTTTCTTAGCTGTCTTAATAGTGAACAAATCTAACATAGATCAATTTTTCTCCTAAGCTCCAAGAGAATGTTTAAATACCAATTTGTTCCCATATTTTCACCCATCATTTTAAACACTTCATATCCTGAAACAAATAGTTCACTTTTCTAGCTAACCCTGTCCTTTCATCTAAACTTTCCTTTGTTTTCAGCCAGTCTGGAAAAAAAGTCAATTTTTAGTTTTCATCCTCATTCAATCATCAATTCTATTTAATTTTCTCCTTGAAAACATCTCCAGAATTCATCTGGAAAGAAATTTCACTTTCACTATCTCTGTATAATAAAGGTAGTAACTTAAAACAACACAAATGTATTAACTTATAGTTCTGGAACACAGAAGACAACAAAGCCAGTGTATCCGGAAGGCTGTATTCCTTCTGAGGACTCTAAGGGAGAATTTGTTTCCTTGACTTTTCCAGTCTAGAGGTTATCTATATATTTTTTGCTCATGATTGCTTCCTACATCTTCAAGCTCAGCAACAAATTATCCAAAACATCTACAAATATTTTTCTTCCTCGATACCTATATCAAAATGTGCATCACACATGTAAATACAGAGAGTTTATTTCTATTTCCTTTCCTTGATAAATAATTTATTTAGTCCACCTGTTACAAGGCACCCTGATGTAAATTGGGTTGCCCATCTGTGGGTGCTCACCTGCACGCTTAAGAGTCAATCATATTATGGACACACACAAAAAGGTTCAATAATAGATTTATTTACAAGGAGAAAGGTAACGAAACAACTCAGGGAGAGAAATACAAGTTAACTAGAATGTCCTACCAGTTCTGCTGACTTGGACTCCACCAGCTCGCTGAAAACTGATCGACAGCCAAATGACCAGCCACGAACCACCAGGCCAAGAGACCCCCCAAGAGCACACATGTCGGGTTTTATCCCAACCTGTCTGCTCAGCTCCGCCCTCACGTCCCAGCGTGCTTCTTGTTATTGATGGGGTTAGTAGTTTCAGTATCTGGAGTGGGGGCGAAGTCCATGAAACCTGTACCTGTTACACACCCAGACAATACAAGATTATTTCTTAATCTCAAAACCCTTCACTTAATCATAGCCACAAGTTGTTTTGAAATGTAAAGTAATATAACTGCAGGCCCTAGGGGTTAGTACAAAAAGCACTTGAGGAGTCACTGTTCTATCTACCACAATTTCTATTCTAGTTTACACCTATATGAAGCCCCACATGTACAAAGATGTTTTAACTAGTTGTCCATTCTTTCTCCCATTTAACATCTTCCACAAGTCATTTGACAGCAATACTCATGTTCCAAATACAATTCTCAATTTTTAAGATGGAGTTGAAGTTTTTATTGCCCTCAATCAGGTAATAATTTTTTCAACCAGTATAAATTGCTTTTATCTGCTCCAACAAAAACAATTGTTTTCACATCTCAAGTATCTCTGTCCTCAGAGCTTGTTTTTGCTCCTATTTCTTTTCAAATGTTTATGTATTTATTAATGAAGTATCATTTTCTTACATCCCTGTTAATTTTTTGACAGGATTTCTCCCTTCAGGTGTGGTCACCACAACTCTGCCACCACAGAAGTTTCCATCAACCCCACCCATATTCCATTGTGCTCTCCCCACCCTGTTTACTCCCCTACCTCTACACCACCCATTTGATGCCTCAGGACTATCACAAGCTTGCAAGGATTTGTTTTAAGGTTTTTCTTGGTCTGACCCTTTGTTTGGTTTCTTTATATTCCATGCATAAGTGAAACTATCCAATATGTATCTTTCTCCTTCTGATGCATTCAGAGTACAGTGAGGGTAGGCTAAGTGAGGGGTGGGGGGAAATGAAAGGGTGCAGGTATTCAAAACACACAACACTGCAGGAGATCCCAGCACTGAGTTCACATAGCATGGTAATTAATTGGCACTTATCTGTTGCACCAGGAAAAAGGATGCAGTTCATAGCTACTTGGGAGTGTCCTTGCCATAAGCCCTCTAAAAATCTTTCCTTAATAAAGAATGACTTAAAGCTTTGTCTTGATGAAATCTTTTTCATCTACCAGGCTAGAATGATGTTTTTGGTGTCCCAACTCCTAGAATATGTTCTGTCTATACAAGAGTTTCCTTTACAGATAAATTACTTGCATTAGGGAAGAGAAAGCGTTCCTTTTATCCAGTTGTTCCACACCATACAATGGGGCATCACTAGCCCAGCCCACTTATCCTCAGGTACCATTGGTCACTGAGACAACTCCAACACCCCTGCTTACCCCTGCCCTCTAAGAAGGCAGAGCTACTGCCATTGGGATCCCTGGTCTGTATCATCCACACATTAATCAGCACTTCAAGTTGTTGTTCCCATCAAGCTATGATCCCTGAAGGCATTGTATACTTTGAGTATCCTAAACTGTAACTCACAAAGAGCTTCCTCTACAACAGAAATTATATTATCCCAATACCATGTAGTATAAACAGCATATTCTATTTGGAAACTCGCTTTGCTTCTTTGAATACTGATTCATCATCTACAAATTGGGAGTTTAACAGAGCAATACCATTCAGAATCTTCCATCACACCTGACACAACTATATGCAAGACACATCCTAGTTTCCTTTGCTTTCTTTGTTCACTCTTTTTTTTCCTTTCTGTCCATTAACAATATATTGTTTTGCAACAGACATTCTGTTCTCACCTTACACTGGAAAAGACAGGCAAGTGAGCCAACCAGTCCCATCCATATTTGGACCCAAATCCTTAATCTTAAATAGTTTTCCAAAGGACAGACTTGATTCCGCAAGGTAACACCCTAAAAAACTACTTTCCCCTGAACTAAATTTATTATACTCACTTCTTCTGTTCAGAAGCTAAAATTTTTATACCATAGAATTTGATAGAACATAGCTAAATGTTGTGAATAAACATTAGTTCCCTTATGACGAACAAGTGTGTTATTTAAGTGAGTCACAGATACTATTAGGAAAACTGACTAGAAAGAGAAAGAAGCCACAGTTCTATGATACATCCGTGGGGGGGTGAGAACCTTGGTAATTTATGATGAATGTTGTCCATGACTGGAAATTGTCTGATACTACTCATCCCAGATCAGGGCTTCCTTGAGTATACTCAATGACCACATCTGTTGATCTAGATTCCACAGAGTCAATGAAAATAGCCTTGAAAAAAATTCCCATGGCCTGAAATCTCAGGCCTCTGAAAGAAGAGGATGGATGAAGTGAGGATTGTGCAGGGCTCTGACACTGTGTGCTCAGGGTGTCAAGATGAGATGAAGCTTACACCCTGATAATGCTGAGTCCCAGGGAACAATTCCCCTGGGGGACTGTTGGATTTTCTGAGATAACATGTAGCTGGGAATCATGTACATCCAATAGTTCCCTTACTCACCATAACTCAGAGGAAATGACTATTATGCCCATACTACAAATGAGGAAAATTATAGCTCATAGAGGCTAAGTAAATGAGCATTTTCTCATGTTCATAATTCCAATATATGAAGACTTGAAATTGCCTTATTTTTTTTTCTGCCATGTTCCTGTTAATGATAAAAAACAAAATCCCTAAAGCAATACTTACAAACTTACAAGTGAATCATACATTCAGAACCAATGTTTTAGCCATAAATGAATCCTGCTAAAAATGCTTTCAGAATTTAATGAAATGCAAAAAATAAATGTTTTAGTGAAACCCTAACATCTTACTGGAGGCACCATGTTAGTAGAAATCAGCACCCCATATGCTAAATGTTAAATAAAAAAAATCTTTTATTTTTGATCAATATTGAGAAAATTTTCAAAAATAGTAGAAAATTGAATGCAGAACTTCAAATAAACTCCCCAATGAGCATTTTTGTTTCTCTCTAATGGAAATTTACCACTTTATCAGGTGCACTGATCTGGGAGTTTAGAAAGTGGATTCTTCCACTAAAAATATAATTCCAGTTCATCTCTATACCTCACTACTCCCTTTGAGTTAAGTTAGCTTCTTACTGAAGAACTTCTAGTAACATCTAGTAACAGACCTCTGAAATTCCCTCTGTCTTTGTCCCAAAATGTCTTTATGTCACCCTTACAACTAAATTCTAACATCATAATAGAACCTAAAGTGATAACTATGTTTCCTCTGTACTTTAAAGATATCTTCCCACTAATATACTTTGTTTTGCTAATGAGAAGACTTCCATTGGTCTAATTTTGGTCCCTTTCAAGATAATCCATCTTCTTTTTCTGATTGCTGTTAATTTTTCTCTTTGGTAACTCTACAGGTTTTTGTTTTTGTTTTGCTTTTTAAGATGTATTTAGTTATACTTACAGAACTGGGGTATAGGGGAGCAGCGGGTGGGCCAGGAGAGGTCTGCTGCACCATGTGGGTCAACTCCCTGGCCGGGATAGAACTCATGCAGCAGTGGCTTCAGAGATCTTCATAATTAGCTGTTTTAACCCGTTGCACTACCAGAGAAAGCCCATTTTTACAGTTTTATTACAATGTGTGGGAGTTTGAATTTTTAGAAACATTTATCTGGGTTTACATTCTTCAAGATGTGGTTCTTCAGACTCAGAATTTAATTATTCCTTCAAATCTGGAAAATTATCAGTCAGAATTTCTCCTTTGAGAATTTGTGAATCCTCTCTTCCCCATATCGCATGACATCTTATTTCCTCATTCTTTTTTTTTTTTTTTTTTTAAGATTTTATTTATTTGTGCATACAGAACTGGGGTACAGGCCAGAGGCTCAGGGGCGGTGAGAGGCTTTACCAGAGACAGAGTGGGGAGCAGAACAGGCAGATGGACGAAGTACACTGCTGAGGGGAGCAGAGGGCGGGTCAGGAGAGGTCTGCCACGCCATGTGGTCACCTCCGGGGCAGGTGGGAATCACCTCCGGGGCAGGTGGGAATTGAACTCATGCAAAAGAGGCTTTAGCTTCTCAGTGCTGTGCCACCAGGGAGGGCCTATTTTTTAATGCTTCTCAGGTTATTTCCCTTGCTTTATCCTTCAATTCCTCAATTTTCTAAACAATTTTTGCCACTGAAACAATTTTTGCTGAATTTAAATGGCTATTATTTTAATTTTACTCTACAAACTTACCTGCCTATTGATCTCTGGCAGTGTCAATGAGACAAAACTTGTGGGAAAGACACTGTATATATACCTTTTATTGACTTGCCTGAAGAAAAAGAAGCATTCAGCATACTGATTATAACAGTTTACAATGTATTTGAGATGCTTCCTAAATTGCTTTTTGGATTTCTACAAATTACACTTTCGACAACTCCATAATTTCTTTGACATAATTTACATTCATTTTTGTTTCTTTAAAACCATTTTAAGGGGTTTTTGTTGTTTGTAAGAAAGAGTTAAACTTCTAGGTTGCATAAATTTAGTTTAATTATTGATAAATATGGAATTCTTTATTCTGGAATTTTGTTTCTGTACTTTCCTCCAAGTCAGTTCAATCTACTAGCAATATAAAATTTGAGTTAAAATCCAACTAGGATTTTTCTTTAAAAAAAAAAAAAAGAAAGAAAATATCTTACCCTGCCCATTAACAAATGGATTTGGACCACAATCAACCACTGGGAAGCACTTATAATACATAAAACCTAAGACATTTCCCAGATCCACTTTCCCACTGAGTGCCCTGTCTCTAGTCTGCTCTGAGTCAAGGCCTACAGTCTGGATGGATAGAGAATAGGTTCAGTCTCAGCTGGGCTACTAGAGTCAGAGGCAAATGACATACATACAGCTCCGTGGAAGCAAGTATTGGCCAAGATCAGGCCCAAGATGAACTCTTGTGGGTTGAAGATTCCTATGCAAGAACAGTCCTTTTTGAGAATTGGTATAATTTGTTTTTGGCAAAACACTGTTTCTTTTTTTGAGGGTGAGAAGAAAAGGGTGTGGGAAAAGCTTTAGAAATCTCGCAAGACCTCTTGGACATGGACTATGTGTTACAAAACACATTTTTGACGAGCTAAGTGTAAACCAATCAAAACCAGACAGATTGTCTTTCCCATGTTGGCTTTGAAATGCAACAGGGAACTGCCATTACTGAATAGGGCTGAGAATTTGCTGAGCCCAGTTATTTGCAAAAAAAGAGTGTCAGAGTCCATGTAATGAGAGAACAGAACTGAGTTTGTTGAGTTCCTCTTTGCAGGATATGATTGCAACCTCTTGAGAGAAAAAAAGAACAATACCAAATCAAAAGCAGCTCCAACTGTCAGGGGAGGATGGTCCAGAATAAAAAATTTGGAAGAAGAGAAAGATTTGTTTTAAACCATAATGAATTCTCTTTGTCATTGAAAATTCATCCAAAAAACATTTCATGACAACTTCTGACAGGCAATGATATAGATACTGGATGTGCAGAGACAGTTACTTCTTGCCCTCAAATAGCTCTTAAAGTATCCCTGCAAAATAGACCTTTCACAAAAAAAATTATAACTTATTATGATTTTTTTATAGGAGCAAGGAGGTAAGCACTGGTAAAACTGGGAAAGGTCTTGCAAAATTGTTGGATTTGAAGTGAGTCTCAATAGATGATCAGGCATTCCAGGAGAAGTAAATAACAGATGTAAGAAATGATAGCCCACTAAGGAACAGTATATTAATAGACTAAGAAAAGTAAAATGTGTGCAAATTGCATATGGTATGGCTGGAGGGCTTAGGTAGTATTGGAATGGCTATTCATGATATACTAACGGTATGCTCGAACACAAAATGTTGTGCAGTATTTGATTAAATGAGAATTTCAACCTGAGCTCATTACTTTAGTTGTTCTATGTAGACACTTGTTTTATAGTTATGTGAAAAATATCACAGTTTTAGAACACTTATGCCACATAAGGGGATAGGAGTGCTGCCCTCTGCATAGGACAGGATTAAAACTAGAACAGATAATAAAAGATATAAAAATTTAAAAAAAATAAATAAAAGATATCCCAATTCAGAGACATACAGGTTAATTTAAATTTTCAGCTTATGTATAGGAGCTTAAAAAAAAAAAAGGAATGGAAGAAATAGTAAGATGACACTGATAAAAATTTCACAGAAATCAAGTATAAAGCCCTTTGACTGAAAGTGTATCACAAACAGTAAGAATAAATGAATTCACCTCTAGAAATATCAGCATTATGAAAACATGTAAAATAAAATCGAACATATATATATATAAGATAAAACCAGATAAAGAAAAATCTTAAAGACTTTGAGGATAATAACAGAAATCACCAAGTATTAAATGCAAATTAATCAACAATCTTCTCAAAGATAAATTCTATCAATAAAGAGATAACAACAATCAAGCTTGGAGTTTATATCCAGCTAAACTATATTGAAGAGTGCCCCAAAAGAAGTGCCTATGAATGAGTTTACAAGAGAAGAAAAATAAGAATAAGATCTGGCATGCAATTTCAAAAATAACGACCACATATTGTCTTAATATTTTTAATTTTGGTGTATTACTCATTGTTAATATTGTTGTTGTTGTTAACATTAATGATGGCTGTAATCTTTTAATTGAAAAAAAATCTGTTAAAGGCTAAAATTTACCAGGTAACAAGTTTAAGAAATAGTAGGACAAAGTGTGATATCTCTATCAGGTGTACTAGGAGAGTGAGAATGATGTATAGTTAAATGTATGTGACATAAATTTATGACAACCATTTTTAAAAATAAAGATATAATTCATATATTCCAATTCAACAGAACTACAAGGCAAGACAGAAACAAAATAAATAAATAAATAAATAAATAAAGGAAAGGAGTTGAAAAAAAGACAAAGAATGAAAACATTCTAGAGCACAATTTGGTTGAAATAAATCTAGACACATCATTAAACAAAATAAACATATACAGATTATACTTCAGAATCAAAATTTTAAATAAAATAAAACAAAGTCCAAGGAGTAACTTTAAAATTATGCACTGGTGGCTATAAACCATAAGAATAGACAGATATAATCTATGCAAATAATCCAAAGTAAGATGATGTAGCAATATTGATAGAAGACAAATTTAAGGTAACAATCTTTATAAGGGTAAATATGTGCACAACATAATAATAATAAGATAATTATCATGAAATTATAATAATAATAAATTTCTGTTTTCCTAAGCAAATATCCTCAATATGTGGAAAATCTAAATTTAAAAATATTAAATGGAGATATTGATGTGTCAGCAAAGAATGTAGCACAACTCTTTAGAAATTGATAGTCCAAGCCTACAAATTATTAGTAAACAGAGAGAAACTTTGAAAAACTGCACTGGTATCAGAGACCGAAGAGCCTTAATGATTTAATAAGGAACACTCAACCCAACAAATAATGCATGCTTTTTTTCAGCAACACTTGAAACTTTTGAATGACATATCTTTAAATGAATGTTCCTAAGGATTTTTTTTTTTTTTTTTTTTGCTGAACATGTTTTCTACTATTTTTCACTCATACTAACTCTCAATGACTTATGTCTTCCATGTGTCTACTAAAGAGTCAGCAAGTCAGTCAGATTATGTCTGCTGTGGCTGTGATTTGAGACTGTTGTGTCTCTTGGGAGCTTCCCAACTTGACCAATGTCTTCCTTCTCAGCCTTTGAACAGTCATTAGTAGACAATTTAGTCACACTAATGTGAATTGAATTCAGACTTGTGGCCTTGAGTTCAGAAGCACTTAGGTTAGTTTTTGAAGAAGAACGTTTCTCTCTGGGACCTTGACTGCTTCTGGAGTAAGACTCACAAGGGCAAGTTTTATTGTGCTCTTTGGATGCCTTCCTGAAAGACAGCACAAGGAATGTGGCGGAATGAACCCAAAGATGATGGACATTCACCAGTGACCTTTAATATCGTCACTACTTCTGAGTAAGTTAGCTTTTCATGGCTTTTCCCCAAGAGAACATAATTCAGTTCTCTTAATTGGTCAGGGTAAATCTATTCTCTGACCCAGGCCCCTCACTTCAGGCTTCCATTGTGGGGCTGCAATGCTTTCCGTTTTTACTTCCCAAGCAACACAAAAACATTAACATATTGCTCTTTGTAAATGGCAGTGACTCTTAGTGTATTCTGGTCCTTTGCTCTGCCATTAAAAAAAAAAAAAAAAAAGGTTTCCATGGGGTCACACAACCCTGACAGCCCGCATTCTTTCACAATTTACCAAATCCTTTCCCAAACTGGTTTCATCTAACATGACCCCAACTCTGATGACGTAAACAATAAAGGTATTGCTAACTCTATTTAAGACTAAGGGGCTTTAAAATTTCACATGACTTTGTAGAGACAAAAATATTAATATTTTCCTAAGTCATGTTTCACTGGTTCTCACACTTCCTGGTCTCTAACATGTAGAAGACTGCTTCATGGGGGTAGACGGGAAGGCTGCACTTCAGCTCAGGAACACCATTCTCCAGCTGGGTTTAACAACACTTGTATGGGCCCAAACCATGTCTTTGACAAAGCACATACTGTGGAGCCGGGCTGTGCTCCCATCCTGACTCAGCTCACTGCTGAAGCCTGTGACCCTGGACATACTTCATAACCTCTCAATACCACAGATTTTTCAACTGTAAAACAGGGATAGAGAGTTTACCTCCCTCCTAAGGTCATTGTAGGATTCAGTATATTCATACATTTAAATGTATAGAGCTCTTACAGACCTCTGCCACTGTGATGCTACTACTGGTAGCATAAATGATGTCAGTACCCAATGGCTTTGGTGATGTTGGGCTCAGGCAATGAGTTCATGGCTTAACTGCTGTGAACTAAACACCCCCACATGTCCAAATGAGAGGTTAGTGCAGAGTAAAGGGAAATCTCTCCTCTGTGGATGACTTTGAAATGATGGTGCAACTATAAAGGCTATGTGAGTGTGCACAGATCAAAGGGTTAGATGGCCTGTGCACAGCAGCTGGGTTCCCAGACATGGAAAGATCACCATTGAATGCAGGGAGATTGTACTCCTTATTTGGTCTGGTCTCTTCTCTACCTCCGTACCCAGCACACTAATGCTTTCCCTCCTTCCTTCACCCTGGTTTGGTGCTCGCCACCCTGTCCTTTTGGATTCATAGTGGAAAAGGTTGAACCTGAGCACTAGAGTATGTGAAGAGCCAAGAGCTCAGTCCTGATCATGACAGAAGTAAAACAGCAAGTCAGTGGCCTGGAGACAAACTCACTCTGTTCCCTACCACTAGATTCACGTTAGTCCAGAACACTTACTGGTCCAACCACAAAACTGAAGTGGATTGTCACAATGCACACATTAATGCCAACCACAGCCAACAGGAAGCCCTACAAGGTTGGAGCTTTTTAGATTGACTAGGGAAAATTTTAATTCCCAAACACCCTTTTCTGGTCTTCCTTTATCTTCATTCCCTCTTGTCACCCTCAGGTATCACACCCCAACCAAGGCTATAACTCATAACTTGCAGCCCCCAAACCAAGGCAATTTTTATCACTGGCATGCCGTTTGTCCCATGCAGACCCATGACTTCTTGGACAATGAATAAAATATTGTGACCTCTGATCAGAACAACTGGTCACCAGCCTCTTTTACCATATGCAATGTCTCTCCTCAGAGCCCCTTACTCATGTTCTCCCTGCACCCTGAAGTGAGAGCTCTTTATATTGTTACTAGAGTTCTTATGCTCGAGGAACAGGCCCTGGGCAGCTGGTTTTCTGTATCTGACTTTCCTGCCATCCCTTAGAGCATGCATCCCTCTGGCTCCGGACTTTGTGCCACACACACACACACACACACACACATCTCATTCACTACACTATCTCACCTGCCCCATGCTTTTTGCTGTCCTGTCAGAGACTCACACCCACCTGGCCTCGAGAAAGTAAAGCCTGGGTTTGCATCACCTCACATCATCCGACAACTCTGGCCTATTCTACTCTGAAAAGTCACCACCTCTTTTCCCTGAAAAAGGCAAAATTATAGGATGCCAAATAACCCTCTTACAACAAAGTTATTTGTTGTTTATGAGATTGTTAGCCTTCTTTGAAGACACTGTTGTTATTTGCTGCTCATGAAATTCAGGAATGCAGTTAGCTAATACCTATCACTTTGCCCCTTACCCAAGAAATGCTCCATTTCAAATCACAACTCTCTAATACATCAAGGATTATAATTTCATTCTCAACCTTCAGTTTCTAAGTAAGATACAATTTATAGAAGGAAGTAAATTTCGGCTAAGCAACATATATCAGGCTAAAAATTTTTAAATTTAATGTATTGGAAAGAAAAAGGGAAACCCCATGATATGTATAGTATTGTATTTTTTCAGGTTTGTAGCTAATGTTATATTAAGTAGGTCTTCTGTTCTCTTTTCCTATATCTGTTGTCAAAACTCCCTTTATTCGCAGCTCCTTCACCACGATTGCCTTATTTCTGCTAAGAAAGAATCTTCACTTTTCCAATCTAGTCATAGAGAAGATATTTTCCTCTTTTTCTAATTGTCCTTATCAGTTCATCTGTGTGCAATCTAGTCAAACAGGAGGCATTTTCCTCTTTTTCTAGAGGTGCTTGTTAGCCTATAGGTGTGAATTTTTTTTGTTTTTTCCAAGTTTTCTATCACCAAAAGACATCGATGTGGGGTGTTTATGTTCACAGGAGGTTACTGCAGTCCCTTCAACCCTACTACTATTTTCACAAAACTTTCAGACCCAGAGCTGGGTCCACTGGCATTTTTGTATTATGATATCCTTCTGGTGGTCAGTGTTATTGTTGTGTCTGGACAGCTTTCAGATGTTAAAGTTTACATAATTGAAACACTAAACAGATTAAAAAATAGAATGGAAAATTCCCAGAATGGAAACCATCCTCCTCCCACTCATATAGGAATTTAATATTGCAGAGTTAGTGGATAGTCAGATGTGAGGCACTATGGAGGTCTCTGTGAACAGCACCCAGCTGGAGGGCTCTCCTAGTACCCCTGGTCCATCTGAGATCCAGGACCCTGCAGTGAGAAACTGATGCCTTTGAATTAACAATGTTTTAATACTAATAGTCAGAATAAGCGACAGAGGAGGTCAAATTCCATATCTAATACAAATTACTTTATCAGATCCTTCGCAGCTTGATAACAACAGAAATTTCATTTGCATTGCAACTGGAAACAATTTTCCCAGAAGAGGCCAAATAATAGAAAGAATTGCAAAAGTCAAGGAAGAGATGAACTCCAATGCCACTAAAAATGGGGACAAATGAAACTGGAACACAAGGGGAGGTGATTGTTAGGGGGAGAGAAACCCTTCCAGACACACACATACCTTCCTTCCACGAGACAATCTTTTCCAGGTTCCCAGTAGTCAAAGAACCCTGTTTCAGTGCCAATTACCTCCTTTCCCTAGCCAGTCATGGATGAACATGCCAACAGCTGGAGGGAGACTGTGTCTGACCCACATGCCCACCACTGCTGTGGTCACTATTGTCTGCACTGGTCACAAAGACCATTATTGGCCAACAGTGACCTGCTGATGGGAAGTAAGACACAGTTCTCAAAAGGCAGTACCTAACTTCTCCTTGGAGAACTTAGTGGTGGACTTTGGATAGGTTAATGAAATGCTCTGTGTCTCGCCTTCTCTTCTATAAATTAGGAATAATAATATATTAATTGAATAAATAATAAGTAATAGAAGTATTTGTATTTCTTATGATGGCACATGTAGTCATAGCTATTAATAGTCATAGTGTTTCTTACATATTATGGATGGAATACTTGTACCTATGGTTAAATTACTCAGGCTTAAGTTTCCCATATTTAATACAAATTACTTTATCGATCTTTTTGTAGCTTGATAACAACTGAAATTTCATTTGAATTTCAACTGGAAACTATTTGCCCAGAAAAGGCCAAACAATGGAAAGAATTGCAAAAGACAGGGAAGGGTTCAGTGGAACAGAAAATGGGGACTAATTAACCTGGTACACTGTGGGAGGATGCTTAAGGCTTAAGTTTCTCATCTGCAAAAGCATGATAATGTAGCACTAATATAATAGAATTAGTGAGGAACTGATGTATGCAAAATGATTGCTTGGTATATAGGTATTTGGTAAATATTAGCTATTACCATGACTTTTTCTACACAATCTTTCTAATAGTCTGGGTTTAAGAGGAGCAACATTGGGTAGCAAGTAACAGATAACCAACTGGAATCTTATTCATCAGCCATGGTCAAAGCCCCTGACTTGGCTTGGAAATATTCATTTCCTCCTGTGAAGAGGATGCAAATAGCCACAGGGTGCTGTCAGCAAGGAGAGAGGAAACAAAAATGCCCTTTCTGACTATTTGCATGTTAGGCAGAGCGCTGAGCAGATTCTTCCTGGCTTCAAGATGGGAACACACTCATAAGCTTCAGGCCCAGACCTATGAGGTGTGCAGCTTCCTGTTTCCCCAGTGAATGCTTCAGAAAACATCCAGTTGGGAATTTTAAAAATTTCCATTTATTGTTACCCAGTAAAGTTCACTAAAGGATGGACAGGGTGAGTCAGGGCTTGTGTCTGGACCAGCGACTGGGGGAGGCCCACAGACTAGGCCGCACTTTCTCAAAGAGCCCAGTGACCTTTGTATCCTGATACTCTGGGTTAGGAAGTGTGACTCCTCCAACTCAAAGACCCAAGGCATCTGAAAACCATAAAGGATTTTATACAGGTCAATGACTAAACCATTCAGGGAAAAATGAATGTCTATTTTTCTTACAAAAATATCTCCGGGGATGGTGTCCAGTTCAGGTGGCTTGTACCCACAAGGAAACTGTTTAAAGAGCCTAGTTTAATTTTGACCTCTCTGTGGTCTTTGTCACCCCACACACAGGTGCCAACTTCCAGCAGACAAAAATGGCCCATCGGCTGTCATGCCTCAGAACTGATAGCATCCTTCTCCTTTAACTGCTCCTACCATGTGTGGCATTTCAGACTTCATATTTATTCTTTCTCACCTTTTAATTTGGACCAGTGTTTCTTAATCTTTTCTGGATACAGACCACTTCAAAATATCTAATTAATTATACACATTTTCTCACTGGGAACACACACACACACACACACACACTGTGAAACTGAAAGGAGGCACATGAAGCTCAGCGAAAGGCTCCATGGATTCATGTGGCAAAGGAAAAAAGAGAATACTCATGATATTCGAGGCCTGGTGGCACTCAAAGCTACCCAGGCACCCCATGCTGACAGCCCAACATGGTCCATGTGTTCTGGAAGATACTGGCAGTGTCACAGACTCTGAACCCCAACATCTCACAAGAGGCCATGGTAAAATGAGACAAAACAAGGCCACTCCATTCATTTGGCAAAACCCAGAGAAAGCAAGAAAACCAACCAATTGAACAAGCAACCAAAAAACAGGTCACTATGTAACTGACAAAACACTGCAGCATCCTGTCTGGCAAATACCAGCTACTTTACCAATTGCTTCTTTAATTATAGCTTGACCTTTACTCTGGTCTTTCTCTCTAAAAATAGGACCTATTTAAAACAGATTCACAACCATAAAGTTGACTGTGATTTCTCTTTTAATGCTTTGGGATAGCTTCTGAGATATAATTCATATACTACAGTTCACCCATTTAAAGTGCACAACTCAGTGGCTTTAGTATATTCAAAGTTGTGCAACCATTACAGTAATACATTTTAGAAAATTTTCACCACCTCAGAAAGAAACCCTGTACCCCTTATCCATCACTCCTAATCTATCTGTTCCCATGGCCCCAAATAACCCTAAGTCCACTTTCCATCCAACTGTATTTTCTTGTTCTAGTCATTTACTATAAATGGGATCACATATCATGTGGGTTTGTGGCTGGTTTCTTTTGGTCACTATAGAGCTTATGAGGTTCATTCATGTTGCACTACGTATCAGTACATCAGCTTTTGAATGGACAATAGCATTCTGGTGTAAGGACGTACTTATAACATTGTGTTTGCCCATTCATCAATTATCAGACATTTGGGCCACTGCCCTTTTTTTTTTAACAATACTCAATCTAAGAGACCTTCTAATTCCTTATACCTTTGTCAAAATCGCCCAGCAAAAGCCTAAATCCCTTCTAATAATGTCTTTTCTAAGACCCAATTGCCATTCTGATGAACACCTCTATTTAACAACACGCACTGCAAAATCACTTTCTTTCTGCCTGATGTTACCCTCAGGCCTTTATTCCTTATATACATCCCTCCTCAATGAACTAATATATTATTTTAATTTATTTATTTATGCATATATTTTATATCTCTGTTCATTTATGCACAATGTTTGCTTTCTCCTCTCAGGTGTAGTTCCCATAAAATCCCCACCACCAGTTCCTCCATGCACCATCACCATAGCCCCTGTGCTCTTCCCTCGAACTGACAGTTTTTTGTTTTTTTTTAAGATTTTTTTTTTGTACATACAGAATGGGGGTGGCGAGAGGCTTCACCAGAGACAGAGTGGGGAGCAGAACAGGCTGAGGGGAGCAGCAGGCGGGTCAGGAGAGGTCTGCCATGCCATGTGGTCACCTCTGAGGCAGGCGGGAATCGAACTCATGCGAAGTGTCTTTAGCTTCTCAGTGCAGTGCTTTAACCCGCTGCACCACCAGGGAAGGCCCCGAACTAACAGTTTTTAAATGCAAACCGTATGTTGTTTTCTTATCAAAATCCTTTCATGTCTCTCTATCATCTTCAGAATTAGGTAGGCGTTCCTAAGGGTATTTAAGAACCCCTCACCAGGGCCTCCCTTGTGGCACAGGGGTTAAGACATTATGAAGCTGTCCACAGCCGCTATGGCAGGGGTTCAACCCCCGGCCAGGGCACTTACCCACATGACACAGCAGACTCTCCTGTCTTACCAGCTGCTCCTCTCAGCAGTGTACTTTGTCAATCTGCCTGTTCTGCTCCCCAGTTCATCTCTGGTGAACCCTTTCCACTCTGTATCTCTGGCCTGCACCCCAGCTCTTGTATGCATAAATAAATAAAATAAATATTTTTTAAAAAGCACCCCTCATCTACAATTAATAGGTTCTGAATATCCTAGTCAAAATAAAGCACTTCAAAGGACTTTAATAAGTGCTGATATTCATTGCCTTCTCACCTTTGCATACTTTCCCTCACTAGCCCAGTCCTGTCAACACTTCTGTGATTCCACTCACAGGTCACCTTCTCCATAAAGCCTTCCCTGTTAGACTCTGTGTCTCCAGAAAGTTCTTTCATGCTATTTCTTTAGCACTTATAAATGTTCAGATATTTTTAAAAGATTTATTTATTTATGCATATAAAACAGGGGTATAGGCCAGAGGGATAGAGGGGTTGAGAGGATTCACCAGAGACAGAGTGGGGCGTAGAATAGACAGCTCTACTGAAGCACACTGGTGAAGGGAGCAGCAGGTCGACAGGAGAGGTCTGTTGTGCCATGTGAGTCACCTCCCTGGTGAGGAATTGAATTCATGTTGCAGTGGCTGCAGATGGCTTCATAGTGCATGCTTTAACCCCTCGAGCCACCAGGGAGGGTCCCCAGGCTCAGATTCTTAAGGTGTCATCTCACCCCAATGTGAAATTACGTTGCCAATATAACTGTATCCTTATCTGTTCACAGTGTTTCATACCAATGAGATAATGGATAAATATTTGATAAATGAAAAAATAACAAATGTCTGATCACAACCATAAGAGTGACTCAGAGCAAAACTTGATTTGTTAAGGCCAGTGAATTTCTACAACTGTGGAAAGAGAGTAACAATAAAAAGCTTTGCTTCACCTCCCTACATTGAGAACAGTTTGTCACACAGCACTAGAAAACTTAAACTCCCAAATGCTGCAGAATCTAATTACTTGCTAACAGGAGACAGGAAGGCTATGTGTTGATCTGAAGCCTGATCGAGGGGAATACGTAATAAAGAAGAACTTATCCATGTGAAATTCTCTCTTGTGATAGAAAATTTAAATGGCAAGCCCCTTCCAGATGAGACTAGCATGCAGCTAGGTCAGCTCTCACAAGGTTGGGCACAGGACAATTCTGGCTCAAGAGGTGAAGGGGGTTACAATGCAGAAGGAAATGTGCATACCTAAGTAGATACACTATATTATAAGGGACGCTAGGAGGAGGGTGTTTGAATTCCAGCTTCTGTCACTCAGCACAGTGGGAGATCTGTGGGTCTCATGACTCCAAATTACTTGAGGTTTCTATAACCCCAAGACCTTACTATGGTGATCATTTATTGGATACAGTTTAGCAGGGTATGTAAGATTGGCAGGCTAGAGAACTAAAAATGTGCTTACTTGTACAAAATAGGTCTGAAAATTTGAGTTTCATGCAGTGTACTTTTGAGTTAGTGGGTCTTAGCTTGTATGAAGAACAAACAGTTTAGGGGCACAGACAAAGGCCATGTTTAGCTCAATTATGTAACAATTTTGGATATATTTCTTTGAATAAGACCAAGAACAGAAATAGACTGAAGTAGTTTCCACATGAGCTGTATAACAGCAAAGATCCTACAGCTTTAGTGGTATCGGTGGATGGGTAGACATGTACTTTTTGGTAAGTCATGATAAGACAATCACAATGTACATCCTTGAGGTTCTAGAACAAGGCCGTTCCATCTGCAGTAGAAGCTTATATACAAATTGAAAAATAGTATTTCCTGCTGTAATTTCTTGTCAGGTAGGACTATAAGTGCAATTGAACATCAAGTGATCAAACATGCAGGCCAAACACACCATGAACAGGGTTCTGTTAGACTCATTGGGTTCATCAGCAATTCATTTTAAGTTAGAGGTGATATAGTCAAGATTAATGCAAACTGGAGCAGAGAGAAAAAGCAAACTGTATGAGCATGTGACCAAGCCTGTGTCAACCATAACTATTTGAGTCCAGAATCTCTTCTTCAGTTCTTATGACTAACTGACAGAAGAGGAAACAGGTCAACTCTAGCTTATAAATAGGTAGGCTAAGTATAAATATACTAGCTGGAAATTGCCCTGAAATAAAGCCTGACTCCAGTGATGGCTCCAAATTAGTGGAAGGGTAAATCCTCCTCACAGGCAAAGTTTGAGAAGTGCCTGTGTGTTTTCATATTGTATGGGATGAAAACATTATCTAAGCCCATAATATATTTAGTAGCTATTGGCCATAGCCTCTGAAAGAGAAAGATTGGAAAATCAAGAATAAGGAGATCTATGGAAGTGACATGTGGATAATTCTGTGGAGTGGACACAATTTAATATTATATTTTATCACGATTTAATGTCCACCATAGCAACCACCCCCAAAGACCAGTAAACAACTAGATGGCATCAGCAGGCCTCTATCATTAATCACCTCACATCTAGTACAACAGGCTTCTGAGCAGTGTCTCCAGCAAGTTCAGAGTAGCCAAGAAGGAGGCTATGAATTAGCTTCCCAGACAGATTCCCACACACCAAGATTGTAGCCTTACCCACAATCTACTGATGCTGAATAACTGTTGAGGCACCATAGTCAGCATGACTGCCTACTTGGTGGCAATCTAGTTGATTCTACTAGACTCGCCTCACTTTTAGTGGGCTACACATTCATGTTGGTCTGGAAGAAGTAGATATTTTGGGTATAGGTTTGTCATTCTTTTCCTGCAAGATCAGCCAACACCATTATCCAAAGACTTTGCAGAGTATTTGATGGTCCCCAGAACAGGATTCCAGATAACTTTGTACAGCCCAAGAAGATGTGACAAAGTAGTTGTGTGGGGAGGTCATAGGAACACGGAATCTGCAGATGTTATGACCTGGTACACGAGTAGTGCTGCCAGCCTGGAGAGCAAAGACCAGAGCGACAGTGACCAGCTGTCGTCCCACTTCAGAGCCAATGCCAAGGGACTGCTGTCTAAACTCCTTAAACTTTAACTCGTGTCTGAGTCCTGGCAGTCTCCTGTGTCTGGAGTCCTGCAAATTAAAGAGGAATCACCGGACGTGCAGCTGTTATTGACCCTGATCAAGAGGAAGAGGTTTGGCTGCTGCTACATGACAAAGAGGAGAGATTTGGCCTCCAAAGTGTCCAGTTGAAACAGGAGTCACACAGCTGCTGCAACTGTGGAGCATGAGCGGGTTTACAAGCCTATGCACGCACTGCCTGCAGACAGGCCCCACTCCGATGGCATCCGCCTGGCCCAGGGATAAGCATCTGCTCTGGCCGAGACCTCCTGAGTGCACAACCAAGGAGCCTGCCCAGAACTCCCCGTGGGTTGGTTTCAGATGTGCAGACCAAGGTTTTCCTTTTGAAATGGCACTGGATTGGGAGTGGAGTGAGCTGACTGGAGCTTAACCAGGACCAGTCAGACAACCGAACTGTAGAGGGGCCAATCAGGCTTGCCAGGCAGGAGCAGCAGCTGAGGCACAAGGTGCTCAGATGCATTCAGACCTGCAGGTCAGGTTGGTTGGGAAGACTCGTCCAGAGCTCTGGGGAACAACCTTGCAGGCTTCCATAGACCTCCAAGACTCCACACTTGATCTCTGCTTCAAACTGCAGTGTGGCCACTGCCCCTGCCTCCAGCCCTGCCTCCTCCACTGTCACCCACTACGGGTACCATCAGCTGCCTTCACCAGCCTGGGTCTGTGCCTCTTAAAGGCTGTAACACCCACATCTGCGCTCAGTGCCATCAGCTTCCTGACCTGTACCCGGCTTCCCTGGACAACTGTCCCCAGCTTCTGTTTCTCCAGCACCACCTCTGGCACTGGCCTGCTGTCCTTTGGATAGGTATCGCTGGCTGGTGAGGGCTATCTCAGCAGTGTTACCCCTCTCCTTGTGAGTGGAATCTTGTCCTCATGAAGGTCCCCATGCCTTTATGAAGGGGACTGCACTGTTTTGAATGAGTCTTGGGTGTGGATTACTTGGCACCACAGTCACTCCCTGGGGTGAGACAGCTGGCTGTTTCTGGCCTCAGATCCTCTGTCCCTTTTCCAATTTCCCATTGTTTGATAAACTCCACAGTCACTGCACCCTGATCCTGAGTGGGGTCTTACAATTGTAAGCAGATAAATTAGAACCCCCAGCAAGGCACCCACCCCCAGCTTTGGCATGGTTAAAGTTACTCCATTGTGGTCTCCCCAATGGTGTACAGGTTCAAAGTTTCAGTACCACCAAGCTATCAGCAGCCACTGCAGCATGAGTTCCATTCCTGACAGGGAATTGACCCACATGGCACAGCAGACCTCTCCTATCTCTCTGCTGTTCCCCTCAGCAGTATATTTCAGTAGATCTGCCTGTTCTGCTCCCCACATTCACTGGTGATGCCTCTTAACCCACGCACCTCTGGCCTGCACCTAGTCCTTGTATGAATAAACAAATCTTCAAAAAGATTTAATATTTAAAGAAAATAAGTTTAGCCTGTTTCATAGTGGGCATCCCCAGTACTCTAAAGTCCAAATTTGACCCCAAAACAGACCAGTATAACAGCCACAGCTTGAGTTTGTCAAGGAGGGAGGCTCCCATCAAGGGCAAGTCAGGGTCGTCGGGAAGAGGACGTGCAGGCTGGAAAGGATGAATGCAGCCTGCAGCCTTGAGATTGTGCTGGGAATATAGGTCTCTCCCCAGATTTCTCCCTCCAGAAGTCTCCTCAGGAAAAGAGACAAACTCAAATCCAGTACCACTGTTTCTACATAAGGTGAACTAACTGCGCGCAGTAAGCTTGCTCAGACGCTAGGAGGCGCTAGAGGCACCATGGCGCTGCCTCTCAGTGAATAGCACCTGCTTTAGCAGCTGCTGGGAGTACTAAGTGTACAGTAGTGACCATCACAGATATGTTCATTTCCTGAATTGTCCTCAGCCAAAGGAAACAGCCTCTCCCAAGCTCAGACTCCCCTCCTTGGGGCCAACCTGCATCTGATGACGATTTTTTTTTTGGGGGGGGGAGGGCGTTACAAAGGCCTGACTCAATCAAGACTCCTTGGGTACCTTCAAAACTCTTAAGCTCTGAGGGAAAATGTACTGAAGTTCAGCTTCTCCCTCTTCCCAATCCTGCCTCTCCCATCCTTCACAGACTGTTCAAGAGCATTCCCAAAAAACTATTTTCAACAAAAAGCTCAAGTTTTTTGGAATTTGTATTCCAGGAAATATAGCCACGATAAGTGGACAAAAGAATATTCATAAAAGAGATGACCAAGCCCAGTAAGTTCAACTATCACAGTTTCAAAGAAAGAAACTGGAGTTTGGACAACATGAAGTATGACACCACCTGCGGTCACGGTTTGGCGGTCCTAAGTTCAAGGGGAGTGGAGTAAGAACAGCTTCCTGATGGGGATCACATTCTCCTATCCCCCCAAGTTGGTGCAAGCAGGCACTCACATTCACAGTCATTGTGTGAGCTGGGGCAACTGGAGCAAATGATCAAATCTCTCTGAGCTTTACTTTCTCCTTCTGTGTAGTGGAATAGAGTAGCTGTCTCTCAGGGCACTGGAAGCAATAATGTGTTGTGCCAAGCATCCTTTGCACCGTTAATCACTTAACATATAATAACAAAGACACACAACACCTTGAATATGGAGCTACTATTTCTAAGTATAAAGAACCTTGGCCTTTTCAATTTTGACATTAAAGTAACATCCTGCCTTCTGCCATGCCTCCAACACAGAAGCTTCTTCTATGGGCAGGGAGAGAAAAACCAGAGAGAATCTAGGTAATTCTTCCCTTGAACTACTCTGGGTGGGTAAGTCAGGGTAGGGAGAAGGAACTTCCCAGAACATGGGAATAGGACATTGGTGGACATGGTGAGTGTCCTACTGGGGCTAAGTGTGGCCAATTTACTGAAAGTCCCATGAATTGGACAGAATGCCTAAAGTGAAAGCAATTAACAGAGCCATGTTTAAACCCTAGCTAAAGGGAAATCCACAAAGAGATGAAGAAAATTGAGCATCTCGGTGGTTACTAATACCCTGCCCTTGCTCCAGATGTCTATCCAAAAGGAGAAATGTGAGAAAAGGAAAGTAAATAATTTTGTACTCCTAAATAATGC
The DNA here is from genome assembly GCF_000260355.1 of Condylura cristata. Taxonomy (NCBI): domain Eukaryota; kingdom Metazoa; phylum Chordata; class Mammalia; order Eulipotyphla; family Talpidae; genus Condylura; species Condylura cristata. The sequence goes on along the minus strand of NW_004567106.1, from coordinate 2,030,892 downwards.
ATTCTCTGCACGCAATGGAGGTTGCAGGTTGCACCCCATTATCACATGAGGAGGCTGTTTAAAATGCAGATTCCTACAAATTGAATGGGATAAGCTTCAGGAATCTGATTTTTTTTTTATTCTTTTGGGGTAAGAGGTAGCCCAGAAGATTCTGGCACAAATGATCCTGAGCCATTCTTTGTAAAGTTCTATCTGATCTAGCATCTCCTAAAGTCAATCAGTCAGCAGCCGCTTCTGTTTACCACCTCCTGCACAACCTTAGTGCTATGAGCTGAATATTGCATCTGGTTCTATGCTGGGATGTCCCCTCAGGGTGGTGAGATGCATCCACATGGTAACCACAAGCAACAGGACTGTGGGACATTTGAAATGTGGCAACTTTGAACTGAAAGGTCCTGCAAATGGTACTGGATCATGAAGAGTTGGTATAAAGAAACAAAGTAACAAATCCCATTATTAACTTTTGCAACTGATTACCAGTTGAATTGATGAGTTCATATACCTAGGGTTAAATAAATTATTATATAATTAATTGTGCTTTCTAAAACTTCCTTTCAGAAGACTACTAGAAAATTTAAAACTACAATACCTTTGCAGCTCAGAATATATCTCATACATTGGGCCAGGCAGTCTCCCCAAAATAACCCCTTCACACTCTTCCCATACCCACTGCTGCCCCACGCTGACAGGGTGACTTCACAAGCCTCATAACTATCACTTAGGCTCTCCAGCTCCCAGGTGAGCCTCAGCAGAAGGGAGGATGCAGGCAGTACTGACTTCTGCACTTTTCTGTTCTTTTTGTTTCCTGCACGGAGATGTAAGTATAACCAACTGGTATACAAACAGTCATCAGACACCAAAACTGCCACTTACAGTACCAGACACCACACTAATGCTTTACCTGTTTATCTCATTTATCTCACTCCCTCATGAGATCCCTGGTCTTCAGTTAAGGGTTCCCAAGACTTACCCGCTCTAAAGCTTATGCTGAATATTGAAAACATCTTCCTGTCATCTAAGCGCTCTACCTCTAAGCTCCTGAGATTAGATCCATGACTTTTTTATTTTTTAAGATTTATTTATTTGTGCATACAGAACTGGGGTACAGGCCAGAGGCTCAGGGGCGGAGAGATGCTTCACCATAAACAGAGTGGGGAGCAGAACAGGCAGACTGACGAAGTACACTGCTGAGGGGAGCAGCGGGTGGTCAGGAGAGATCTGCCCACGCCATGTGGTCATCTCCGGGGCAGGCGGGAATCGAACTCATGCAGAAGTGGCTTTAGCTTCTCAGTGCTGTGCTTTAACCCCCTGCGCCACCAAGGAGGGCCGATCCATGACTTTTTAAACTGTAGTTTCCTAACACACTGATGCCACAGAACATAAGGGATTAAAGGAAGTGTAGCCAGATTAAGTGGCTTGCCCAGTCTCTGTGGCCCATGGCTGCCACGGCAGTGCCAGTATTTGAACCCGTGTTTTTTATCCATCACTCAAACCAGCTCCCAGGAGAGCCTCAGCTGAAGGGAGGATGGATGCAGGGAGGTCTGACATCATCACTTTTCTGTCCCTTTTTCCCTACAAGGAATTATAAGTATGACCAACTAGTGTGAAAACAGATCGTTAACACTAAAACTGGCCTTTGACTGCTGTGGAAGGACACTTACAGAAAATTCATCCCCCCTGAGGATGTGTGCTAGTTGAGGGCGAGCTGAGCTCGGCTCCCTTCGCGGCACTCCGTGGCCGCCAACATGCAATAAACTCTATGGGCACCAGGGGGCAATGTGTGACCACCGTTTCCTGCTCGGCTCCCTTCTCCGAGCCTGGGGAGTTTTCTATGGTCTGCACATTATTGGTTCCCTCAAGCTAGGAACTTCCCTTAACTGAGAAAACTGAACTTTGTGCCACAAACCCCACAAGAGCTGCAGTTCAAGCTACCGTTGTAGCAGGAAATGTTGTCTTAACTGGCCGAATGTCCCAGAAGAAAATAAAATCAAAAACTGATAGGCAGGGAGTGGCCATTAGGCTGGGGTGCTTGCTGTCTGCCATGAAGCCAGGGTCTTTTCTGTCTTTTTCTTTTCACCTACAAGGAAATAACGTCTGTAAAAGCAATCAAGACATTAGAGATGAGCTCACAAGAAAATAAATTTGCTGACCTCATCAACATTTGCAAATGGATTTCTCTACACCCTCGGTTGCACCCAGGGCATTTGCCCTAGTCGCCCTGTCCCCACTCGGACTCCTTTTCGCCCTGCCCAGTCTGCTATGCCCCCTCTCCCCCAGGCTCTGATGCTCACCGGACACTTCTTCTCCCTGGACCTTGCTGTGCCACTCTCCTGGAATTCTCAGCTACAGACCAGCTTGCCCCAAATGCCAGGGTTTGGTCCCTCTGGGACTGTAATTCTGGCCTGCTCTGGCCTCCTCAAGGAGGTGGATGTGTGGGTTCTGCCTTAACCTAGGACTAGGCAAACCTAGGCAGGGAGCCTTGAACTCTGGCCTTCTACTTACTTCTGCTTGTCAGCTCTTTAACTCCCTAAAGTCCTCTTTCCCAGGCTTCTTCTGAGGCACAACAAACAGTGTCATCAGGTCCTGCTCCTGACCTGCCCCTCCTAGAGGGCAGTGCTGTCACTTTAGGTTTGTACAGATTTCATCTGTGCAATTGCTTGGGCATGCATACAGGAGTCACAACAAAGTTAGCTAGAAGCCAACGGCCTAGAGGAAAGAGGATCTTGAAATGAACACACAACACAAGCTTGTTGGATCGCACAACCTCCCTACCAGACAGAGAACACCCCCATTGCACAGATATGCAAAAAGACTCACAAGGGGCTGCTAACCAGCCTGCATCACCACTTGCTCCCCCAGGGCACACAACCAGAGCACTAGGTGTGTCAAAGCTCACCCTCATTCCATTGGAACCTGAGATTCCTCCTTTGTTTGGCAGAGGGGCTCATAGAAGGTGTCTTGTTTGTGCTTTCCAAATAAAGGAAGCTATGGCTGTGAAAAAAGAAAGAGAGTTATGCAAGCATCTAGGAAACCCTGGACTTGATCACTCCAGAGACATAGCAGCCAGACTCGACAGGGCAGCTAAGTGGGGGCCTGCCTTACTGAGGGCAGTGCCCACACTGTGCTTGGTCCTGTCAGTTGCAGGGCTACCTGTCTCTTCATTCCGGGAGCCTGAGGAAGATGTAGTAAAAAATAAAGATGGTGGGCCCTCCCTGGTGGCGCAGCGGGTTAAAGCACTGCACTGAGAAGCTTAAGCCACTTCAGCATGAGTTCGATCCCCCCCTGCCTGCCGGGGGGTGGGAGGGCGAGATCCACATGGCACCGCAGACCTCTCCTGACCCGCCTGCTGCTCCCCTCAGCAGTGTGCCTTGCCCATCTGCCTGTTCTGCTCCCCACTCTGTCCCTGGTGAATCCCCTCACCCTCCGCATCTCTGGCCTGTACCCCAGTTCTGTATGAATAAATAAATAAAACTTTAAAAAAAAATAAAGATGGTGTCTTTGGTTCTGATAGAGGAGGGCCACACGGCAGCAGCGGCAGTTTCTCTAAATGCCATATTGATTCTAATTTTGAAAATCCCAAGTATATTTAAACTGCTTAAGAATATGCATCAGCAAATAGATTTTCCCTTATAGTTTCCAATCCCTACCTTACATTTCTAAAAAAGAATTCTCCACGTGGGCCCATGGATTCTTTCCTCTTAGAGCAGAGAACAGAAGCCAGAAAGGGTGGGATAATCCCAGTCTTTACCACAGGGTGGCAGCAGGCTCTCGGCTGAAGGCGCTGAACCACAGCTCCCTCAGGATGCCCTCTGAGTTAAATACCGCTCAGGCTCTTGTTACCCCCACCCTCCCAACCCAACCTGGGTTGGGTCTAGTCCTGCAGTGAGGCAGGAAGGGAAGCGACAGTAAACCCTTAGAAATCGTGTCTGACAGTTGAATATTCTGGAAATAAACATTGTCTTCTTTTCTCTGCCACATGGGGAATGGGCAGAAGGTCAGGAGTCCCCCTGCCCTGGGACTCTAGCTTTGTAAGGCCAAGCTTGCTTTCACTGTGTGCGTGTGTGCGTGGCCTGTTCACTCGCAGAATCTGTGATCTCTAGACTAGGAATATCTGACATCCTCTGCCCACCACCCTGTCCTTCTAACATACCCACATACCTGCTGTCTTCCCCTTCCATGCTGGTCTGTAGACAGAGCTATCTTTATCCAGAGCTTGGGCCTGTAATCTCTAGGCCCAAGTATAGTTGCTGTGTTCCCTTCCCCACATCCCCTTCTCTAGACAAATTTCCCTCATTCTGTTCTCTGCTGTTTCTTCCTCTGCCCCTTCTTCAGCTCTGACACCAGCATTTCACACCTGCCCCTGGAACCCTTCCCTGAAGCCTGAGATGTTAACAGTAGCATGCTCTCTGTGCCTGGTACCACCAGTGAGTGTGCATTTGGTTCTCCTCATTTAGTAAGCTCCATCCCAAGGCCCACGTGTTTTACAGATAGCAACACTGAGGCAAAGGGATGTCAATGTGGCTGAGGTCGATATTTAATGTAATCAGACTGGGGGACCATACTTACCACCACTTTGTAGACTAACACTCTCTCTACCTCTGAGCTCAAGAGTGACTTCTGCCATTGCCCAAACAGGAAACTGTGAGAGGTTGAAATCTTGATTCTGGCACTTGCTGGCTGAATGACCTTAAGCAGGTATCTCTTTCTCTCTTTAATAATGGTGGCAAGAATAAGGTTGCTGTGAGGATTCAAGATAAAATACAAAGTGCTGGGCTTGTAGTGGAGTCTGTGAAAATACTAGTAATTACTCCATTTCCCTGAATCTCCCAGAGGAACTCAGCGTCAGTCACTTTGTAAACACAAAGAAACACAGCCAAACCCCAATAGTTTTGTGAGGTTTCTAAATAAACACTCCAAGTGAGAACTGTGTGATTGGAGACACAAAAACTATGGTGAGCAAGAGCATGAGCACTCATAGAACTAGCAGATGGTGCTGCTTCCTTTAGCAACACATCCCAAGATGCAGCGGGGACCACGACTCTCACCCACACAGGGCCGCCCCATCCAGACAAGATGGAAAGAGTGAATTCTGGATCCCCCCCTCATTTTCAGAAAGCACCCTCCCAGGGGACTCCACATGCAGTTAGCTGACTGGCTACAGCCTGAGTCCGCCTGAGCCAGCACACAGGCCCTGCCCACCCCAGCGCAGCACAGGGCCCCCTCAGAATCTCCCTGGATGATGTAGCCCCACAGCTATGGTGAAAGTGAATGAAATATATAACCCAGGAGCACTGGAGTCATGACTGAGAAAGAATCAGTCTCTGAATTGAGAATCTGGACGTAAAGGCTGTCATTTTCTTCCCACCTGCTGGGAAAGATGCCTGGACAGGATGGCAAAGAGTAGAAGAGAGTACTCGCAACATTCCCAGCAACATTCAAGCTCTTAGTTCTAGTTTTTCAGGAAGAAGATGCTCTCTGATTATGAACCCCCTCGATCAGTACCTCTAAGCTGACTGACATGGCTTGGCCCCATCCCCACCTCCACCCTGGCTCTTCCATCCATCTGTCTGGGGCTAGGGCCCCAGCAGCCAAGATAAGGTTTGTTGGACAATGGCCTTCTCTATGGCTCTCCTGCCCCACCCCACCCACATGATGCTACTGAGATAAAGGAAGACCCTTTTCCTGACTTTGTTCCCAGGGATTAGTAGAGACGTCATTAGATGTGCTGATACATCTGCCATAGGAACAGTTTCCCATACATCCCTGCTTTTGGTGGCCTGGATTCCTCTTGGAACAAGTGGAAACCTGCTGGGCCCTGGAGACTCACCATTTAACTGGACTTGGTCACTTCAAATCAGCTCACGCATGACCAGAAAACGGACGGAGCCAATGCCACAGTCACACCGTCACAGGCTATCAGGCTCAGACTCCTCCACGCCTCCTGTGTTGTCTTATCAACCCATGAAACACTTCCTCCCTGGCCCTCTCGTAACTTAGGACTTACTTACTGCCTTCGGGAGACCCACTGGGAATCCCCATGACCTTCAGCTGGGAAAGTGCTATCCTGGGCACCAGTATCTTTTGCTTTTGAAATGCTTCTATTCTCTCCAGAAATCACTGCCCCTTCTTTCTTTCCCTCCCCCTCCCTCCCACTTCCTCCCTCCTTCCCTCTCCCTTCCTCCCTCCTGCCCTCCCCTCTCCCTACCTCCTGTCCTCTCTCTCCCTCCCTTCTTTCCTTTCCTCCCTTTTTCCCTCCCTCCCTTCCTCCCTCCCTGCCACCCTCTCTCCCTTCCTCCCTTCCTATCTAAAATATGAGGATCTTAAGATACGGCAATGTTTGTTCATTTTAAACCATCAGTAATAAGTAGTAAATACCATCTAGTTGGCTTTTCTCTTCGAAATAGTAGTCTTCATCCTGTTCTCAGCTTTTGGGTTCTGTCAGATGGAACATGGGTCAGAGGCAGCTTCCCCAGCTCTCTTTCTCATGGCTCTTGTAGCTGCCTCCACCCACAGCTCTTTCTTGACTCTGGTTGGATGGTTCTGGGACCCCCCCCTAGGTCCCTGCTGGAGTCTCCTGCTGTGCAGGGTGAATGCGGGGACCCAGGTCAGGAACTGGAGTAGGCCAGCTGAACTGTGGTTTCAGCACACCATGTGCAAAGCCATGTTGAGGCTTCAATTAGACACAGCAATGTTTACTTGCAGATGCTGTGTGTTATGCCAGTGACAGCCCTGGGGTGACAGGACTGAGAAGAGGGGCAACGTGAGGGGCCCATGAGGGCCTGATGGAATAGGGGAGAGGTGGATGGAATAGAGAGATGGAATAGGGGAGAGGTGTGTACATGGCCTTGATCTCCACTGAGCTCACATTAATCTGGGCTGTGCTTTAGGCTCAAGTCATCTACTGCATAAAAGGCTTGTCTCTTGCCCAGGGTCTCCTTACCCCCAGTGATTCTCTAAAATGGGATATACAGTTCCTCTAGAAGGCTGGGAGGAGGGTCTAGAGTATTGGAACACGCACACACATGCTCCTCCATCTCTGACTTACCCTTTGGGATGCTCCGCTCTTGCCTTCCCCAAGACCTCGGCCTGCAAACCTTCCCTCTAGAACAGTAATCCAGAGCACTTATCCACAGGGGTTAGAAAAGAAGCACAGGGAGCCTGGAAGTGTTCCCTTTTGGCCAAGCAACTTCAGACATTGACTTCTAGAAGAGTAGAGTGAGGGCAAGTAGACATCCCACCACTGTGGGGGTGGGCCTCCTCCCCACTTTCTTAGAATGCATCCTCCTCTCCCTCCCTCCAGCCAGTGTGACTGTCCATCCTCCTCTCCCTCCCGCCAGCCAGTGTAACTGTGCATCCTCCTCTCCCTCCCGCCAGTGTGACTGTGTGACTGTGCACCTTCCTTTCCCCCCCTCCAGCCAGTGTGATTGTGCATCTTCCTCTCCCTCCCTCCAGTCAGTGTGACTGTGCATCCTCCTCTCCCTCCCTCCAGCCAGTGTGACTGTGCATCCTCCTCTCCCTCCC